>NC_135616.1:76194285-76502500 GCF_053574225.1 Canis aureus | reverse complement strand
GTAACACTAGATCTTGCTAACAAATTGGGATTCACTTCCTACATGTCAGTCTGTGTTTACCACGTCCTTCATATAAAACTTTTCTTTTTAAAATAAAATTCATTCCCCTCTGCTAGTGACTCTTATTCTCACAGGTGCAGACTCTTTACACAATGATTTCCTAGGACTAAATTAATTTCTTTAATTTGCTTTAAATTTGAAGGCAAGAATACTTAATGAGCAATGAGATAATTCAGGATAACATTATGATGACAATTCTCTCTCGGGAAATTAGAAGAGTCACAGCATGGACTCAATAAACTCTCCAGAGAGAAAATTATATCCTGATAATTCCTAGTGGTATTGTTATCAATGATCTAATATACAAGCCAGTATTAATTACAGTATTTAACATCATTAATAAGGTTTTCATTCATATTACCAATTATGCAAGTTAATAAACTGCTTTATATTTTACATTAATATTATTGGATACCTCCAAAATTTAAGAGTAACAAACTTCAAAATGCCCTTCAAGTTTATTTAGCAATAAAGCTCATGCTATGATCTTGAATATATTACTTATCACCAGACTACTCAAACTAGAATAGTCTTTTAACAATATTTAACACAACTCCATCAAATACTATTTTTTACACACTTCACTGAAAACCACAAAACAGGAAAACACCACGTGTACCAGCAAAGTCTAATGACCCATGCTTTTTTACATTTGAAAAATTATCTCCCTAAAATTTCTTGAAATATTTCAAAGGTAACCAATTCTTGAAGATATTAAGTCTTGGAGATTTGCAACCAGTTTGAACAATATGCCATTAATCATTATAACTGGCTTTTTATCAGAGGAGGAAATTCATTATAGCAAAAGAAAAATGAATGACCAAATAAACTAATTATCTAGTTAAACATTTGTTAAGACCCTGGTATTTGTATCATTTAATCATCATTAGTTATACTACCTAGCATAATAATTAGTATATCTAAATTATGTAACCAAAAATACAATCTTTCTGACCTTATTATGAGCAGAATAGCTGATTAATGACAAAGATACTCCCATCTCTCCCACTCTCCCATGAGCATCACCAGCTATACCTGGTAAAATTAAATACGGGAGGAATACAGAGATAGAGACAGGGAGAAATAGAGGAAAGAGGTCTTCTAACATTTATTCATTTTTCCCACAAGTATTAACAGGGGAGGGGATATAAACAAATGAATACACAATACAAAAACAATAAAAAGTAAACAAACACATAAGAGTATCTAATATTTATTCCACATACTCAAGTGCTATGCAGAGAAATATAATAGAGTGATATATTGAAAAATGAGTGGATGGTTATTTTAGATGGAGTAATTTAGGGATGACCTTACTGAGGAGGTGACATTTACACTGCAATTAAAAGACCACAGGAAAGGAAGCAGCAGAAAGAACATCTTGACATAGTGTCAAAGGAATTGCTGACAAATTGAATATGAGAAGTGAGGGACAGAGAAATCAAGGATAAATCACAGATTTTTGGCTTGAGCATGTAGATGGATCTTGATGCCATTTCCTGGGATAAACAAGATGAAAGGAGAGAGTTTGGGCAGAAGGTAGGCAATAAAAATGTAATAAAGATTATAATATGATATAAGAAGAACCAATGAGTAGAGAAACCCGTAGGCCAAGAAAGCAGTCACTATCATAGTCATGGCTGACATGGTCACCATGACTATCAACTAGTGAGCACTATGTACTGAACAGCATACTGCAGAAAGCTCCATGTCAACTCTATGAAGTAAAAAAAATATTATTCTTCTCATTTATTAATAAGTTTTATAGATGTCAAATAACTCACTCTCCCTCACATAGCTAGAAAGGGAGAGATCCAAGAATTCATCCTAGACCACCTGTCTTCACATCTCCTGCTCTCAACCACCACACTACCCAGCCAGTCCTTCTGTTTCCTTCCAGCAACTCTACAGATAAATGCTGGTGTTCCACAGGATACTATCCTTGGCCTTCTCTTCTTCTTTACTTGTTCACTCTGGGCAATCTAACTCATTGTTTAATCTCAATCATTTATTGGTTCTGGAAGTTTGTGTTGAATTGATTCCAGGTATCCCTCATACCCTCTATTGGACATTCTATCATAACTCTCCTAGAAACTCCTCCTCAATCCCCCCCTTGTTCTCCCTTGATCTACATCCCTTTGATCTATACTTAATGAGATCCAGTCAAGAAAGAAAAAGAAATAATGCATGATTAAGTTTATTTTATATAAATGTGGCTGATAAAAGAGGTACTTATCAAAATTTCTAAATATAAAAAATATTTGCTTTGTGAATAAAGTGAGAAAGTTGAAACATTACCATAGTCATATGAAAAAAATCATAATATTCACATAGTAATGACATAAAGGAAGACAAAATATAAAGATATCCTAAAATGTACTAATTTTTAAACATTTTAATTCCAGTGTACCTAACATACAATGTCATATTCTTTTCAGATGTACAAAACAGTGACTCAACAATTCTATTTTTGCTCCAGGGCTCATTAAAGTAAGTGTACGCTGAATCCCCTTCACCTATTTCACCCATCCCCCCACACTCCTCCCCTCTGATAACCATCTGTTTTTGTTCTATATAGGAAGAGTCTGTTCTTTGGTTCGTCCTCTCCCCCCCGCCTTTGTTTTGTTTCTTATAAATCATGTATGATTGAAATCCTATGGTATCTGCCTTTCTCTGATGGACTTATTTCACTTAGGATTAGACTTTCTAGATCCATCCATGTTGTTGCAAATACCAGGATTTCACTCTTCTTTATGGCTGAATAATATTCCATTATACATATATACCACCTCTTCTTTATTCATTCATCGATCCATGGGCATGTAGATTGCTTCCATAATTTGGTTATTGTAAATAATGCCACAGTAAACAGAAGGGTGCGTGAGTCCCTTTAAATCAGTGTTTTTGCACCCTTTGGGTAAATAGTAATTTGATTACTGGATCATGGGGTAATTCTATTTTTAATTTTTTGAAGAACTTCCATACCATCTTCCATAGTGGCTGCACCAATTTGCATTCCCACCAACATTTCAAAATGATTCCTGTTTCTCCATACCCTTGCCAACTGTTTTTTTTTTTTTAATTTTTGCTATTCTGACAGGTGTGAGGTAGGATCTCATTGTGGTTTTGATTTGCATTTCCCTGATAATGAATGATGTTGAACAACTTTTCATGTGTCTGTTGGCCATCTGTATGTCTTCTCTGAAGAGATATCTGTTCATGTCTTCTGCCCATTTTTTAACTGAATTATTAGTTTTTGGGGAGTTGAGTTATATAAGTTCTTTGTATATTTTGGATACTCTTTATCAGATACGTCATTCGCAAATATTTGTTTCCATTCAGGTAGGCTGTCTTTTAGTTTTGTTTCCCTTGCTGGGCAGAAGCTTTTTATTTTGATGTGATCCCAATAGTTTATTTTTGCTTTTGTTTCCCTTGCCTAAGGAGACATATCTAGAAATGTCACAGAAATTACTACCTGTGCTCTCTTCTAGGATTTTAAGAGCTTCAGGTCTCACATTAAGGCCCTTATTAGTTCATTTTGAGTTTATTTTCATGTTTGGTATAAGAGTATGGGTCCAATTTCATTATTTTGCATGTTGCTGTCCAGTTTTCCCAATGCCATTTGTGGAAGGACTGTCTTTTTCCCATTGCATGTTCTTGCCTCCTTCATCCAAGATTAACATGATATAATTGGGGGTTTATTTTTGGGTTTTCTATTCCTTTGCATCGAACCATGTGTTTGTTTTTATGCCGGTACTATATTGTTTTGATTACTACAGATTTGTAATATAATTTGAAGTCTGGAATTGCGATACCTCCAGTTTTGGGTTTGTTTTTGTTTTCAAGATTCCTTTGTATATTCGAGGTCTTTTATGGTTCATACAAATTTGGGGTTGTTTGTTCTAGTTCTGTAATATTTTGGTATTTTGATAGGGATCGCATTAAATCTGTAGATGTAGCACAGACATTTTGACAATATTTGGTCTTTCAATCCATGAGCATGGTACGTCTTTTCATTTCTTTGTGTTGTCTTCAATTTCTTTCATCAGTGTTTATTAGTTTTCAGAGTACAAATCTTTCACCTCTTTGGTTAAGATTATTCCTAGGTATTTTATTATTTTGAGTGCAACTATAAATAGGACTGTTTTAATTTCTCTTTCCATTGCATTATTAGTGTATAGAAAAGCAAAAGATTTCTGTACATAAATTGTATATCCTACAACATTACTGAATTCGTTTATCAGTTCGAATAGTTTTTTGGTGGTCTTTAGGGTTTTCTATACATTGTATCATGTTATCTCCAAATGGGAAAAGTTTTACTTCTTCCTTACCAATTCTGATGCCTTTAATTCCCTTCTCTTGTCTGACTGCTGTGGCTATGACTTCAGTACCACTTTGAATAAAACTTGTAGGAGTGGACATCCTTGTCTGTTCCTGACCTTAGGGGAAAGCTGTTTTTTGGTCTGTTTGTTGTTTACTTGTTTGTTTACCAGTGAGCATGATGATTTCTCTGCATTGACTGAAATGATCATATGGTTTTTATCCCTTCTCTTATTGATGTGATGTACCACAATGGTTTGCAAATATTGAAGCACGCATGCATCCAAGAATAAATCCTACTTGACAGTGGTTGAATGACTTATTTTAACGTATTGTTTAATGTGGTTTGCTAATATTTTGGTCAAGAAATTTGCATCTGTGCTCCTCAAAAATACTGGCCTGTAACACTCTTTTTTGTTGTGCCTTTATGTGGTTTTGAAATCAGGGTAGTGCTGGCCTCATAGAATGATTTTGGAAGTTTTCCTTTCTCTTTTATTTCTTGGAATAATTTGAGAAGAATAAGTATTAACTCTTCTTTAAATGTTTGGTAGAATTCACTGGTGAAGCTGTTTGGTCCCAGACTTGTGTTTGTTGGGAAGTTTTGATTACTAATTCAATTTCTTTTTGGTAAGCGATCTGTTTAAATTTTCTATTTCCTCCTGTTTCAGTTTTGGTAGGTTATACATTCTAGGAATTTATCCATTTCTTCTAGACTATTCAGTTTGTTGGCATATAATTTTTCATAATATTCTCTTTCAATCCTTTGTATTTCTGTGCTCAGTTGTTATTTTTCTTTTGTTTCTGATTTTCTCTCTCTTTTGCTTTGTTTTGTTTGTTTTTTTAATGAGTCTGGCTAGAGTTTTATCAATTTTGTTGATCTTTTCAAAGAACCAGGCCCTGATTTCATTGAACGGTTCTATTATTTTTTAAGTTTCTACATCATTTCTTTATTATTTCCTTATGTTGGATTTGGGTTTTATTCTTTTTCTAGCTTCTTTAGGTGTAAGGTTAGGTTGTTTGAGATTTTTCTTGCTTCTTGAGGTAGGCATGGAATAGTATAAATTTCCCTCTTAACTGCTTTTGCTACATCCCAAAGATTTTGGGCTGTTGTCCAAATTTCATTTTCATTTGTCTCCATGTATTTTTTTTTTATTTCCTCCTTGATTTTGGTTGACCCATTCATTGTTTCATAGCATGCTTATTTAACCTCCATGTATTTCTGCTCTTTCCAGATTTTCTTATGGTTGATTTCTAGTTTCATTGCACAGTGGTCAGAAGTTTAACTCTGATTTTTTGAAATCGTTGAGACTTCCTTTGTGACCTATTCTAGAGAATGTTCTGTATGGACTTGAAAAAAATGTGTATCCTGCTGTTTTAGGAGAATATTATGAATTTATTTATTGAATCCATCTGGCCCAGTGTGTCAAAGCCAGTTTTCTTGTTGATCTTCTGTTTAGATAATCTTTCCATTGATTTAAGTAGGTTTAAAAGTCCTCTACTATTATCGTATTATTACCAATTAGTTCCTTCATTTTTTTGTATATATATATTTTTTTCTTATTGAAGTTCAATTTGCCAACATACAGTATAACACCCAGTGCTCATCCCATCAAGTGCCCTCTTCAGTGCCTGTCACCCAGTCACCCCATCCCACCTCTCCTTCCACTTCCCCTTGTTCGTTTCCCAATTAGTTCCTTTATATTTGTTATATATTTGGGTGCTCCCATGTTGGGTGCATAAATATTTACAATTGTTATGTCTTCTTGTTGGACTGTTTGATAAACTGTTCTTCTTTGTCTCTGGTTATAGTCTTTGTTTTAAAATCAATTTTGTCTGATAGAAGTTTTGCTACCTCAACTTTCTTTTCACATCAGTTTGCATCATATATATTTCTCTATCCCCTTACTTTCAAATTGCAAGTGTCTTCAGGTCTGAAATGAATCTCTTATGGGCAGCATATAGATGGGTCTTGTTTTTATACTCATTCCATCATCCTACATCTTTTGATTGGACCGTTTAATTTAGTCCATTTACATTCAAAGTAATTATTGATAGGGATATATTAATTTTCATTTTGTTACTGGTTTTTGGTTTTTGTAGATCTTCTCTGTTCTTTTCTTCTCTTGCTCTTTTTTCTCACAAGTTTTCTTTCTTTAGTGATACACTTGAATTCCTTTCTCTTTATTTTTTCATTATCTATATTGATTTTTGATTTGTGGTTACCATTAGGTTTGTAATCTTCTGCACAGAGCAGTCTATCTTAAGTTAATGGTTGTTTTAAGTTTGAAACCATTCCGTATTCTAGGCTGTATCTCCAAGAGCTGTTTATTGTGCTGTCTCTTGAAGGGTGGGGAAATCAGCTTCCTACGCATTCTAGGCTCTCTCAGAGCTGAGCCTACTGATTTTTAAAATTCCAGGCTTTAAGTACTGCTGCTTGAATGGACTCAGTAAATTTGGCCACTCTGACTTTCAATGCCAAATGCTATGGGAGTTATCTTCACCCTGCAGGCTTCCCAGTGTGACAGTCAGTCTATTTCTCACTATGCTCACCCTGACCATGCCTGTGGTTCCCTCCCTCCCACAGGGTTTAGCTTCTCCACTGCATCTCTGCCCTTCCTACCCTCGTCAATGTGGCCTCTTCTACTTAGTTGTTTGTTCTGTCAGTTTGGGTTGTTTTCTGGGTATTTACACTGATATGAGTGCTATCTAGCTGTATCCATGGTACAAGGTAAGTTTAGGGTCCTCTTACTCTGCCATCTTCCCTGGAAGTAACATGACTGAATTCTAACAAATAGAACCTATAATTCAATGTTGCTCTTCAAAACAGGTACCATGGTAGGATATAAACTTACTCCAGGAAGGCTTCTAATACTTCAACTAGGTTTGAAATTCCTTCTTTAGAATTGTAACCTGTTTGTGAACCATATGAAAATTATTGATCTTATTTTAGAAGATAACCCATTTTGGTCAAAAGAAAAAAACCAACAACCAACACTACTTACTTTTTTCACTAAGTAAATACAAATTCTTGGCTCCAAAGTATTTTGGAACACTTCTGCATATCAAATATACCCTCAAAAATGGAATGATTTTCATCACTGTAATTATTAATTATATATTTCAGGCACTGAATGCAGTTCCAAATAAAAGTGGAAAACTATTTTAATTAACGTTGGGCTCATCTTTCCCAAATCACTCTAAACAGATTGCTCAAAGTGAAAGACAGCAAATGAAAGAATCTTTAAAAAAAAAAAAAAAAATATATATATATATATATATATATATATTTATTTATGTATTTATTTATTTATTTTAGGGAGTGGGGGTGGGGAGGAGAGCACAAAGGGGAGGGGCAGAGGGAAAGGAAGAGAGAATCCAAAGCAGACACCATGCTGAGTGCAGAGCCCAATGTGCAGCTCAATCTCACCACCTTGAGATCATGCCCTGAGCCAAAACCAAGAGTCAGACACTTTACCAACTATACCACTCAGGTGTCTCAGATGAAAGAATCTTTACTGTATTCTTATGTTTTTAAATCATCTAACTTCCTCAAAGTATTTCCTTTAAAATTTGAGGAACACTTACCCCTAGGTAGGTAAACATGAACAATCTAAATTCAAAATTAAACCAAACTTCAAATATTTTGAAATTATTTCTCATTACAACATAGTCTTCTAAAATAACTCTGAAGTTACTAAAATCTATAGAATATTAACATAATATAGTTTGATTAATATTTAGCTGGTAAAGAAGTATAAGTTAACTTTCATTTAGAGATTAATTCATTCACCCAACATTACTGAGTAGCAATTATCTACTATCATTGACATAAAACATGGTCCACAAAAGTGAACACTGCATTGCTGATATAACATGTTCTTTTTTTTAAAATTAAAATATAATTGCTGTACAATGTTATGTTAGTTTCAGGTTTATAACATATTAATTCAACAATTCTATACACTACTCAATGCTCACCACAATATGTATAGTCACCATCTGTCACCAACATTATTACAATATTACTGGCTATATTCCGTATCCAGTACTTTTCATCTCTGTGACTTACTTATTTTATATAACTAGAAATTTGTACTTCTTAGTCTCTTCACTTATTTTGTCCATCCCCTCACCTACTTCCCCCTCTGGCAACCACCATTTGTTCTCTGTTTTTAAGAGTTTGTTTTTTGATTGTTTGCTCATTTGTTCTGTTTTTCAGATTCCACATATAAGTGAAATCATATGGTATTTTTCTTTCTCTACTGGACTTATTTCATTTAGCATAATACCCTATAAGCCCATTCACAATGTCATAAATGGCAAGATCACACCCCATCTTCTTTATCCATTCACCTATAAATGAACACTTGGGTTGTTTTCATATGTTGGCTATTATAAATAATGCAATAAACATTGTTTTTTTGCAATATAAATATAGGGATGCATGTATCTTTTCGAAGTATAACCTTATTTATGGGAAGCATATTAGTATATGGAACTACCCAATAATCACTATATTTCTGAGAGTAATTTTTTGTTGTCTTCCAAATTATACACTTCCTATACTGTAACACTTTCCCTAGTATCTCTATCATGAAATGTAGTTTACATAACATTATAATGAGGCTTTATGCTCATTATGTTCCATTAGTGACTAAATATCCTTGAATACCATTACCTAGCTACCTTAGACTTTGAGGTGAAAGCATGGTATAAGCAAGATATGACTGAATCTGAGTCCAAAATAAGAAATGATACAAATCATAGTTGGAGAAATAAAGGTGACCAGAAGATGCAAGACAATACATCATATAAGAAAATGCAGAATTCACCCCAAGAGCAATAGAAAGCAACCCTTTAAGGAGCATAAGATAATGCAATGTACACTTTAAAAGGATAACTCACGCTACAATGTAAAGAATGGACTAGAAATGGTAAAGTGAAAGGTAAAGAGCTCAGTTACAAGTTTCTGCAATAATCTGTAAAAGATGAAAACAATCTAAACTAGAATGGCATAGTCAGGAAATAGAGAATTAGCAGATCAATAGCTTTTTTAGGAAATCAAAAAAAAAAAAAATCAAGAGAACATGGAGATTGCCTAAACATAAGATATTAGATTCCCTTGTTTGTAGTTTGGTAACCAGATGGATAGTGGTAATAATTACAAGCAAAAATCAACCTTGGACAAAATATAATAAATTTCATCTTGAAGACTAGGAGCTTGAGGTACCTATAAAAATATCAAGAGTCATGGTGATTAAGATCAAACTGGCCAGGAAACGTATGAGGAGCTTTCTCTGTGAAAGCTAAAGAATTACTAGCTTGGAGTCAGACAACCTTGGGTCAAATCTCAGCTCTACCACTTCCTAGCTATGTTACCATAGTCAAATCAATTCGTCTGAGCCTCCATCTCTTATTTGTTAAGTGTGAAAAATAATGTTTCATATATTATCTATCAGAAATAAATGAAGCAATGTATTCAAAACGCTTAGCACAAGGTAGTTATATTGTAGGAATTCGATAATCGGTAGGTGCCAATAGTAGCGGCGGTATCACTACCCTGGACAAAAGCAGGATGAAGGTGGTAAGACAGTGAATCAGGTGGTCAAGTTTTCAACTAACATGAGGGGTGATGAGGAGGGCAGAAGATAACAGCTATCAGAAAGATGAAAATTCTTTAGATGGGGAGCAGAAGGCTCAGTATAGCTTGTTTCACCACTTCCTACTCCTCCCCCAAAAAAAGATGTGGTGCTCAGAAAGAGTTACTGTGGATGGAAAAGGCTGCTGTTGCTTGTTCCTGATCCTTATGGTTTATGGCTATTAGAGAACAAGTAGCCTCTACTTGAGAGGGTTATGGGGAAAAAGCAGTGTCCTGGGGGGAAAGGGGTACATTCCAGTTAAAAAAAAAAAAGAAGTAAAAAAAAAAAGCTGACTAAGAAATGAGGGATGTAGGTGGAACCTCATATAATGAAACAGAAATTCTGTAGGTATTTGCACATTTTAATATTCTTATTCAAAAAAGTAGTGCTTCAAAAGAGAAAACTGATTTCATGCCAAGTTTATATTCATTCAACAAATATTTACTGAATGTCTACTCTGTGCCTGGATGCCATTCTAGGGACTAGGGATAAAGGTTATATCTTAGGAGAACAATGACAATGAACAAAATAAAGAATAATAAGGTGATAAATTCTATGAAGAAAAATACGACAGCAATGGCATACTGGGTTGGCGTGAAATTTCAATTTTCATTTAATGATCCCAGAAGTGGTATTTAAATATATACTTGAAGGGATCCCTGGGTGGCGCAGCGGTTTGGCGCCTGCCTTTGGCCCAGGGCGCGATCCTGGAGACCCGGGATCGAATCCCACATCGGGCTCCCGGTGCATGGGGCCTGCTTCTCCCTCTGCCTATGTCTCTGCCTCTCTCTCTCTCTCTCTCTCTCTCTCTCTCTGTGGCTATCATAAATAAATAAAAAAATTTAAAAAATATATATATATATACTTGAAGAAGATGAGTGAGCTGATGAGAAATTACTAGAAGGTTTTAAACAGTCATAATTTGACTATAATGTTATATTTTATATTTAAATTTTGTAGAATTTTGTAATGGCTTCTGTGTTGAGAGGAGTAAAGAGAGGCAAGGGTGGAAGCAGAGACCAAGTAGGAGGCTATCACAGTAAGGTATGTGAAAAACTAAAATAATTTTGACCACAGTGGTAGCAGAGAGTAAGAAGTATTCCAATTCTAAATATTTTTTAAATAATTTTGACCACAGTGGTAACAGAGAGTAAGAAGTATTCCAATTCTAAATATTTTTTAAAGTCAGAGCCTATGGGATCTGTTAACAGGTTAGATGTAAAATGACAGGGATGGGCGGTAGTCTGGAATGTCCCTAAAAATTTTAGCCTAGCAACTGAAAGAATGGACTTCCCACTAATTGTGATAGAGAAGGCTGTAGACAGAACAGTTTTAGGATGAATATTCAGAGGTCAGTTTCAGATATGTTAGAGTTGAGACATGCAAATCTGTTTTCAAGTATGCAAGTGGATACGTGAGTTTGGAATTCAGGACAGAGGTCTGGGTTGAGACATAAATTTGAGAGGCACCAGCATAAGATCATATTTAGAATCCTGAACTGTTAAGAGGTTCAGAAGAGGAGGAGAAATTAGCAAAAGAGGGAACACCAAGACAAGCAAAAAACAAAGTTCTTGGAAGCTAAGCAGGGAACAGGCTTCAAAGAAAAAGTATGATCAACTCTAACAAATGCAGCTGATAGTCAGGAAGATGAGGCCTGAGGACAGACAGCTGGACAGGGCAACAATGGGAAGCACAATCCTGGCAAGAGCAGTTTCAGCAGCATAGTCAGGGAGAAAGCACTACTGGAGTACATTTCAGAGAGTGAAAGGAGAAATGAGACAAAACTACAAATAAATCTTTCTAGGAACTTTGCAATAAAAGGCAGCAGAGAAATAGGTCAATAGCTGTGGAGAAGGAGGACTTCAAACACTGTTTTTTGAGTTGCTTTGGTTTGGTTTGTTGTTTGATGGAAGAAGTAACAGCACAATCGTATATAATGGGAAGGACTCAGTAAAGAAAGCGGAAATAAGCAGGGGATGGAAATGAGATCTGGTGCTCATGGGAGAGCTGGCCTTTGAGAACAACTGGCTCAGTTCATCTGATAACAGAAAAGGCAGATCACATGAGTACAGATTCTGGAAGATATCCATGGCAGGAATCTGTGGGTGATCTCTTCTGATTCAGTTTTTCTTTAAGTAAAGTAGGAAGCAAGGGTGTTAGCTGAGAGTGAGAATGGGGAACAAAGTATTGGGGGCTGAGGAGAGAAAAGATGAAGTAGTCACTGAGGAGCCGGGTGAGCCGGATATGGCTGCTGACACATATAATTAAGGGTTACTTGATGTTCATGGTCATGAACTGAAACTATGGCAAGAGTCTTCTTTCCTTAAAATAGCTGCTGCTCATTCTCCTCTGCCTTTACCAATAAAGTTATTCAATGAATTAAACTGTGAAAAGGAGAATATTACACCTAAAGTTGTAAAAAAAAAAAAAAAAAAACGCCTCAAAATAGAAGCCCTATTCAATGCTGTATGATAGGTACCTTGGCAAAATCAATTTATCATAATAAATTAAATGAGGACTTCACAAAGAAATTCTATAAGCTAAAGAGAGGGACTCCTGGGTGGCTCCACAGACGTTGAGCATCTTCCCATGTTGAGCATCTGCCTTTGGCTCAGGGCGTGATCCTGGAGTCCCCGGATCAAGCCCCACGTCAGACTCTCTGCATGGAGCCCACTTCTCTCTCTGCCTATGTCTCTGCCTTTCTGTATCTCTCTCATGAATAAATAAATAAAATCTTAAAAAAAAAAAAAAAAAGATAAGCTAAGAGGAGAAGGTAATATAGTTACCATGTCTAAAAATCCTACCCACTCAGTAGAGTCCACAGGGGACTGCTTCACTCTGGCCCACAACACACCTTGATCACTAGTCTGACATTCTATGAGGTAAATCTCCTCTCACCTCTCCATACTCCTTCCACAGAGATGCAAAACTAAAGTGGATTGTAGTTTGGGCTGCCATGAAGCTTAAAGGAATGGTCAGTCTACCTTACTGCTTGGATTGGAAAACTGCAAAACCAGATTCTCATATCTTCCAAGCTGTAAAATAAAGACTATTTTTCTACCTGTAGATGTGGGATGCTTTCCCTCCTTAATAGGTAGCCAAAGCATAACAGCAGATATCTACAAATTAACAAATAATAATTATAATCTAAGCCCCGAAGATTATAATTAAAATTATTCCTCCTTCTAATCACCCCCAGAAATTAGATTTGTACCAATTAATAATTGTTTATATTTAAATTTAGGATAAAAATGTGAATGTACCATAGCCCTCTTCAATCAATGACCACTAATTAAAATACTCAAAAAAGTTAGTTATAAATTTCCCTTGTTTCAAATTAGTCTCATAGTAGAAAGTAAACATTTTACTATTTATCTGTCAACATCTTGTACACAGTCTGTATTTTTTTTAAGAAGTTCAGCCCAATCCATTGTTCCACAAATAAGAGTCCTAAAGCAATGAGAATACATAGAATAAAAATCTAGTCAAAATTCCCTTGCAGTATCTTCTAGGCTTTAGTGGAAGGAATCAAAGGAGAGAAGAAGGAAGGAAAAGAAGGTAAGGGAAAAAATGGAAGCTGATAGAACAAATTTTCCCTAAGTTCAAGAGAATGACAGTAATACAAAAACACATTTGAAGAGATACCTAAATCTCACAATCTAAAAAGAGAAAGAAAGAAAGAAAGAAAGAAAGAAAGAAAGAAAGAAAGAAGAAAGAAAGAAAGAAAGAAAGAAAGAAAGACTCCTATACTAAAAATGAGACCAGATATTATGCATCATGGGGTTAGAGTATTCATCTCGGAACAAGGAAAGATATGCCAAGAATATACATCACTCATCATTGTAACAGGGCATAATTGGTATTTGACACTCAGAAAGCTGACTTCCCTGGATTTCTGTTTATGTCCACATCATATTAGCATTACAAAAGTGAAAGAAGTCACTTGGCTAACCATATGTTGCCATATCACCCCGGTTATTCAGGCCAATGGCCTGGAACAAAACAAAAGAAGCTTGTCAACCCCGAGCACACTGTCCTTTCCCAGCCCTTTAAAATAACGCTGCTGAGAGCGGTAACATTCTTCAAAGACTTAATAAGCAGTAACGCCTATAAGCTCTTGTCAGGTAATCTTTCTTTCACTATCTCACACTATCAGTCTGAATGCAGGGATGGGGGGGTGGGGGGGACAAAATCCTTCTCCCTTCCCCCCACCTGCCACAGACAGCTAGGACCTGGGATGACACTTGCCTGCTTCCAACAGGGCGAGAGGTCCACCCACACAGGAGCAGCAGCAGGAGGCACAAGCTAAAGCGAACAGTGTGAAAAGAGATGCAGAACCACGTATATAATCTGGAAATTTATGCTGTGTGGCAGCCTGTGTCTCATAGGAAAACAATGACTTTCATTTTTGCCTCCTACTGCCACTCCGACCTTTCTTGGTTGGTGACTCAGTAGGAGGCAAAAATGAAAGTGCTTTTTTTCTCCCCCCTTTGAAACTTACGGCTGTTCCAAACTGTGGATTTCAAAATCATAACATGAACTGCCTAATTTTCAGAACTGCTTCTTTTACGGTCTTCACTAGAAACAATAGACTGTGAAACAATAGTGTTGGCCTTGATGTGTAAAACTGGCTCTAGGATTCTATCTTAGAATCTATCTATCTTAAGTTTCTATCTATCTGAATACTTAGAAGTTGCTTAATACAATCTCGGGAATTTATGACCAGAGCACAAAACATGGACAGATTTTAAAAAAACAAGCATCTTGAAATTAAACTACTGGACACTGTGTATTAACTAACTGGAATTTAAACCTTACAAATAAAGAAATTAAAGTACTTGCCTTACTTTAAGCTAAAGGGTCTCTTTTCTGAATACAGAGAATTCAGATAAGTATAACAAAGAAAAGCAATGTAAAATTCAGTTAGGTAAAGGGCTAATCTAAACATCTTAATTTGAAGGAGTCCCTGGTTGGCTACAATTACGTATTCTTACTGAGGCCCTGCTCCGCATGAGGAAGGGCAGTACCACAGGGCACCCAAAGTAAGAGACAGTCCTCTTCCTCAAGGAGGGTTTAACCCAATAGAGGTAAGAAAATGTCCACAGAGAACACAAAGGTGTCCGAACTACCAGAAGACATGCAAAGAATGGGTATCATCAGGCTTCCAAGAAAAGATATTACATTCAGAAAATCAGAAATAGCTTCATGATAGAAATGGCATTTTAGGTGGTGCTGGAAAGATGAGCAGGTTTTCAAAAACCGGAGAGAAAAATGAGGGTGCAAACTGAACAAAATCACAGAGGCAGAAAAGGTAGTTTATGTGTATGCAGTACTTTCTGAACTGTGTTTTAGATACCAATCTGGGAGAGGTCAATAGGTGTGCTTAAAAAAAGGGGTCCCACAGTCAAATAAGGGTGAAAAACACTACACCCTAGGTCCTCCTCTTTGAAATTTAAAATGTGCTTCATAATATTAGAATAAGAAAGTCTCTGAGCAAGGATGGTCAAAAAGTAACTGTCAGTACAAGTCCCCCCAAACCTGTATGACTACACAACTCATTTTTTTAAATTTTATTTATTTATTCATGAGAGATACACACACAGAGAGAGAGAGAGGCACAGACATAGGCAGAGGGAGAAGCAGGCTCCATTCCATGCAGGGAGCCTGACGTGGAACTCGATCCCGGGTCTCCAGGACCACACCCGGGACTGAAGGTGGCCCTAAGCCACTGAGCCACGCGGGCTGCCCTACACAACTCATTTGAAAGAACATCCATCAATTCTTCAATTTCAGAATTACTATATAAGCAAAACTGAGGTAAGATAAGCAGAGTAAATTTGAGACTATTACAGAATGCATCAAACAAAAATCAAAAACTGTGGCCTTTATGAATGCCTACAAAAATGAGGTTTTGCCCCTCCATGGGGGTATTTATTATTTCAAAGATATCATTACATATTGAGCTTAATGGCAAGCTTTGTATAAAACATTCTTTTTTCTTCCTTTTGTTACCAAAAAAAACAAGCAACCACCTAACAGAAGAAATATACTACTCGTCAGAGAACATGAGAAAAGTAGCAATAATGCAAGGCGGTTGTGGGTAAGGCAGGATCAGTCAGTCAAAGCAAAGACAGGCAACAAATACACAGTCACCTCCACAAGCTGGGCACAGCCTCACCTGTGTTCTTTTTTTTTTCCGTAAGTCTATTATTAACTCTCAAAGCCTACAGGTCTTTGATTCAATTAAAGCAAAAATCTAAAGTTCCTCTCTTTTTTTTTTTTTAATGTTCATACATGAGAACTAAGTATTCTAAAACACTACTTAAAAATATACACAACTCTAAAACTTGGACATGCATAATTAGCACTTTTTTGGCTTATTTCCCTAAAGGAACTGTAATTTTATTTACACACACACACACACACACACACACACACACACACACACCAGCCTTCATTAGACCAAGTTACCTGGGGTTGGAACTGGGGAACAGGTGGCCCTTGCATTCCTTGTGATTGCTCATCCATTGTCTGAAGCAACTGGAACTTTAGAACTCTGCAAAAACATAAAGTTGAAATGTAAATAATGTCATCATTACCAAGTCTTCTTGCTCATCATATGCCCCAGGCTTATATTCAATTAGGTTTAACCTAGTTTTTCAAAAAGTATCCATTAAGATATCCCATACTCTTATAACTGTCATTTGCTAAATCCAAAGCTCTGTTCAGCTAACACAAATAGTATGCACTCTCTCAACTAAGTCCATTTCTCCATAGTAGTATTATGTCCTTAGAAAATCCTATTTTGTGAGATGAAATTCTCTCCTTTCCATTATACCTTAGAGACCAAACAGGCTTCCACTTCCCCTTGCCAAGATGCGAAGACAATTACCATGATAAGCTTCCCATAAATGTGGTAAATGTTATACACTAAAATGCATCCCACCTTCATATTCTAAAAATGTTAGTACTTTTGTTATGTATATCCAAATATATAAAAAATATATATAATTCTTATTGTAATTTTTAGGTTTAAGCTTAAAAGGCCAGTCTTCCTACAAGGGTGTTTATCTTTTTACACATACATTGCTTGTAATTAAAAATATCCATCCATTAACTCAGTAAACATAAGCTGAAAACTAATTCTGTATCACCAACTGCACAAGGCTCAAGAATTGAAGGACAAACAAGACACAGCTATTGCCCTACCCAACACTTTTTCTCCACAATGTCAAGAGTATTTCTAGGTTCCTTATAAATGTTATTTTGTAACTAAAATATAACTTATGGGTTTAAAAAAAAAAAAACTAGGATCCATTTAAATGGGATTAACAGAGAAACTAAAACACATCCTCATTTCATTATATTCTTTAAAAAGCAGTTAAAAAAATGGATCATTTGTATTATAAATATTTCCTTCCATTCTGTAACTTGTCTTTTTTAAAGCCTTTCTAATGGCATCTTTCAATTAACTAACGAACAGAAATTCATAAATTTAATATAGTCTAATCAATCTTTTCCTTTACAATATCATTGTGTACTATTTAAGAATTAGTTCCCTAATCTAATATCTCATAGTTCTAACATAAGCCTTACTGTTTTATCTTTCACATTTAGATCTATAACTGACCTGGAATTAAATTTTTGTATGACACAAGGTAAAGTCAATATTTAGGTTTTTTTCTATATGGATATCCAATTGATTTCACATCATATATTGAAATAGTCTTTACTCCACCTCCCACTACACTACTATGTCATCCTTGCCATATATCAAAGGACACCATACTTACATAAATTCATACATACACACACACACACACACACACACACACACACACACACTGCAACCTTGCTAAATTCATTTATTCAAGTAGATTTTTGGAGATTCTTGCCCCATTGTAATGACTAGAACTTCCAGTACAATGAACCTAAGTAGAGAGCAAACATCCTTTTATGATTCCTTTCAGGGTTGGGGAGGAAAGATTTTCTGTCACCCTTCATGGTTCTTCTAGCTGCTGTAAGAATCAAATTGACATGAGACAGGTTAACAGGAGAAAGGTTTGATAACATATATATCTTCCATATACATAGGAGCAACTCAGGGAAATTGAGCAGCTCCCCAACCTGGTCAAAGCCATCAACTTAAATACTGCCTTCAGCCAAAGACAAAGATGTTGGGAGTCATTTGTGGGAAGTTACCAGGAAAAGCACAGTAAACAACATAGTAAGGTTGCTATGCAGATTTAACTCACTGCTATCTCTAGGAATTTCTCATCAATTTCTAGGAATTGAGTCAAACCCTCTTTCTGGTACAGCAAGGGAGACCTCTTATAAATGGGAGCTTTTTCTTATAAATGTCTCATACAAAAGGATAATTTATAGTTGGTTCTTAGAGCTTTTCCTGTGTTTGCAGTATCGTTAACCAGCTTAAAATAATCAATATGTCAAAGACATATATCTTAGAAAAATATGGTCCCTTCACATTAATAATGTAAGATGTACATTTTTCGTAGATGTCTTAATTTATCAGGTTGAGACACTGTCTTCTATTCTTACTTTGCTAAAATATTTTTTAAAAAATAGATGTTAAATTTCTGTCAAATGCTTTTTCTGTATCTGAGATGATTATATAGCTTTTTTTGTTTGTTAAAATGTTGAAGTATGGTGACTCATTTTTTAATGTTAAGCTGGTATTCATTTCTGAGATGAACTTCATTTGGTCATGATATATAATCATATTTATCTATTTTTGGATTGGATTTTATATACTGTTAGATCCAAGGAGGGGAGGAGAGGAAAGGAGAAAGAGAACTCTGGTAATGAATTAAAATCTTTTACTGTGAAATCCAAATCATTAAAATCAGCATTTCATATCTAGTGTCCCACAGTGTCCCACATCTAGTATCACAAAATACTCCGTGAAAAAAAGGGTTTCCAGGTCAAAGACCTCTACGAAATACTACTTACAATATAAATCACTACTAGAGCCTCATAATAAATAATGGGATTTTAAAGGATCCAAGCATGCCTGCAGCTGATAAAAAACAAACTCTTTTAAAACCTCACTTATGTTTAACTTAATCATAAAATGCTTTCTTTGTGTAACATTTTCTAATATCCCACAATTTGACTAATCCTAAGAGCACAGTTGAGAAATTTGTGCTAGCTTATAATATAATAAAGTGGACTTTATCATACCTATCAATGAATGACAATGTCGAAGTCAACAAAATTATGAAGGAAGGAAGCCAAAGTAAAACAAAACAAAACACCGAAACCAAAAAACCATAAAAATCAAAGAAACCATATAAGTGATTTAACCTAACACTCTGCATAACAGAGTATTCATTTCTACAGTATCCTTGACAAAGGTCAAAATGCCTATGCTTAGAAATTTAACATCTGTATGAAATTCTCGTATTTCGTGTAAGCTTAATATGTACAATGAATAAAAAGCAACAAAATTTTCTTTGCATAATATCTAACATGGTTCTATGCGTCACTAGATTCTTAATGCTATTACAAAAGAATGTGTCAAGGCTTATATACTTCATACCATTATCATATTATCAAATGCCAGAAATATTCATATTTTATCTCCACTAATCTCATCATAAATAAAAATACATTTTAATATGCAAGATATGTTAAATATGTATTCAACCTTCTAGATTATTAATTCCATATCGCAGGGACCTGTATGTGTCATCCACAGCTGTATCCCCAGTGCTTAGGTCAACGCTTGGCACAAAATAGGTGCTGAATCAATATTGATTTAATGAATGAATGCATGTATGTCTGCCATAAAAACATCAAATAATTATTATTACAGTTTAATAAGTCTAAAGTCATTGTGAGGAAATCATGATCAAATTCATAATCAATTCACCAAATTGGGCAACCAATCTTTAATCAAAAAAGGCTGCCCAAAGAAGGTGCTGCCTAAATTGGGTTTTAAATAATGAAGAGGAAAAGTTTAACAAGGTTTAGATGAGCCAAGGAAGAGAAGAATTCTGGAAATTGGAAAAAAACACATGAAAATACCCAAAAGCATAGCACAACACCTTATAAAGTAGGTTCAAATTAAAGTTGGCAGGTAGTAGGAGATAGGTGGTGGAGAGTTTGTAGTGGCAGGTAGAAGGAGATAGGTGGTGGAGAGTTTGTAGTAGAAGGTTACCTTAACAACAAAGAGGTGTCAGCTCATGAAAAAAATTACGATATTTACTTTATTCAGTTGGTACAAGAGAGTTAATGTTGGGTTTCAAGCACATAAGAGAGAGAATTCCACTACTTGTGAAAGACAGTCTTTCTTGTCATGTGACAGAGTAGAGGAGTTCACAAACATAAGCAAGAACAGTTACGAAGCTATGGCAACAGGGGTGCCTTGGTGGCTCAGTGGTTGGGCGTCTGCCTTTGGCTCAGGGCATGATCCCAGAGTCCTGGGATCGAGTCCCACATCGGGCTCCCTGCAAGGAGCCTGCTTCTCCCTCAGCCTGTGTCTCTGCCTCTCTCTCTGAGTCTCTCATGAATAAATAAATAAAATCTTTAAAAAAAGAAAAGAAGAAGTTGTTATGGCAACAGTCAAGAGATGATAAGGCCCCTCACCAAGGTCCTCTTGACCTCACCCAGATTTCAACACAACTGAGAATCTCACTTTCCTAAAATGTTCTGTGATCTCTTACTCTTCTGGCTTGTCTCCTACACTACAGCTGTTGTAAGTTCCTATTCCTACCTAACTTTTTTTTTCTTTGAGATAGAACAAATGAGAGAGAGCAAGAGCAAATGAGCAGGGGGGAGAGGGAGAAGCCCCCCCCCCCCACTGCGGGGGTCACTCCCAGGACACCCTGGGATCGTGACCTGAGCTGAAGGCTAATGCTTAACTGACTGAGCCACCCAGGCGCCCCTGCTACCTAACATTTATATTGGAGTGCTCTAAGACTTAAATCTTCTTTTTTTTGGGGGGGGGGGGGGGGGGCACCTGGGTGGCTCAGTTGGTTGAGCATCTGATCCTTGGTTTGGGCTCAGGTCATGATCTCATGGGACAGGACATGGGACTAAGCCCTGTCCCAGGCCCTGTGTGCTCAGCTCAGTAGGGAGTCTGCCTGAAGATGGCTTTCCCTCTACCTCTCTCCTGACTCGTATGCACATGCTCACACATGCATTCTCTCCCCCTCCTTTCTAAAATAAATAAATCTCTTTTAAACATCTTTTTCTTTAAACCTGTCTCTGAAGTCATCCCATCCAGTCCGATGACTCTGAATACCATCTTTATATGATTATTATGAAATCTGTACCTCTACTACAGTCGTATGTTCTGAGCTCTGAGTTACAAACACCAATATCCAACTGTCTATATATCTCTACCGTGAATCAAGAATTCCATCTCCCATCCTTCCAAAAAATAAATTAAAAAAATAAAATAATGCTCTTCCTCTAATATTCTTTATCTCTTTGTATGTATCACCATCTTCTCAGCTGGTCTGGCCCCTAAAATCTCAAGCTTCTGGGTTTTGGGGACTCTTTATCTGAGGACCCCAAAGACCTTTTGTGCCTGTGGGTCATGTTTCTATCAGTATTTCCCATAATCGAAATTAAAACTGAAAAATTATTAAAATACATACTAATTCATTTACAAATAACAGCAATAACCCCATTACATGTTTATGCAAATTTTTATGGAAAATAACTATATTTTAAAAAATAAGAGAGGCACTGCCTTACATTTTGCAAGTTTCGTTAATGTCTGTCTTCAGAGAAGCAGCTCTACATCAATCTGTTCAAATATGTTGTTTTGGCAAGAGTATATTTTTTAAAATCTGGTCTTATACAAATGTATAGTTGGAAAATAGAGGAATATTTTAATATCCAATATAGATATCACTGTGGATATTCTCCTTTGATAGTACACCAAACTTGACAGGTGGCAAATTCTTAAAGGTTAACTGCCATGTGGACTCTCAAATCAATGAACTTTTTTTTACTATGTTATGTCTTTTACTCATGCTTGATTTTGTAACACCATGCATTGGTCATCTGGAAAATTTTAGTTCATTGGGTTACTCAGATCATCTAAACATTGACCATTTCATTAAATGAATCAAAAAAAATTTTTTTCCTTAATCCCACAACTAATTTTGTCAGAAAAGTCTTCAAATATGAGAAGACATCACAGTCATAGTGATGAATATAACTTCTCTAAAATTCCAATTTTCACTTTAAAAGTTCAAATTTTGTCATTAGTGATAAATAATATCCAGTTGTTTTTTCATTAAATGACTGGCACTTAATTTTCAAGAGAATGTCCACAAAACACCCAAGTGTGAAAAGTCTTTCAGTCATTCTTCCAAGCAGAAATGGTGCTTGTGAAAACAGCAGCTGCTCAGCTTGCTCTTCAAACAACTGCACAAATGCTTTGCCTTGATACAATTTTGATTTGCTGCAATAGTACTAAGATTTCTTTCCATTTCATCACACATATTAAAAGACATGTACTCAAAAGTCGAGATTTGATAAAAAATAGTAATACTCTTTAACTGCTTCACCAAAGACATTCAAAAATGAAAGTCAAGGGGCACCTGGGTGGCTAAGTCGGTTGAGTACCTTCTGCTCAGGTCATAATCCCAGGGTCCTGGAATTGAGCCCCCCAACGGCCTCCCTGCTCAGTGGGGAGACTGCTTCTCCCACTCCCTCTGCCTGCCACTTTCTCTGCTTGTGCTCTCTCCATTAAATAAATAAATAAATAAATAAATAAATAAATAAATAAATAAATAAATAAAATGAAAGTTGCATTTATTATAATTACAGAACATGTAAAGAATACAAAGGCTACTCTATACTATAGTGCAGTGTGTGCACTGATTCAAGTTAAGACATCAGTGGTTTAACAAATAATGTCTTATATTGTAAGAATTGTCTGATCTTGCAGACCACTTCAAAGAGCCCCAAGGTCCCCACCCAATCCCCCACCATCCCCAGAAGTCTGTAGATCTTACTTTCAGAATAGGTGGTCTAATCAAAAACCTAAAATTCATTCTTTATCCTTGTTTTCCCCCTCAATTTCCAGTTCCCTAAATCTAACATATCAGTAAGTGCCAGTTGTTCTGTTTCCAAAATATATTTCAGATTTGTCCATGGTCTTCTATCATCACAAATAAGACCCTATAAGGTTATCACTATAATTCCACTCGGTACTACTACAAGAGCCTACTAACTGTCCCTCTTTTCTTTTTTTTTTTTTTTTTTATTGGTGTTCAGTTTACTAACATACAGAATAACACCCAGTGCCCGTCACCCATTCACTCCCACCCCCCGCCCTCCTCCCCTTCTTTTCCACCAGTCTTCTCACAGTGATATTCTGAAAACATAAATCAAATCATGACACTCACATTGCACTGAACTAAAATCCCAACTCCTTGCCAAATACCCCAGGGCCCTGTAAATAACCTCCTGTCCACCTCTTCTACATTTGCTCATCCCAGACTCTCTCACTGCCTGCCTTCTACCAGCGTGGAACCCCTTTTCTTTTCTTTAAACCTGCTAAGTCTTTCCTAGTGTCAGGGCCTTTATACTTGCTGTCCTCTACGCTCAGAACCCCTGAACAGCTGTCAAAATCAGGCCTATCCTACCCAATCCTCTCCAGAGTAGCTGCCCCCATCACTGTTCTATCATCATGCCTGTTTCTACATATTGGGCAATTATAATAATCTGTAATTATCTTTTTTTTTACTTGTTTATTATCTATCTCCTCTGCTATAATGCAAATAAACATGAAGACAGGAACTGGTCACTTTATTTCTTGTTATATTCCCCAGCAAGTACCTGGCAAAAAAAATGGGCACTTAATAAACATCTGTTGAATGAATGAAAAATGAAGGAAAATGAAGAATACAGTACATATTGTAGAGTTGCTTATGTTTAGATGTTTAAGACTTGTGACTGATCAGATATGGCCGGTAACAGAAAAGGAAGTTAAAGATGAAGCCAAAATTCATCTTTAGCATGGAGTGCAGGGGAGTATATAGTGGTAGCACCATCCAAACTAGACAGCAGAGGAGAAATCAAAATACGGTGGGTATTAGGATGAGCAAGACATAGGATGAGGATGGTACAGGAAAAACTACGAATTATTAGGAGAAAGACTATAAATATCAAGTTTTTAACAGCTAAATTTTGCCAACTAGAATCTTTGGAAAGGGAGAGTTTAATACATGGTCTTGTAATTCTCATACCACTTAGCTGTTTATTAAGTTAAGGCTTTTTGTTTTTTTTAAAGATTTTATTTATTCATGAGAGACACAGAGAGAGGCAGAAACATAGGCAGAGGGAGAAGCAGGCTGCTGTGAGTCTCCTCACAAGGAGCCTGGTGTGGGACTTGATCCCTGAACTGGGATCATGCCCTGAGCCACCCAGGCATCCCAAGCTAAGGCTTTATAATGTGTTTGAAAACTGTTCTTCTTTTAAGCATATTACAGGTCCCCAAAATTTTTAAAAAACTACAAATATTTTCATATATATCCACAAACTCGGTGCACATTAAAGTCTTCCCATACTCCTGTGTGTAGTTACATATTTTGCAGAAAATAAAACTACAAAATTAGGAGCCTGAATTTGAGAAGTAGAAGCTAACTCAATGACAAAACTGTTTAGTCTTAAAAATTGTCAGTGTGCTAAATTTCATAATTCATATGACCTTGGTAAGAAAATTATGAAACAAAACATACTATACATATTATAATAATAAATAATATAGCCCTCAGAGAGACTATATCAGATAACTATCTTAACTTGCTGGAACAGCATTACGTACCATTCCCTAAATAAGATTACCTTTCTTAATTCCCATTTTAATAAATTTATAAAATTTATAAATCCCTGAGATAATTGTAAGCAAATTAAATCATGCTAAGTGTATATTTTTTTCTTATTATTTGAACTAAGTAACCACATTTAATGTATTAATTTTAGCCAAAATCTTAATCGAAATGAGAAGCTTTATTTTAAGTCTCTAAACATCTTCAATGAATTCCACCTTTAAAGATTTAGTACCTTTTTAAAGAGTTGAATTAAAATAAACCAACATATATTTCTAAACACTAACTTGATTGTTAATTATAAAATGTAGTATTAAAACTGATATAACAGAATAAAAAGGATGACATATATATTTGCAAGAAAATCATTTGATGCATTTTAATTGTGATCATAATTTTCGTTAAAAAAAACTGACTAGCCATTACAGAAAAAAATACCTCAAGTTATAGTTAATATTAAAGAAGCTTAGCTGAAAAAAAATTCCTCCATCTTACAACAAAAATTACTTAACAGTAAAGTCATATAAAGTCAATCTTGTATTCTTTCAAATTCAACTTCTAAACTTAAAACTTAAAGATGCTATTTATTAAAAAAGACTGTTTCCAAATAGTTTGATAAATCAACCATGCTATCCAGTTTCTGTGCAACCAATTCTTGACACAATGTGAAATCTTAAATATGAAACTATATATATGTATATATAAATCTGAAGAGATTTTTAGATAAAATTTCAAAGTTTTTCTTGATTTTTTAAAATTCTAAGAGATGAAGTAAGGGATCCCTGGGTGGCTCAGTGGTTTAGCGCCTGTCTTTGGCTCAGGGCATGATCCTGGAGTCCCAGGATCGAGTCCCACTTCGGGCTCCTGGCATGGAGCCTGCTTCTCCCTCCTCCTATGTCTCTGCCTCTCCCTCTATCATAAATAAATAAATAAATCTTTAAAAAAAATTCTAAAGAGATGACATATACTAATCAAAAGTTATTTAATACTGTCCTTTTCTTAAAGTTTCCCTTCAATTATCAGGGTTATTCATAAGATCTCCAATATTCTCTCTAGTTATAACATTTAAATATTCTATGAGAAAATGTTAATGAGATATATTTTCATTGACCAAAACAGCTATAACTTAAAAGTAACTAAAAAGAGGGTCAACTGTATTAAAATAGCAACACCACTCTAATCCAAAAGAATGTAATTGGTTTAAGTATATCTGATACCGAAAAAATAAAAGAGTATCATAGAAATTTTAGGTGACTGATACTTGACAGAGTCTAAATACTCAAATCCAAAACTAAACATTTTTATTGGCCCAAAAGTCACCATTCAACAGTATTCCTAACCTCACCTTCCTGTCTGCATTTACCTGAATATTTCCCATAATCAAGCAAGTGACATTTACATACCAGATAACACAAAGAAAATTAAGTAGAAGTACTTAAAACATCAATAGTTCATTCATACATTTCTGTTATAAGTAAGTTTTTAAGAGCTACTAAAATAATTCTCAGATCTTTGAAGAGAATGATGAATGTATACATCACAATCTCAAAATTTATAACTAAAAACATTAAAGTAATCCAGTATCCAATCTTAGCTTCTAACTGCCATTCTTCACATAGAGGAGCTGGGGCTCTTAGAGAAATGGTTGACTCCAGCTGGGGCTGGGAAAGTACAAGCCAACCCTAAACATCATGTTGTGCCAGAAAATACGGCAGTGTGTAAAGAACAGTGTGAACAACAACAACAAAAAAGAACAGTGTGAATATGTCAAAAGGACACAGAAGCTAGCTTGAATGGATTCCTGCTGGCCACATTTGAAACAATTTGAGAGTAACAGATGATATAACCCACTAAAATAAAATAAGCTATTAGTCCATAAAGGTATAAATTAATAGTGAAAAGGGGGAAGCTATTCCTTACAAGATAATGTTACCTCATAGAGAAAGAATGATGTAATTGTGAAATCACTATTTGCCAGTCATCAGGGAAATAACTGATCTAGGAAAGAGACATCAATGCAATGGATGTTAACTTAGAGGGAACAAGTTACTTTCAGTGTCTGTATCTAACTTTCAGTGTCTGTATCTAACTACCCTTACAGACATACATACAATCACCAAAAATAATAATAATTACAAAAGGATAAAGCATAAAATTATGGTAGAGAACCTTTGTTAAATGAGGAAAGCTAACATCACCAAGTAATGGAACATACAGACATCATGTGTCTCCCAACATGATACACTTGGAAGAAAACCTAACTTCTGTGATAGTCCCCCCAAAACCGCAAACCTTGAATTTAAACATAAGGTAAACCTAAATTAGGTATATCTATGAAGTAACTGGCATGTATTCTCCAAATCTAGCAATGTCCTAAAAGGCAAAGAAGCACTGAAGTACTTACTGTTCCAGACTCAAAGAGGGAGGAGGGACACAAACAAGTGAATGCAAGGTACAATCCAAGATTTTCAATTCCTAAATAGCACGTTATTGGGTAATCTGAACAATGAAATTTAAATAAGGTCTCTATATTAGTAATAATACTGTAACAATGTCAATGCCCTGACTTTTATAATTTTATAATAGACACATGAGCAAATGTCCGTGTTTTCAGAAAATGCGCAATGAGGTACTTAGGGGTAACAAGGACATCATGCCTACAACCAGTTCCAAATGTCTCATTTTTATACATATATGCAATAAAACAAATGTAATCAAATCAACACTAGGGAAATCAAAATGAAGATTATATGGAAATTCTGGGTTCTATTTTTATAACTTTTCTACAAATCTGAAAGTATATCAAAATTAAAAGTTAAAAAATAAATTTAAAGATATAATATAAAAAAGAACATTAAATACACTTTATCAGTGTCAACAGAGAAACAGATGCATACACAAAATCTTGCATGTCTTTTAATCAGAATTACTGTATTGCTGGGACGCCTGGTGTCCCAGCGGTTGAGCATCTCGTCTGCCTTTGGCTCAGTGTGTGATCGGTGAGTCCTGGGATCGAGTCCTGCATCAGGCTCCCTGCAAGGAGCCTGCTTCTACCTCTGCCTGTGTCTCTCTGCCTCTCCCTCTGTGTCTCTCATGAGTAAATAAAGAAAATCTTTAAAAAAAAAAAGAATACTGTATTGCTAACAGAAAATATGTTACTTAATAAACTCTTCAGTCAAGTCATTACTATAATTCAATAATCTAATCTATTATTTCTCAACTTCAGAAACTCATTCTTTCTGTAAGCTTATCATAAAATAGTCTCTTAAAATATTATTTATACTGTTTTGCTACCAAAAAAGTTCCTATTAAATACTAAATACCTCAAACTAATGAAAAATAAACACGTGTATAACATGTCATAAATCAAAATGGTTCATTTTCTGGAATGGCCCAACATTTCAAGGAGACTTAAAACTACACAATCTGTAGAAGAGATCTATGTACAGGATTTTCATATTTCATTCCTTTGTACCAATGATAACCATATTGTTACTTATCTAATACTTTTTCCTATTACTAAAGACTCTGAAAGCTATTTCCTGCTACTTGTTAGAAAACATTTAAGTATTCTCAACAAAGGAATGAGTTAAAAATGGCAACCCAAGTATAAAATAATAAAATCACAGCAAAGGAAAAAAATAGGTCTAATTCCAGTTTAAATCTAGCTCGACAGTCTCCATAAAACAGAGTGTTCTGGCTTAATTTTGTTAACAGTCTAATAGGCACAAAGAAATGTACATTATAAATAAACATAAAACATGTTGAATATCACTGATAAATATAAATTTAAGCAACAGTGAATTATAAAATTGATAGCTTATCAAAATGATACATTTTTAAATGATACATAATGCTTATATGAGTATAATAACCTTTCTAGAAAATAATACAACAAACATTAAAAATCTTTCATACACTTACTCAGTACTCTGAATCCCACAATGCTATCCTAAAGACATTAATCAGTGACTGAATTTTGGATTACATACAAAAATGTTTATTAGAAAAGCATTAAGGAAGAAAATTAGGAATAATGTAAATATCCAACAATATAAAAATGGCTAAATAAATTACAGTGCATACATAAAATGGAACACTAGACTTACAACATGTAATTTTTCAGTGATATTTAAAGATGTACCTAGTATAGGGGCACCTGGGTTGCTCAGTCAGTAAAGCATCTGCCTTCTATTTAGGTCATGATCCTGATATTCTGGGATCAAGTCCAGCATTAGGTTCCCTGCTCATGGAGGAGTCGGCTTCTCTCTCTACCTCTGCCCCTCCTCCATGCTTGTGCTCTCAACTCTCTCTCTCTCGCTCTCAAATAAAAATCTTTAAAAAAAGAAGTTCTAAAAAAGGGATGTACCCAATGTAATATAGAGTGAAAAAGCAAGACTCAGAGACAAATTTCCATATTATATGTACTCAAAGGATACTTTTCTTATCACTACTGACTAGTTCATTGGTAACTAAGCTATCTATCTTGCCAAAATATAAATAAGGGTAGTACATTTTATTTTATATATCAGTGTATTCCCAACAGTGCCTGGTACACAGTTAAATATACAGAAAATATATATTTCCCTATGATCTTTAATAGGAATTCCTAATATACCAAATCAAAACTGTAACCTGCTTAATAAAAATATAAATTATCTTAAAACTGTTTTTAAGAAAAGCATATTTGAGGGTGCTTGGGTGACTCAGTTAAGCATCTGACCTCAGTTCAGGTCATGATCTCTGGGTCCTGGGATGGAGCTCTGTGTTGGGTTCCATGCTTAGCGGGGAATCTGCTCCTCCCTCTCTCCCTCTACGCCCCCGCCACCCATGCATGCACGCGCGCTCTCTTTCTCTAATAATATTTAAATAAACTAAGAATAGAAAAACATATTTGTATACCCATATGGGTATGAAAAATGGTATGGGCAATCTTTGTTTTCATAATGGCAAAATGTTTTCAGAGGGAAAATTGTTCTGAATTAGCAATTAGTTACACAAAATAAAATATTTTTTAATCTGCTTTAATATTATCATAGAGCTATGGAAGTACAGAATTAAAAGACCAGTATCTAAGAGATGAAGGAAACCAGAAGTGAGTCCAACATCTAAGTGATTTTTCTTTTTTCATGTAAGTGTCATACTGATTGTAGAGGGTGTTTATGATGCTGAGATCTTGTACAGTATTTCTTCAGCCTCTTGGCTACAAAACAAAAATTGTAGCCCATGGTTCCACAAAGGGCTGTGGTGAACACCTCCACATTTGAGTGGAGACCTTGAAAGTCTTAACCCTAGTACACAAACCTCAGCATTAAATCATCTGTAACCCTGAAATTGAATTGAGGTGATCTCTGATAGCTACTATCCCCAGGCACCTCACAGAAACAAATAAAAACACATTCTGGAGACAGATAATATCTTAGCCTTAAAATTATTTCTACAAATTATTTCTGCACATCTAAAAGCCAAAACAAATTAAAAAAATAATCAGGTGCTCAAGCAAACAAGACCACAGAACAAAAATCAGCAGAAAGAACGTGCAGAATGATAATGATCTTGCATAAAAGGCTAAAGGAATAACAGATGAAGGCAACAGGGCAAATTTAAATAGATATCATCTGCATGAATCAAAAGAGGAAAGTGATTACAGCGTTAAACCTAGAATGGAAAACCTTAAAATCGATATATAAATATAAGGGGTAAATGAGTTGAAAGTGTTTTAAGGTTCCTATCAGAATGTCTGGGACAGGACCACTGGGTCAGTGGGTTAAGTGTCCGACTCTTGATTTTGGCTCAGATCATAATCTCAGGGTTGTGAGATCGAGCCCCAAGTTGAGCCAAGGTGGGCGCAGAGACTGCTTAAGATTCTGTCTCCCTCCATCTCCCTCCTTTTTCTCTCCTTCCTTTTCTCAAAAAAAAAAAAAAAATGTCTGGGACAAGTTAAAGTACAAATTAGCATTATCCTTATCCTCAATTTATTTTTCTAGTCTACAGATCTTTTTAAATAAGATCTTTTTTATGATATAATTTATATACAGTAAAACTGTCATTTTTTGTGTTTTCATGTGCAATTTCTCTAAGTTTTGAAAATATAACCACCACCACATTCAAAATTAGAACAGTTCCATCAGCCCATATAATTCTCTCCTGTCCCTTGATAGTCAAGTCCTCCCGCAATGCCTGGTAACCACTGATGTGTATTCTATACTTATAGTTCTTCCTTTTCTAGAAGAACATATAAATGAGAACCGTATAGAACACAGCCTTTTGAGTACAGCTTCTTCTCACACAGCATGATTTGAGACCCATCTATGTTGCTGCATGCAGCTTGTTCCTTTATATTGCTGAGTACTACTCCACTGTATGCATATACCACAGTTTATTAATCCACTTTCCAACTGTACATCTGCATTGTTTCCAGTTTTGGACAATTATAAAAAAAGTCATTATAAACACTGGCATACAGGTTCACACATAAGTTTTCATTTCCCATGGGTAAATATCTAGGAATGGAGTTGCTGGTTAGATAATAGATTTTAGTTAAGTATGCATGTGAAATAGTTCTATTTGGTAGAACAAGAAATCAGATCAGATCATCTTCCTTGTGGTCTCAGTGATGTTCTCTTTACTCATTTTTTTACAGCTTATTACTCTAGTAACACTACCACAGAATACCGGATGTCCTATTTGCCTACTGGATTTGTATTTTTGTCAAGTCATCAAGTGAAGAGAAAGGAAATAAGAGATAGAATTTCTATTAAAAATTATAGTAAAACAAGAAGTATAATAAACCTTTCAATTCTGTGAAAAATATACATTACTTCCCTTGAGTACTCAATAAATTAGAGTAAGTCTAAAATAAAATAGCTAATTGTATACTGAAAGAATAAAAATGCTGTATTTTCATTGGAAAATTAAGGCCATTATGAGACAGATATTTATGAATTCCTACTCCTATTTCTAAAACATGCATATGGCTAACTGGTCAGGAGGAATGGAATATTGAAAAAACAGAATGCAGATAACCAGAGAAATATGTAAACTATAAAATATAAGCTTTTTTATTTGGGATAACTTGTGTGGAATGTTTTTTCAAGACACTGAAATGAAGAAAAGTTCATAGCACTTGGCAAACATCTTTTTCTTTGAACTAAATCTTTTTAGAGCTGTTGCTATACTTTAGGTATGTTCCCTAAAACAGGTGAAAAAAAGAATTCTACATTAAGATGCAAGTAAGTGTCCAATGAAATACCATGTAAAACTGACTGACATTGAAGCATCCCTGAAGTAACAAAATAAAGGTTGAGATAAGCAGGACTAATGTTTTTATTATGGTTCTTGCTGACACCTGCTGGCCCAATTTTATCTTCCTCCTTAATATGCATTATGTTAAAAGCCTCAGACACGAAGGTTTGTATCATATAAAACAGAATCCTTAGATTAATCAATGGACCACCAACGCAAAAGCTAAATGAGCACAATCAGCCAACCAACCACTTCCCATACCCACTGACTTACTGAAATCAGTGTTGTGGCTTTACTATAACTCACTTCACATTGAATTTAATTAATTAAATGATTATCTAATATTCTGATTCTGCCTTATTTAATTCTGAGACTTAATTCTAAGTTTGGAGTTACATTTTTTTTAACTTAAACTGCACAGTCAATGCACATTACAATTCAAAAATGCCAGAAAATGGATGCCTTTAAAACTATACAGGTAATTTTTTGGTTTGCCTTAGCACATCTAACATCCTCTACTTATAAAATAATAACATATGGCACTAAGACCTCAAGATTTTACTCTCTCCCCACCCTCCTTCTTTACCCTAAACTCATTAAAAAAAAATATGGAAGGGAAGCAGCAGTTTCTTCTTCAAAGAAACTTCAGTGTTTCCCATTCCTAACATTAAAAAGACAGATAATGATGATGCACAACTAGACTTGAGAACTATACAGTATTTGAACGTAACAGGTATTGGGTTCAATCTATTTTCAGTTAAGCTCTTTGTGTCCAGGCTGAAAATGATGAACATTCTGGCAATGGCTGCCAAAACTGCCACCTGTGTTGGCCCCACTAATAAAGCTGTTTTAGACTCAGGCAAAGAACATGAAGGAAGCAGCTCGTGCTCAACTTCTTTCTGAGTCTAAACTGGATCCAAACAGACACAAGCAATAGCGTTTTTATTCAAGGACACTGGTAACTTAGTGGAAGGAGAAGGGGGAACTGCAACTGCAGCAGGAGCTCTGGACAATCCCAATGGGTTCCTGCTGTTGTCAAGTGTCATCCTTATATGTTATTACGTATTAAAAAAAAAAAAAAAAAGGAAAACTGACACGGAATACAAACACCTCAGGCACATACAGAGGTCTCTTCTGAATGTCTCTTCCTTTTTTCACACCCATCTGAAGTCCTCCACTAGTTTCAAATTCATATATAAACGGATTTATTCCCCAAATTACAATATTTGGAATAGTCATTTCAGACAGTATCTATAAATGAAATATGAGTCTATTTTTTTAAATAATAAATAGGTCTAAGCTATTAAACTTAAAAAAAATTTAAGCATCTTAATATTTGCTGGTTTGAGAGATATATGCCAAATCTGCCAAATCACAGTTACAGCACAACAAAAAACAAAAGATATGGCTCATCTCTAGTCTAGTTAAGACTCGTCTCTATAGTTCTCTATTGTATCGTCAAAATACAAAGACTACTACTCTCCTGAAAAGGATCTATGCATAACAACTTATAATAGAAAACAGGAAGGAAAACCATAGTAAACCCACTGAACTCAACCTCTGTCACTTTCTAACCCACAGATTCAGCTAATGTCTCTTTTTCCAAGCTCTTGGTACTAGCAGCCCCTGCCTTAGGCCCAGGAGTGGGGTTGATTCTTCCATTATTTCTGCCCCTACTGTTCCTGCCATAGTATTTTACTGATTAAGAAGTGTTTTCATATATACATATATACTCCTCTCAATACTGCCTCCAAAAACGGGTTTTGCCCTCCTAAACCCAGTAAAACTGACTGAGTCAACAACAGGATCATGTTCCCTTCTTTGGTAGAGTTAGCAATGTCCCACACAGAAATCCTTGCTTCCCTCGGGCGTTAAAGAAACAGAGTTCTTAAGTGTTTGTTTGAAACACTGCTTCTCAAACTTTTCCATGAGCTTGAGGATAAGGCCTATTCCTGGAAGCTGGGAGTGTGGCTAGAGGTCCACGTAAAAGAGAAATTCATGCACAGTCTACTTTCTCTTTTTAAAAGATGAGAAAGGTTTCCATTCTCCTCTTCACCATATAAAACACTTCTTCCCCCCCTCCCAAAAAGCTGCAAGTGTCACCAACACCCCAGGAAGCCGGTGTCAGGCAGCAGCTTGTGAGGTGCAGCCCTCAGTGACCACGACCTGTCATAACCGGACTCTCCACCCCAAATCTCAGCGTTGCACCTTCTAAAGGGCTGTGATACATCATCGATATCAACGGCCTCCAATTTTACATAAAGCTTTTAATCGCAAAGATTAGCAGACTTCCGAAATTACTGGCAGGGCGCAGAAACCCCTACAAATGCCATCTGAAGGGTTCATGAAAATGTCATATTAAGTGTTCTATTTTAAAAGCACTTGTAATTCCAATGTGTTGATGCTCGCTTAAAAAGCAGCAGCAGGGCTGCTCGGGTGGCTCAGTGGTGGAGCGTCTGCCTTGGGCCCAGGGCATGACCCTAGGATCCTGGGATCGAGTCCCTCATCGGCCTCCCCACAGGGAGCCTGCTTCTCCCTCCTCCTGTGTCTCCACCTCTCTGCATCTCTCATGAATAAATAAAATCTTAAAAAAAAAAATTTAAAAAAAAAACAGCAGCAGCAGCAACACTTCATTAACCAACAAATTTTTGCTTCTATTTTTTTTCCTTGCGCCTCCTCCTCCCTGAGCCAGAGTGGACCCGGGTAAGGGGGCGCTGGGGCACAACAGGCCGGGGCACACCCCCCACGGAGGGCAGAAGGGACAGTAGGGGAGCCCAGCCTGCCCACCTTGTGCACGCAGCATGGCAGGTGCAGATGCGGGTGCAGGTGCAGGTATGGGTGCAGGTGCGGGTGTGGGAACCGATGCGGGTGCACGTGCGGGTACAGGTGCAGGTGCAGGTACAGGTACTGGTGTTGGTGATGGTGCAGGTGCAGGTACAAGTGCGGGTGCAGGTGCGGGTGCAGGTGAGGGTGCACGTGAAGGTGCGGGTGCAGGTACAGGTGCGGGTGCAGGTGCGGATGCAGGCGCGGCACGGTCCGCCGTGGGCCACCAGCCTGGGGTACCACCTTCCCGGACGAGCGTCCGCGGAGGGCACAGCGCCAGGCAGGCCTCCCCTGCCAATCCCGGGCCAGCTGAGGGCTCTAGGGCGAGGGGTGGCGCGGGGAGGGCGGCCTCGGCCAGTGGAACCCAGGCTGCAGGCTGGGGCGGCCCGCGCGGCGCCTGAGTTCTCTGCGGTGGAGACAGGCCGCGGCTCCAGGACCGCTGCCCGTGGAGGGCGCCCCACGGGGCGCAGGCGGGGCGCAGGCAGGACGCGGGGCGGGGAAGGCCGGCGCAGCCTGTCTGCAGACGTGGCGGGGGGCTTGGGGCTAATCCCACAGCACAGTGCCCGCTGGGGCTGCCACGCGCTTGGTAGAAAGCCTCTGGCTGAACAGAGGCTCCCCGTTCTGCTGGCTTCGAACCAGAGTTCGCCTCCAACCAGCAGCCAGAGATGACCTATTTTGAAATAAGAGCTTCCGAGTGACTTTCAAGAGTTTCTGGTTAATGGTCACTGGCGGGGAAGAAGGCGCACCTCCCAGCCCTTCACTGCTTCCTCGACACCTGACCCATCTCCAGGGCAGGAACCCCGATTGCCTCTCCATGTCACCTGGATTCTCCGGTGGCCCATCAGTATCAACAAAGTGAGGTTCCAGAAAAAGAAATGGGAACAGAAAAGCAATTTTAACAAAATCAAGTGAGGACAAGAGAGGAGACAGTGAGAAAAATGTCTTTTTTTAAGCTATAGCCAATTCCTTATAATATTAATGATGGGAATCCTTGGGTGGCTCAGCGCGGTTCAGCGCCTGCCTTTGGCACAGGGCGTGATCCTGGAGACCCGGGATTGAGTCCGGTGCCTGCTTCTCCCTCTGCCTGTGTCTCTGCCTCACTCTCTCTATGTCTATCATGAATAAATAAAATCTTTAAAAAATATATTAATGATGGATTTCTATAAAAAGAACTAACTGAATCTCTTAAGTTTGGTTATCTAAAACAGAGATCAACAAACTCTTTTTATAAAGAGGGCCAGAAGGTAAACATCTCAAACTTCACAGGCCATCCAATCTCTGCTGCACTCACTCAACTCTGTAACGGGCAAAGCAGCTACAGAGAATATATAAAGGAAGAGGAGTGGCTGTGTTCCAATACAACTCTATTTACAAAAAAAGGTAGTGGCCACATTTGGCCCACAGGCCACAGTTTGCCAACCTTTGATCTGAAGTAACGTTCGTTATACTGTGGCCCAATGAAATCTGGAACCTCAGAAATACTGTATCGGCCGTTGTTATCTGAAACCCTCTGTACTCAACTTGGGGCTTGCCCATTTCCACCATAAACTCCTGGTTTTTCAAATGCAATTAATAAAATGAGTCAATGAGATAAAACAAAAACCACACCTATTAAATTCATACTGAAATAAGACTAAAATATTTTGTGGTTATCCTAAATACTATCAAAAATGCTATGGATCCCAACAACTCAATATGATTAAATACAGAATTGAGGGAAGGTACCCAGTAAAGTCTATTAACACAAATAATCCAAGAAACCAAAAAGAAAGCAGTGGACAGGATAAAAAGCAAAACAGAGATTTTGGCAGACTCGTGGTGCTGGGGAGACAAAAGTGGAGTGCAGAAAGCATGAAGGGGCAGAGGCCTGGGTAAACACCCTAAACATTCAGACAGGACCCCTAAGGCCAGCCTTCCCTTGATCAAGATGAAGGGCGGTATGCCCACTAGGGGAAAAAAACTGAACCATCTCTGGAGATGGTGACACTATTCAGAGTCTCTACAAGTTTTCACACCCATCTGATACACAATTAAAAAAAAAAAAAATCACTCGGTTAGCCAAGAACCTAAAAGAAAGGGTGGGGTGGGCAGCAAACAACAGAAAGAGTCTGCAAAGTGAACCAGATCTTCAAATCCTCAGGAACGAACTTTAATTATGATCAATATGCTCCATAAATCGGTGGAAAATAAGGAGAACTTCATTCCAAAACTGCAATTTATAAAGAAGAGACGAATGGACTCTCCACAAAAGAAACAAACAAAAGTCCTAATCTTACGTTGGCTCAAACAGATCAAAAGATGCACTGCAACTAATAGAACAGTGAAAGAATATATATCTAGCAAGGTAACTGGGCAGGGGGTAGAATAACAATGACAAAAATGGAATGGCTAAAAAGGGAAGGCCAAGAGGGAGGGCAAAATGGGAACAAAGAAGAACTGGCGCAGAGAAAATAAATAAGAAGGTGATAGGCTTAAATCCCAATCTATCCCAATCTATGACATTACATGTAAATTAACTAGAAGCTCCAATTATAAGACAAAATGTAAGATTTTTTTTTTTAAATTCTAGATGTTAGGATATGTCCTACATAGTAGAACACAGGAAGCTATCTTAAAAGAATGAACAAGAAATATTATGTGAATACTGCCCCAAAGAAAGCTAGCATGACTACATTTTTAAGACAAAAGGCACTACTAAAAATCGAGGAGTATCTCATCAAAATAAGACTCAAGACAGTAATATACGATAATTCTATATTTGAGTAACACTGCCAGAGACTACACAGTACAAACTGATGGAACTGAAAGGGGAAAAAAAAAAAAGACAATTTTACAATCCAGAGTTGCTGGTTTGAAAACCTCTCCCTCCTCCCTCGGCAACAAACAGAACAAGCAGGCCGAGAAACGTTGAATGGCCTGGGTGGGAAAGAGTTGGGCCGCCCGATAACTAATTAATAGCATTAAGTGTGTGCCCTGGAAAAGAACAAAGTCTGAAAATCAATATCCAGCAGGTGCAGCGGCTGCGGGGCCACCCCTCCAGGTGGCTCCCCGAGCGGCAGGGAGTCGCGGCCCTGGGGTCACAGCTGAGCCCCTCTCCAGGCCACCCTGCCACCGCGAGGGTACAAAGGTCCAGACCCCTTGCACCGCAGTTCTGCTCCTTCAGCTCAGGCCTGCGTCCTTCGCAGGTGGCGTTCCCCCCACACGTTCTACAAAACTCGGGCAGTGCGTGCAGAGCTCTAGGCCAGGGTCTGTCCCTGGAGGATCCGGTCCACGCTGGCTGCCAAGGGGAGCGGTCCAGAACGCAGACCCAAAGCCCAGATTCTGCAGCTGGATCAGGTGATGGGTGAAGTACGCACAGGCCTTTTTGCGAGCCCTTTCAATTCACCGAAGTTTTTAAGAAATTACAAACTTAGTCAGGAAAAGGGCAAAGGATCCCAGCTGAAGGAAATGCATTGGCCGGTGGAATAAGCTCAGGCTTCTGAGGTTGACAGGAAGTGGCAATTATAAGGTCTATGGAATCAGCTGTTGCTGGGATGGCAACACATGGGGGGGGGGGGGGGATGAAAAACCAAGAAGGATTTGAGGTGACAAGTGAAAAGTAAGAAGGCTTCTTTCATCCGGTGCGGTTAGAAAGCAGCAAGGGTGGAGGACTGGGGCCTAGGAGCTAATTATCAGGGCAGCAGATCCTCAAAGAAAGCTGGAATACTCAATCCTGAATACTCAACGCTGCCAAGACTGCTATTCTGAGGTCAGGATCCTCCGGCCTAGGAAGAACTGAGACCCTTAAGACTTCCTGTAAGGACAACTGGGTCAATACTTGAAAACCCTGAAACTCCAGATCGTCTTAAAATTTCTAGGCCTGCGAAAGTGGCCCAGTACCTGCTCTCCTACAAGCAATACTGATGCTTCTACCTTGTAGGACATACAAGCCCCCATTAGGATCTACTCCCACCCCCTCTCACGACCATCAGACCAGTAAGAAGAATCAAGGGAAAGGAGTAATGACCAGAAGGGAGTACAGGAAGGCCTCTATAGTACTGACAATGTTCTGTTAGCTTCACCTGGGGGGAGGGGAGGTCACATGAGTATGTTCATTTTGTAAAAATTTACTGAGCTCCATACTTAAATATACTGGTTTTGTCTGTTGCACTTCAATAAATAGTTTCTTCTTTAAACAATGACATTTAATTTACATTTTTAAAGAAAGTGATTTAAAACATTTCCACATTTATGGTGACTATAGCCTGTCACTGTCACATTAAGCATCCATGTTTCTCTTTATTTACATAGTAAGGCAGCTACCATATTAATTATTATTTTAGAAATCTTAATTGTCAAGAAAACAACCTTCAAATACACATTAAGTGACAAAATGACAAATGTAATCAAATCGTGACAATTTCTATTTATGTTCGTATACTAAATTGATAACAATCACTGCACATGTTGAAAACAAAAGTAGATATATCATTTATAGGTTACTATATGCCAAGCACTGGGCTAAGTGCCTTAAATGCATTACTCATGTAATTCTCATAATGATTTTCACTTATTAATTCTGAATAGATACATCTGTAAGACATTGCTCTAGATGTGAAAGATTTAATAGCACACAAAAAGTCCAAGTCTCACCTAGTGGTGCTATTACTATGCCCAAGAGGAAACTCAGGCTTATTCAGGTTAGCCATGGCACCCCATGGTCACTGAGGTAGACTGACCAACCCCACATGCATTCCCAACCTCTCCCTTGCATACTTATGCCACAGATGCTAAAAAGCAAAGTAATCTCCCAGCCTGTCTTTCAGCTAAGATTGATATGCGACCTAGTTTTCCAAACATAAGCAAAAAGTCTATTATCCTCCCCCGCCCCCCCCAAAAAAAAAATCAGCAAAAGTTTCTTGTCCCAGTGAAAGCTGTTTCTGTCCTTCCCCCTTTCTCCCTTCCTGCATTGTGGATACGATCCTCAAGCTGAAGAAGCCATGATGTTCCAGGAGAAGGGGTAAAGAATCAGATACCAGCCCTGACATCGCTGAACATTACACCAAAGCCAGCAGCTATCTAGACTCCTAGATTTCTCATTATGTAAGAAAAATAAACCCCTCTTTTTGTTTGTACCCCTGTTGTTCCTTGAAGCTGAAGGCATTCCTAACAGGAATAAGGAAAGGAGATTCAAAGCTATGTCCATCTCCAAAGCATCAAGCTGGAGAATTTTTCTAGGAAAGCTTACTCCAAACTGTAAATACATGTTACTTTCCACATAGAAATGTTTGTTTCAAAGCCAGACAGCTTTAATTTCTAAAAAATCAAGAAGACAAATCATCCAAGAACTCTGTTCTTGTCATTTTTGTTTTACTTGATTGCTGCACTGAGTAAGCTTGTATGACCCTTTCTTGACGTTTAAGTATAGCTTTTTACACACTATCCTGTGAACAATAATGTGCTTTGAGCTGTTCAGAAGTATTATGCTTTAAAATTAATAATATGAAACTTTTTCCAATTTTCCTATACATAAGAGTCTGGATTATTTTTAATTGGCAAGTTATAACTATTAATCTTCAATAGTTAAGACCTAAATCCAAGAAGATAAATGCCCTCCAGAAACAAAAGCAGTAACAGAAGATACATCTGTAAATACCTTTTCATTAAAAGAGGTATCTCTGATAATTGAAAAGTACTTTTCCTCCTTAAATATGGTAGATTAATAAATGTCTCCTTCAAACAAAAAATACTCATGTTCAGGTTAAGTTCAAAAATCGAATTAAAATTTCATTTTAAAAAAGTCAATCCTTGCCCTCTTTCAGTTCACAATAGGGGAAATATTTTTAGTGGTTAAAATTGGTAATTGTCTTGAATCCTCTATAATGAGCATCCATAATATATTCCTGTTAAATCACATATCCGTGACCAAACTAAAGGAGAGTCAATAGGGTTGATTCCACAAACACATATCCAACACTTTGACTATACTAGGCCCTATGAGGAGGTGAGGATTCCCTGTCCTTTTAGTCTAGTGAAAGATACAAACATGTCAATTTTTGTAACATGTTTAATTCAAAAAAAAAAAAAATGAGGAGGTGAAGATTCCCTGTCCTTTTAGTCTAGTGAAAGATACAAATATGTCTAAAGGTCAATACAGAGACCTTTAGATTGAATAGATATAGGGATGGTGACGGTATTAACGGAGCCACGAAGGCTTCCCACTGACCTCTAATCACTGTGTCTTTCCTCCTTCCCACTACTCTCCACTGATTATCCTTACCAGTAGCAAATAGCAAATCACCACCTCGGGCCCAGCCTCTCCTATAAACAGCTCCACCTGGAGTGTCAGACACCACAAACTAAAATATCCAAAAGTGAACTAAACATCTTTCCCCACAAACTGCCTCCAGTTATTTTCTACTTCAACCAGTAAACACTACCATCCACCTGGTCACTATGATGGAACCTGGAGTGTCTTTCATTCAACCCTGTACCCCCACATCCAATCAATTACCAGATTATAAAAAATTTAAAAACAACAGAAATAAATAGAAAATAAAGACCATAAAACTCCACAAAACTAAAAGCTGGTTCTTAAAAAAAAAAAAAAAAAAAACATTAAAAAGACAGATAAACTTATGGCAAGACTGACCAAGAAAAAAGAATGCAAAGATAAGAAGAATCTCAGAGGGCATAACTACAAATCCAGTAGAAAAAGAAATGTAGGGAGAAGAAAGAATACAAATAATAATGTTATGTCAATAAATCTAAAAATCTTAAATGAAATGGACAGTTTCCTAAAAGGCAGTGTGTGCGCTTGCATGTCTACAAAACTAACTTTGAAATACGAAAGAAGGGCAGCCCTGGTGGCCTAGCGGTTTAGCGCCGCCTTAAGCCCGGGGTGTGATCCTGGAGACCTGGGATCGAATCCCACGTCAGGCTCCCTGCATGGAGCCTGCTTCTCCCTCTGCCTGTGTCTCTGCCTCTCTCTCTCTCTCTCTCTGTCTGTCATGAATAAATAAAATCTTAAAAAAAAAAAAAAAGAAATATGAAAGAAAAACCAAAAATAGCCAAGAAATTTTTTAAAAACATCACCAAGCTAAAGAGCTTTTCCCAAACAGATATCAAAATTTACTGAAAGTACAAGTGAAGCAGGAAAAAACAAGACCAAAAGAACAGAAAAACATCCCAGAAACAGAACCGCTCATGTATGAAAACTTTGTGCCTGACAGAACAGGCTTACTTAAGTGGCACAGAGACAACTGGTTATCAATTATTTTTATAAGAAATAATACACTTCCATGCCTACATACACATAAGAATTACCACCTTGCACTATGCACAGAGGAATAAAGACCTAAATGTGAAAAGTAAAACTTTAAAATTTTTTGAAGAAAATAGAAAAGTATCTTCATGGCATCAAAGTAGAAAGATAAGACCATTAGACACTGACTAATCCAGTCTATTCGTCAAGAAAGACAACTGAAAAAAATGCAAAAACAAGTCACGGACCAGAAAAAAAAAATCCTCGTAATACGTACACAACCAGTATGTAAACAAAAGGTAACCCAATTTTTTCAAGATTGGCAAAAGACACAGACTGGTAATTTTCAAAAGAGCATCTGAAAAAGTATTCAACCTCGGTACAAATCAAGGATATGCAAACTAAATTAACAATAGAATAGCATTTCATATCCATTATCAGAATAAAAACTTTAAATTCTGGCAAAATAAAACCAAGCTAAGGAGCAACTGGAACTCCCATATACTGTTAAGTGGCAGGCAATGCTCCATGACTCCCTAATTCCCCTCATGGGTAATATCCGAAAGAAACTCCCACATGTGCACAAAAGACATACAAAAGAATGTTTAGGACAACAATGTTTATAAAAGCAACTGCCAGAAATATTATTAGCTTGGGCCAGGCCCTACCCACCGCCCCCAAAGGAGAATTAACAGCCAAGGACTGCTTCACGGATTAGGTTCCTGGTTTGAGGGTTCCTAATCCACTGAGTTAAAATAAAAGTGACTTGCAAACTTGAATGTTGATCTCTGTTAGCGTTTTAAAAACACTTTAAAGATATAAAAGTGATATCATGAGACACATCAAAGAAAATCACAGCTAACACACCAAACACTATATAAAATCTATGACTACACCTCTTTACTATTTATCTAATAGAAAACATAGCAAAATCCTTCTGACTTAGAAAAGTCAATACTCTAATAAGTTCCACTTGTTGCAAATAAAAGAAAAATTATCATCCTTCTGTTCTTGGGCCAACCTCCTAATATATGGTGGAATTAAAGAACAAAATTTTCTAGGGAAAAAAATACTAAATTTCTATATTTATAATTATTATGATTCTTCATTTAGAAAAACTGTATTTTAATTTCTGCATTTCATAAAACAGCATATTAACTTTGTTAAATTAAGTATTAATTTTGTTAAATCTTAACCCACCTAAAAAAACATTAAAGTAAACTAATGGCATAAAAACTCCACTTGACACTGGGTGTTGTTATACTAGATGTTGGCAAACTGAGTTTAAATAAAATACAAATATATATCTCTATAAAACAAAACAAAAACAAAAAACTCCACCTGGCAGTTTGAGCTGGTCCACCTGTTTCATGAAAAAATATCAGGGCATAGATTTAGGAAGGTTGGAGGCACGCTGAAATTTATAGGAGTCTCTAAGAGTCTGATTGCAAACTGATTGCAAACTGGCAGCATTGTCTCCATATGATGACCCTAAAATGAACTGAATTATGAATTTTCACAGTGGATTCTGATGGCAATTCTGATCATATTAGAGATATTGGATATTTTTTAGACATTTTTTAGGGGAAAAAAACAATGCTCAAGGAAAATTTTCATCAGAACATCTTCATCTGTCTCATTTGTTTCAAGTATAATACAAGCACTTTTGGAAATAAAATGACTAAGAGTGGAGGAGAGAATTATTCATGGTATTTGGAATGGTTAATTTCATGTGTCAAGTTGATTGGGTCATGAGGTGCCCAGATATTGGTTAGCATTATTTCTGAGCCCTGTCTGTGAGGGTGTTTCTGGATGAGATTAGCATTTGAATTGGTAGACTTAAGTTAAGTAGATGGTCCTCCCCAAAGTGGGTCGGTCTATCCAATCCTTTGGGAACTTGAATATAACAAAAAGGCTGAGCAAGTTAGAATTCACCCCCTCTGACTGACTGTTGAGCTGAACATAGGTTTTCTCCTGCTCTTTGAATGGGGCTTACACCACTGGCTCTACTAGTTCTCAAGCCTTCAGACTTACACTAGAAGTTATCTCCCACTGGCACTCCTGGTTCTGAGATCCTCACACTTGTACTAGAACATACAAAATGAGTTCTTTGGACTCCGAGTCAAAGACTGGGGCCTTTGGACTCTGACCAGAACGACACCACCAGCCTTCCTGGGCCTCCAGCCTACAAATGGCAGATTTCAAGACTTTCCAGGCTTCATAATTACATGAACCAATTCCTTACAATCTTGTGTGTGTCCTATTGGTTCTGTTTCTCTGGAAAACCCTAAAACAATATTGTATTTTTGAATTAACGTTTGTTTACAGAGCCAATACAAATCAAATAAGTAAACACAAAATAACATCCTTCCTTTTTTTTCAAAACCGAGTTAAATTTGGACTTTGAAAACAGTATACAAATTCTTTATTCATTCTGACTTCTTAAAATCAATTAACGCTGCTCAATTGAGTTGTTACATTTATAATTTTTAAAAGCTTATCATCAGAGCTTTGTAGCTATTTTGAGTATAATTCTAAAAATACAATGCAGCCTCACAAGGAACGAATAAAATAATTTTAAGTTGTTGATTCCAAAAGAATAAATATTTTGAAATATTTTGAAACATAAAATTAGCCTTCATCTTAAAAGCCATTAACATTAATCTGAATGTTTAAAGAGGCCCGTTAAGTGGGTCATGAGATATTTTGCTCCCAGGCTCAAAATCTGTATACAAGTTGTTCCCTGGAAAGAATTTTCAACCAAAAGTTATAAAAACCAAAAGAAGGATTAATAATGGAAAGTCTGACCTAACATCAGCCTGACTGCTATGATGATAGTCTACTCAGCGGTATCCTACAACTGTTCCTTCTACTCAGAGTTTGAATGATCCTTAGTTCTTTCAACTTGAGAGATGCCAGTATCTACTTTTTCTCTCAGCTGTGATTTATATATAACTAATCAAATTATAAGACGTTGGGGTTCATACGATCAGGGATATACTACATCATAATTAACAAAAAATAACTAAACTTTTAAATGCCTATACCACTGTTCATTCTTTTCCAACGTGACATCAGAACCAGTAAAACCTTAATTCAAATATGTAATAAGCCACATATAAACTAAGCTAAAATTTAACACTGATGTATTTCCTTAAGCAAATCGTTACTTTAGGACTTTGAAAAAGGACTCGAGAGTAATAATTTTACTGAAATATCACTGGCATACAAATCTTATTTATAATCTACAAATGATTCTGTTCTACTCATTCAAGTAAACTTGGCTCAGGGTAGTGAAAAGAAAACATGAGAGTCAACAGTCATGAATCTAAGATCTGGTTCCACTGCTTACACATATAACCTGCCATGTGTCACTGAACCCCACTGAGCATCAGTTTTCTTCTTTTTACAAAATGGAGATGGTGACACTTCCATGACCTACTACACAGAGGACTCGGTGACATAAATTATGAATACATTTTATTAACTCTGAAAGCAGAACTCAAATGTAATATATTACTATGCTATTACAAGTATATCATTTGAAAAATACAGTAACATTTTAGATATTATCTAAAAAATAATGTCGGGAGAGCCAATCTGTCACGGGTCCCACATGTCCCTGTATGGTCTCACTGAGTAAACCAAACTACATGGTGCGCTGACCTTGAGCCCTTTCTGTATCTAGTGATCAAGGTAACCACAGTGTAACTTCAGCACAACTGCTCATTTGCTAGGTGACCCTGACAGGTTTGGTTGCTACTTGCTACAAAAGGTGCTGAGCCCTCAGTCCTGGATTTCCCAGCTGCAACCCAACTCCCTGCAAGCACAGCCACCATCCATCCAAGTGCATCACATCTCACCAAGGTACGTGTGAGCAGGAGAGCAAGCAGTACCTATACCGATGCTTGCGCTGTTTGTGACAGTTTTAAAAACTGTCTTGCTCTGACAGCTAAGTCTCATTGTCTACTTTCACACCTATGAAGCTGTGGCAAACCCAACCTGCTTGTTTACTTAGTCATTTCCTTTGGGACCCTGTTATTTCATGCATTGTCTCTGAGGTCTGGTTTCTTTCCTAAAAATCATGGTGCAAGCAGTACGCTGAGATACGAGATGATGATTTTTTGGAAGCCCTCCACAGGGCCCTGCTAGAAGACCACGTGGATACAATTGTTGAAACAGGAGTCCCCTAAAAAGAGATGGATGGAATCAGCACCAAAACAATTTGGTTCAGAAACTGAACTATGGGAGCCCCAAAGCATCCGACTGGTTGAAACCAAAACAGTCTGGTTAAAACCAAAAATGCCTCTACAGATCCAGATTCCTCCACAGAAATCAATCCCCTAGTCCTGGAGGAACAACAGAGCTGAGTGGCAACCTTAGAACACGCTACCTAACCCTGAACCCTCGCACCCTGATTTATCAGCCTTTAAAGAAAAGGGGGACCAGAGATGGAGCCAAGATCTGTCCATTCCCAAAGAAGGACGGCAGGGGAAGGAAGTCAGGGTGGGAGACAGAAGCTTTTCTGGATACTGATGTTCCAGGGGCTATCTTGTCAGCTTTCTTGAAGGGCAGAAGCCACACACTCAATTGGCTTAAGTTGGAAACAGAATAAAAATAGAAGTTATGGGACACCTGGGTGACTCAGTGGTTGAGCGTCTGCCTTCGGCCCAGGGTGTGATCCCAGGGTCCTGGGATCAAGTCCCACATCGGGCTCCCTGCAGGGAGCCCACTTCTCCCTCTGCCTGTGTCTCTGCCCCTCTCTCTCTGGGTCTCATGAATAAATAAACAAAATATTTTTAAAAATAATAAAAAATAAAAGTAGAAGCTACTGGAACAATCCAGGTGGGGACATCTGGATCCATCTGGATCCTTGCTGGGCACTGCTGCTGCCATTCCTCTCATTACTGCAAGTACACTCCCTACTGCAGTTGTACTCTAAGCGCTCACTAATCCGAGGGGTCTTTTCTCAACGTGGAAGATCTGCTTGCTAAAGGTGACAATAAAACAAGTGCATTAACACATCACGTAGTTAGGCAGTTCTCTCTCATGTTACACAACAAAAACAACACAGAGAAAAAGAGGGAGGAAAAAAGAAATCACAATTTTGATGAAAAACCTAAGGGCAGCAAGAATACTGAGAGATGTGATATTGCAATAAAATCACCTTGTGTGGCCTTGTGAAAGAGACTCGTGGGAGCTGGAGGCCTACGGTGGATTGTCACCAACTGAATCCAGTTGTTGCCCATTGCTCTGGCTATTCCAAATATGGCTATTCCAAATATTGTGACTGTGACTGAATCAACTGCACAAACTGACGACCCTGGGTATGCCTTCTTGGCCACTGCTAATGCCTCTCCCTCTCTCCCTCTCTCTCTCTGCTAAGGCCTCTTTCCTAATCCCTTTGGTACCATAAGATCAGTATCAGCTTACCTTCACCTGCAGGTTCCAAGACAGGTTTACTAATAAGTAGCCTCAGGGGTCCTAGAATTCTCTTGCTGTTTCCACCCGTGCAACATGGAGCAAGCCCTTTCCCTTCAGCAAAGACTTGGTTCCACTACATGAATGGTATCGCACTGAGACGCTCAAATAAAGGGCAGGTGGCAACGGCGCTGGAACAGAAACTGACTCACATGAAAGCCCAGGGGTGGTTCCATTAATCCTGATAAGACACACAGGGACTTGCAAATTCCAAGGCAAATTCTTGGGAGCAACGTGGGCTACCCTGAGTCAGTAAAGGAAAAATTACTCATCCTCTGGCCTCTGGCTACCAAAAAGGAGGCCTGGCACTAAGTTGGACTATTTGGTACCGGAGACAGTATGTGCCTCAATAAGGTGATCCTGCTCAGGTGACACAGACTTCTGGTCCCATAAAGCAGTGCAAGTACTGTTCCCTGGCAGTAGAGCTCATGCCCCAGAGCAAATGCTCAGGAACCTATCCTTAATTTTAGCCAACGAGGCTATACAAGCTCTAGAAGGTCAGTACATCAGTTTGAACTCTCTTGCACAAGCCATACGGGTAACACTCTAGCCTTAAACTACACCCTGGCTGAGCAGAGTATATAGGACTTAGTATCACCAGACGGTGGAACAATCCACATATCTCACAAGAAAGGAGGTTAAATTACCTGAAATAAGACCAATCAGTACTCTCTGGGTTTTTGTTCAGTTGGCTGAACCCAGAATCCTGGGGTACCTGAGATGAAAACTGCAGGTTGGCTTCATCCGACTGACAATCATCCTCATCAAGTGTGGCATGAGACCATCCGAATGGATTTGGTCTCAGCATCTCTAATCTGAACTGCTGACGGTGTGGCATACTCATGTGAAAGTTGACTTCAGCCAATGTTTACAGCCAAAGGGTGGACTATTTGAAAAGGCTATCTATCACGGGTCCCAAGAGCCCCCATACAGCCTTCTGACCAAGTGCACCAAACCACAAGTACACCAACCAATCCTCTGTCCTTCGGCCATTTCTGTAGCTAATCATGTAGGTCAAGGCAACCACAGCATGACTGCAGGGGGATGCAGTGCTCCCTGCCTGCCCCCATGAGGGGACCCGCTTGCTTACTTACCACTTGCTTCGAATGGTGGTGAGCCCTCAGCCCTGGACTCCTAGGCTTTGACCCAGCTCAGTGAAAACACAGCAACCACCCAGGCCCATCTTACGACCTCCATGGGATTTGCGGGTAAAAGAATCTGCTTGTTATGCCGATGCTCCTGCTATTTCCTGTGCTATAATAAATTGTTTTGCTCTGATCTCTGAGTCTCTCTCTGTCCACTTTCAGACCTACGGAGTTACGGCAAGACATCCTTGCCTGCTTTGTCACTGACTTTAGAATCTTTGTACTCCTTGCCAGCCTGCACAATGGCCGGAAAATAACAATACTGAACAATGACCACAGTAACAACTTGTTCTACACACAGGATGCTGGTATTTCAAACCTTTAAAAGGAACTGTGAAAGTAAGAGAAAGTTCAATAATTCAGAATATTTACTTTGATGGACCTGATTTTTTTATTTCATCAAACATCACAACTGATATGCCTGACCATCACCTGAATGCATTACCGAACCGAAAATTAAGTAGAAAGATAATACATCAATAGCTATGGAAATAATTTCAATTATATCCTTTCACAAGTAAAAATAATTTCCACTAATCATTTTACTGTTCTAAACATATTTATCATAAATTTAAATAAAATGACCATTAGAAAGATGATCTGGTAACATAAATCTTCCAGGTAGTTAAAAATTGCAGCATAAATTATCTCTTTCCTGCATTATCGCACAGTTCCTTTGAAATAAGGTCATCTTCTAGGGCCAAGATCCTGTGTACATGCTTTAACAAAGAAAATGATTTATAGATTTTCATTTTCACTTTCCATATTTCAGTATGCACCCACTGGTACAGCCTCAGGAAACTAAAACAGAAACAAACGACAACTTATCTGGAAGACAAAGTAGCCAATCACCAAACTGAGTTAAGTCCAACAAAACCCAGCTTTATACATTTACATATAATTTTTTTATGCAAACTCTGTTGAAACAAATAACAATACTACCTTTCTCCTCCCTCTGGCCCCTTTCATCCATTGTTATTTCCTCACCAATTTGTAGTTAAGACTTACACCCATCATACAATGTGCAGAAAACAACTGCAGTTCAGACTATACGAGGAAGGTACCTGTTTTCTTATCAAATTCAACAATTTTCAGCTTTCTAAAAGGCTGTTTTCCTGGATGACACTTTGGTTAGCATGAATACGTGGGTCTCAACTTTTAAGAATACAAGAAGAAATACACCCATAAATTAACCTCAACTTCAGTGTGTGTTGCTCACAAGTACATTGTGTACTCAGTACAACACTCTCATTAGTTGAGAAAAAGTTCAGAATAATAGTCTTTAATGTTTAAGTCAGTTCGGGCGCAGTTAAGAAAAAGAAAAGGCATATATAAAAACAAAGCAAAAAATCTCCTTGAGTATGCTCCTGTTATATCTGTGCCCACTTATGCCCACTGCTCAGGAGACAGCAAAAGGTCACTATAAAAAGCAGTCAACAACAACAAAAACAGCTTCCAAATCCATCATATCCTGGGGAGCGGGGAGATCAATGTTCTCCAAGAAAGGAAAGGTAAAAATCAGTCACAATGCTAAACGTTTTGAGGAGAACCTGATCAGTAAGGCAAAACCAACCGCACACATGCTAAAAACCCAGAATTATGTTGTTGGGAAGGCAATTTAGCTGTCACCTTAACACATTTAATGCACAGATAGCCATAAAATTAGGATAGATAAAAAAATAACACGATCACAGCTGATTTTGGAGGAAGGCCCTAGTAAATTTATTTTTAGGTCAAAATGCACAATGGGAAGCAAGTCAGTATAATTATAGATCAAATCTCCTAATGCCACAGGTCTTTTTCCATTTTTGGCAATTCACATACCGCACCACCATTTTCTTCTACAGTCTCAGGCTGACTCAATTTGTGTTCTCACTCAATTTCACTGACGCGGACATGGCCAATGACACAGATCTAATTAAAAACCTTTAACCTAATCCATTTGAGTATTTTTATGTTTACATCCTTACCACTTTATTTAAGGGCCTATTATAGGCCAGGGACTACACTAGGCACTCGGCATAAAACCTGCACAAAACTGATGGGGACTCTGCCCCCGAGGACCCTGCAGTCTAGTTAGAAAGACAGGCTTTGATGGGGAGTGTGAGAAGTTTGACAGGTGAAAAATGCAAGGTGATAAGGGAGCATCTAACAGAGTTTGGGGTGGGGGTGGGGGTGTAAAGGAACTCTTCCGGCTGAAGAAGTGAGCAGAGGGTCTTATGGCTAAGTAGGAGCTCATTTAGGAAGGGGATATGGGAAGGGGAAGAACCAGAGCTGGGAAGGATCCAGGCAGCACTGTCTCCAGATAGGAGGTATTTCCTCTCTCTGCCTAGTGCTCATTATATACAGAAAGGTTACATTTCATAGTGGTCAGAGGTGGCTGTTAACTTTCAATATGTCAAAACTTGGTATTTCTTAAATTTCTTATGTTTCATATTAGACCACTATAATTCAAGAAATGACACTCTTAGTTCAAGTCAGAACAAGACTTGAATAAGACTTTAATAGATCTATCAAGAAAGCTTTGCTGAGGCACATGGTGAACTGGGAGAGATTCATTCCCTCCTCCCAGGGAGGTATAAAGTAAAAAATGTATGTCTAAAGTGGTTTCACAAATCTGGTTCACACACAAAAGGAGGCAATCGTTGATCTTCATTAAAACAAAGTATCTGCCTGAAAACCTGGCTTATCTCAACTGATGGACCCAATTCCCAATCATAACAAGTTCAAACGCAGATTCACTAAGCAAAAAATCTTTTGAGGAAAAAAACTATAAAACATGGATGGTAACTGCTAAGTAAAAGAAACATCTCGGAGACAGAAGGTGGAAATCTATAGTAATGTGTCTCTATTAGCATGCTTGTCCGTATTTTGGAAACAGAAGACTGAAGATTTTATTTTTAATACAAATGTTCTTAGTACCTTTCAAAAGCATCTTGTCCCCAGACTCTCCCAGAACCGCCAGCAATATTCTGTTTTGGATTAGGATGTTTTGTCATTGCATTCATGAAGATAAGGATAATCTCGGTTTCATTGCTGCCATCACCGTTGCGGTGTGTGTATTCATGCTTTAAAGTTGGTAAAACTAAACACAGACCAAATCTAAGGATCTTTAAGTCCAACATAGTCACAAATCTTCTACACTTTTGAATGATCTTGAAAAATAATCAAACAGCTCAAATATACAAGCAGTTTAAATATTTAAAATGGGAAATACAGGGCACCTGGGTGGCTCAGTCGGTTAAGCGTGTGCCTCAGGCTCAGGTCATGGTCCCAGAGTTCTGGGGTCCAGTGTTGGGCTCCCTGCTCAGTGGAGAGTCTGCTCCTCCCTCTCCCCTCCCTGTGCTCACTCTCTCTTGCACTCTCTCAAATAAATAAAATCTTTTAAAAAATGAAATAAAATGGCAAATAGATTCTGAATTTTCCAACAATAACCATGTAAAATTGGTCTGTCAGTCAAATAGGTTCACAGGAAATCAGGCAACACCTATCAGTTGATGAAATCAGTTCAGAATTGCACAGCGCTTTTTATCCACTCATTCAAAAACACCACCTAGTTATAAGGTCATAAACTAATTATAAAGAATTCTGATGCCTAAGTAAGTAAAATATTATGCACACTTACTTATAACGTAGCTACCATTTGTGAAAACTGTCCAATGAAGAGCATCAAAGCCTTGGATACTACTAGAGTAGCTATTGTATTGTGAATAATCAATGAATAGTAAGCAACATCAATACTTTTCTTAAAAACTAGTCTGGCATGTACATATCTCATTTAAAAAAAGCTATTGCTAATTAAGCATCAAACTGTTAAATGAACAAGTACCACCAATACACACAATATCCAAATAAGTCCAAGAAAAGTCTCTAAACTCTCAGATCTATCTGTGATGTCCTCTTAAGAAAAAAGAATACGAGAGAAAAATAAATTAACAGCTGATAAGATTTTAGACTTTAACTCTAGACTTTAAAATGCCTTCTGAAGTGATTTGCTATGTTACTCGTGTTCATACTTTGTCCCCAATGTTTAGAACATGTTAGACACACAGTAGGCACCCAAGTATTTGCTGAATGAGTGAAAAAACCTAAGGCCTATCTAATCCTGCTTTGTTTTAGTGAACTTAAAAAACAATGGTTAAAAACTGATGCTTAATGCTAATTAAGAGAGGAAAAAAGCACCAAGGATTTGGAATTTTGTTTCATGAACAGACTACTACGCATGTTTAGGACATCATTAGCTATATATGTTTATCTGTTGTAAGTCAGAGGTACTTCAGAATATAATGTTTAGTAGAAGGCTAACATGGAAAATAATCAATTCACTGCAATTAAAGTAATTACCTTAGAATACCTTTCACCAAATCTTCTACTAGGTCATTCTTCTGTTTAAAAAGATTTCTAGGGGATCCCTGGGTGGCACAGCAGTTTGGCGCCTGCCTTTGGCCCAGGGCGCGATCCTGGAGACCTGGGATCGAATCCCACATTGGGCTCCTGGTGCATGGAGCCTGCTTCTCCCTCTGCCTGTGTCTCTGCCACTCTCTCTCTCTCTCTCTGTGTGACTATCATAAATAAATAAAAATATTTTTAAAAAATTTTTTAAAAAAAGATTTCTAATTGTTCTCCACTAGCTTTAGAATAAAGTCCCAATCCCTTAGCCTGGATTGCAGACCTCTATTTATTCAACAGGAATCTACTGACTTCCTTCTTCAAAGCTGGCAGGTACTTATGATAAAAAGATGGACTACAACTGGACCTCGCCATTAAAGAATTCATAACCGACTTAAGAAGTATTCAGAAGCATCTGCCAGAGTTATAGCCAGTAAAAATCAAGAAAAGTCTCAAGTTTCAGGTTATTAGGTGCAATCTCAAGAATGGTTCTCAGATGGGGAGTTATAGAGCTGGTTTTTCATTTTACAAATACCACTTTGGCTTCTATAAGGGAAATGAATCAGAGCCTCATGTCCCACTATTTTTGCCAAACTGGCCCATTTTTGAGCTTTAGAAATCCGAATTTCATCTACCGCAATGGCTTCCCCTCAAAGCCCAGCACAAATCCCCATGCTCCCACGGGACCTTCATGGAGTCCATCCAAATCAACAGAGAACTTCTCTTCTTTTGTTGTCCCAGTAGCAGTCCTATATTAGGGCGTACTTCTCAGCCTCTAAGGACCATCCTTATACTGTTAATGATACTATCAGTCCAGATTATAAAGTCCTTGATAACAAAGGCTGTACTGGATTCCTCTGAATCTCCCACTGTATTTAGCACAGTGCTTTTCCCACAATATGCCTTCACAAGATATAATGAATAACTACCATCAGTTGGATTGTACCTACTGAAACATTAGAGTGTGTGAAAGTCCCTAAGTAGATGGTTAGCAAAGAACAAAGAGTTTAAAAGTTAACAGTTCCTAAATTCTGAAAACAGAAGAACTATTTCCAAAAACTAACCCTAAAATCCATGCATTGTTCTTTTCCAGATGGCTTAATTACTTGTAATACATACAGTAATGGGTCCAGCAGCAAGAATACCAACCAGAAAACCAGCCTCAAGTCTTAATTCATAATTATAATCTTGGGCTGTTAAGAAAGCAGGCACACATTAATCTCTCTCTCTCTCTCTCTCTCTCTCTTTCTCTCTCTCTCACACACACACACACACATTTACTTACACCCATTTCCTTTCTTTCCAGTTCAAAGACTAAGAGATTTTTTTAAAAAGCCTTGTCCCCTTAGAAATAGAGGTCAAACTGACCTACTTATTATTTAACTGACAATTAAAAGAGAAAAACCCAGAATGGTGAAACCATTAATGTATGTCCAACAACACCTTCCTAAATGAAAGCTGCCCATCAGATTATGTACATATCTAGTTCTTCTGGGATTTACACTTTTGCAGGCAAAAGTGTACGGTTAAGTATATAAGAGCTGATTACTCTGATACCCTCTACTGATTTCTCTCTGTTGCCTATCTTTTGATTATTTTACTCTTTATTTCCATCAAACAGACCTAAAGAATACCTACCCATATTTTGTTTAATATGTGAAACACACAGAGGTGCCTAGGTGGCTCAGGTCATGATCCCAGAGTCCTGGATAGAGCCCCATGTCAGGCTCCCTGCTGAGCAGGGAATCTGCTTCTCCCTCCCTCTCTGCCCCTCCCCCTACTCCAATCTCTCTCTCTCTCTCTCTCTCTCTCTCTCTCTTTCTCTCTCTCACATGCTCTCAAATATTTTTTTAATATGTCAAACACATGAAGATATTTTTAAATTGCACATTTTATCTCTTTTTACATTAAAGCATAAAACTCGGTGTCCTAAGAAATGCAACTATTTCATTAACTGGCATAGTTTAACAAGGTCTCTACTTCAATTCAAGCACTTACCCTTTCACATCTTATCTTTAAGAAGCTGATTTGTTTTATGCTGTTAAAATATTAAAAATAAAAAATAAAATAAAATATAGTTTAAATTCAATTTGTGGATTAGTCCACCATCTAGGTAGGATTTTCTAAATAATCATTTCTTCCATTATGGCACTGAATAAACTCCTAAGAATCATACAACCCTACTCGTTTAGAACTTTATTTTTGTTGTTGTTGTTTACTTCTTTGGTAATCTTATCAATGTTACTGAGGAGAATCCCACAAACACAAATACTACAAGGGGGAAACAACACCGGAATATGACACAGAGGATACAACTCTTAACCAACTTTTACCAAGAACTTTCTTTGTGACATCAGACCATCCCTCAGAGCCTTAGTTACCTCAAATATCAAATGAAGGTACTGGATTATATGATCTCCAAAATCCCTTCCAGTCTCAAAAATCCATTCAATCCCAATTTCTTCTGAAATAAACAAAAATAAGTCATGTTGTACAAATTCAGAAGTTCTTTATTCAAGCGGGCAGCAATTATAGATTACTACCCCAGAACAGAGCCTCCTAGCAATGCACGATTAATTCCTAAGAGATCCCTTAATTAAAATCTTCATGGAAGACAGCACTATTAGATAACAATCAATGATCAATTAATTTAAAAAATAAAATGCCAAGAAGGAAAAAGGTTTGATTTGTTTTGAGTGACACAGCAAGTACATAGCTGACCTCACAAAAACAATTAAGTTAATGCTTCCGGGTTTGTTGTGTTCTGAACTATTTAAAGATGATACAATGCTCTAAGATTTCAACTTATAATTATTTATCTCATCAAAGTAGCCTGGGGATTATCATGTGCTTAAAGTTAATGCAAAACTATATATAAAATAGGTGATATACTCAGTTTCATAACTTATTCCCTTTTATTTAACCTTTTCCCACACAGATACTTCTCTCATATTAAAAGTCATTTTATAAATGTATGTTTAAAGCATCATTACATGAAGTATTTTATAGTTTTTCCTATTATAAATCAACACTGAAAAAGGTGAGCTATAAGCCCATTACTTACACTTTTAGTAAATGACTATATGAATATAAAATATTTAATAAGCTTGAGAATTTGTTTTCTGAAAACGAGTATTATATGTCCTCTTGAAAATATCTCCTGTGGGTTCTCATTGTGATGTTTCAATTCAATAAGCAAAAGCCACGTATCATTTGACACTCTTTCTAAAAGCTTATGATAATTACCAAAAATAACTATAAAGTCGTAGTTATCAACAAGAAATGCTGTACCCAAAAGGGGAAAATATGTTACGTAACAACAAAAATTATGAATTCTAGCCCTGACTCTATCATCACCCAGCAAATGCAAGCTTAGGAAATCCATTTGCCTTCGCAGTGCCCTTCCTATGCCATATGTCAAGTGAGGAAAAGCTTGCCCATCCCTCAAGCAAACTGTTACCAAAAAGAAAACTCATTCAAACCTCTTTTATCCTATTTTCATCTAGCTATACAGTGAAAACAGCAGGTTTCAGTGCACACCCTGAATAAATTACACTTCACAATAAGTAAAAATGTTAGCAACATACTAATTCTGAATTATTACATAGTTGCACTGTACACTAATTTTCTCTCTGTAATGCAAAGGCTTCTAAATATTTTATTTATTGAAAGAAAGCACGCCTGCATGCCCCAGGGGGGTGGAGTGAGAGTGGGAAGGACAGAGGGACAGGGAGAGACAATCTCCAGCAGACACGGCCTGCCCCTGGGCTTGACCTCAGAGCCCTGAAATCATGACCTGAGCCCAGACCAAGAATGGGACATTTATGCAACTGAGCCACCCTATAATGCAAAGGCTTTCAAACATTAGTTAAAACTGCATTTTTAATTTGTAACTGAAAACCAAAAAGAAAAAAAAAAAGGAAAAAAAACTTCATGCCTCCCTATTGCCATGATTTTTAGTTTCCAAATTCTATGTTTCCATGTACTCTTCCCAGCAAAAGGAGTCCCAATGTGCTTTCTTGACCTCTTACACACTTACAGTTTTGTACATTTAAAAAAGTTTCCATGGGTATCTTCTCAAAACTTCACAGTGGAGTGAATGGGAAAGAATTTCTGGATCACAGATGAGAAAACCCTAAAAGGAAACTATATGGCTTATCCAAGATTACATAAGAAGAAAATACTAGAATTCCGATTTCCTATCTCCTGTAAATCAGTGTTACATCTCGGCTATGCTGTGTGTTTACACACGTGCCAAGCCCTGTGTAACTGCAGCTTCTTCCTAGAAATTGAAAGATTGCAGGAATCTGCATACGAATGACATCTTCTCAAGCCTTGCAAAGCCACATTTCATGGGCTGTAGGGCAGTCGGAAGACCATAGGAAAACTGTGCTTAAAAAGGCAACCACATCCTGGAGAATTCTGAACCAGCCTCGGGTCCCAAATCCCTTGCTTTTCAGACAAGAACAAACAGTTCTTGCCATTACGAGGGTCCTCCTTACGCCTTTACCAAGGAGAAGACTTCTGGCCAGGATAACCCTTGGGCTTTTCTCCAGTTTTACTGAGCAATCACTGACACACATCATTGTATAAGCTTACGGCGTACAGCACAATGGATACACACGTATTGTGAAACGAAGACCACGACAGGTGCACCAAGCATCCGTGATCTCACAGAGACCAATAAAAAGCAAAAACAGAAGAAAAAGGAAAAAAATCCTCCTGGTGATGAGAACTCTTAGGATTACTCTTTAGGTAACTTTCCTCTATTGTGCTAAGCACAGGCTTTTTGTACGTTACATCCCGAATATTTCTCTTATAGCTGGAAGGTGGTCACTTCTGACCACTTCCTCCAATTCTCCCTCCCCTCACCCTCTCTCTGCCTCTGGCCACCACAAGTCTGGGCTCTTTTTCCATGTATCAGTCATTTTTTTTTTTTTGCTTTTGTTTTTAGATTGCACATATAAGTGAGATTATACAGTATTTGTCTTCTTCTGATGCATTTCACTAGCGGGAACCCTTGTGTACTGTGGGCCGGGTCGTAAGTTGGTTCAGCCACTATGGAAAGTCCTCAAAAATTAAAACAGAGGATGGAAGATCCTCAAAAAAATAAAAATGGACCTACCATTTTCTCCAGCAATTGCACTTCTGGGAATATATCCAAAGGAAATAAAAACCCTGTACCCCCGCATTCACAGCAGCACTGGAATTTATATATATAATTTGTATATATTTGTAATTTGTATAATTGTTACATGTATAACAATTATAGGATATATAGTAGAATATCATTCAGCCATAAAAAAGAGAATAATCCTTTTTAGAGGATTTATAATACCTCTTTACTGTTCAAGAATATTTATAAATTTCCTGTCACTTAACTAACCACTTATCTGTTAGACCAAATTTAAAACCATCTTAAGAATTCAAAACTTGCTGGATAAATAAAGCAAGCACTAGGCCCATCCTGAAGAGTATCTATTTCAGTTATGAAAAACCATGTTTGATGCTTTAGAAAGTATATGGCTTATACTAAAAATACTTTACATGAAGAAAAATATTGTTTTTTAAATCCATTTCACTCTAAAAGTTACATAGGGATATACTTCCAAATATTTTCATTCAACAAACAGCTACAGAATGCTTAAAATGCAAGATTCTATATCAAAATGGGTGCCAAAAAAATACATAAAAATCAACTTATTTCCTACCCTCATGAACTTAAAATATAGTGGATACGAAGGAATAAGGATTGAGCTCTATGGAATTGCAAATAAATTGTGACACTGACTATATTCTATACCAAACGACATTCCCAATTTTCTAAAAGGCTTTTTTTATATAAAAAAGGGGGAAGGAATTATGTATCAACTGATACCAATGATTTTCTGCTCTACTAAGATCATACAAGTTTTCTTACTGAACCAAATGAGATAATGAATCATACAACTAGACCTTCTCTGTTAAACCATCTCTAATACTCAGATTCCTTGGTCATGATTAATGATTCTTTTAACAGTTCCATTAGTCTTAATTTTATTACACATTTGTACAGCAATATTTTAAGTCTTTTCCAAACACCATAACCCCACAAATTGTTCATTGATATTCTATGACAAGAAAAAAAAAAAAAAAAGGAACCTGTAAAACTACTGTGCTCAACTTCTCAAGGATCCTAATATGCTACAGTGCACTATGAATCTCCAAAACAGTACCTTGTGCAGATTTTTCCTAATCTGTCTAGCCACAACACTCTTCCACAGAACTTCTATTAATATCTAGGACAACTCTAGTAATCTGTTGAGTTGGTCAATAGTTGATCTAAACATTCTCCTTCAGTCCAATTTTTGAAATTAAGAATATACTAATACAAGGGCCTGAACAGGAAGATTTCCATTCATTTAATTTAAAAAAAGTAAAATTTTAAAAGCCAGACCTAGAAGCCTGCTCTGAAGGCAACTCATAGAACTTTTAATTCTTCCATAGCTACTGGTCTATTAAGTCATTACATCTTCAATTTGAAAAACTGTTCATCTTTTTTTGTGACTTTCTTCACTAAATACTACTTTGGAAATCATACTGATACTCTTCTGTCTTTTCTGTGGTGTTTTCCCAAAAATCCTGACCCACCCACCTTTTTTTTATTTTTAACCTTTCTAGGTTTATTTGTGCTAAGTATACCTTTTAAAAACAGCACATTGTTAAGGAATTTTTTTTTTTTTTTTTTTTTGTCTGAGTTGGTCTCTTTTTTTGGTAAGATTTTACTTATTTGAGAGAGAATGAGCAAGAGAAAGAGCACAAGTAGGGGGAGGGGCAGAGGGAGAGGGAGAAACAGACTCCCCAATAACCCCAGCAGGGAGCCAGATGTGATGCAGGGCTTGATCCCAGGACCCTGAGATCTGACCTGAGCCCAAAGCCAGACAACCACTTAACCAACTGAGCCCCACAGAACCCCAAGTCAGTCTCTTAAAAGAGAAATTTAATACACTATATGAAAATTGTTTTATTGACACTTGTCTTTTAAAATCTTGTTTCTTTTTCATCTCTCGCCATAATCTTTAATCTTGTCTCGCTATTTAGAAAACAAATATATACCCTCTCCTATTTTAAATTCTACTAATGGTGACTTCCCAGAATTGTTTTATGATTCTTAACTATTTTTTGGCTGATTATCAAAGGAAAAGTGAAAATTCATCTTATAATACACAATCCGATGTAGGTTAGCCAAGGATTGATCATGCCATGACACTTGCCCCTCATTCTCTATCCCCGAGTTCTCAGATTATAAATCTCATAACCACAGCCTATCTTTCTAAGGTATTTCTGGCACTCTGCACTACTATTTCCAATCTTGTATAACAACTGTTTAGTCTTGCTTCTACATTTAATTTGTTTCAATGCTTATTCCCAGTGCTTTTGGACAAAGATGTCCTTTTCCCTAATTTTGACTTTTCTCATTTGACTTTTTCTCATTTAAAAACATTTTTTAAAGAGCACACATGCAATACATTTTCTCTAACTCTTGAAAATCTAAAAATATCCATCATCACACATGAACCATAATTTGGCTGTGTATACAACTTCTTGGCCACAACCCTTTGTTTTGTTCTTTGCAGACCTCTGAAGCAACTGTTCCGTTACTTCTTGCATTTTGTGTTGCTGCCTCCTAAATGTTTACAGAGAATACTTTGATCGTTTCCAATTTCTCGGATGAAGATACTAGTTCCAGTGACTTTTGTCAACTACAGTTGAGATGTGTATGCATTAGCTACTATTTAATCTAGTATCTGCTTGAAATAAATCAAGATATCAAAGTGAATCCCCACTATAAGGGGCATGATAGGATATTCTTTTATCTGCTTTTTTTCATTTCTATACAAAATACATCTTTTGCTCTACGATCAATAAGCAATTTTGCTGATTCTCTTGCTCGGGTTTCCTTTTTTTTTTTTTTTTTTTAATTTTTATTTATTTATGATAGTCACACAGAGAGAAAGAGAGAGAGGCAGAGACACAGGCAGAGGGAGAAGCAGGCTCCACGCACCAGGAGCCCGATGTGGGATTCGATCCCGGGTCTCCAGGATCGCGCCCTGGGCCAAAGGCAGGCACCAAACCGCTGCGCCACCCAGGGATCCCGCTCGGGTTTCTTTAATGATTAGTCCCATGATCATTTAAATCAATAATCATGCATTTTCAGCTGGCACATAACCTGCCTCCTACACACTGATGATTTATGAACCAGTAGCTCCAGAATCTCATTTCCAACTCTACTGGATCTTCCTGCCTGATTGCCAAAATCTTGAAGGCCTCCAGCCCATTCTACACAGTATTCCCTTTCTTAGTGAATGGCATTGCCACCCAGTCGTCCCATAGATTTCCTAGGTCATAGCAGACCCTCTCACTTCCCACCTCCACGGATGTCCTCTATAAATTCTACCTCGCAAACATCTCTCTGCTCTTCCCAGACCCTCATGATTCCTGCCACTATTATAACTCATTAACTGTTCTGCCTAATGTTGGCAGTGTAATTCCTACTCTCTACGCTCACCATAATTATGTACCTAAAATGAAAATCGAATTATGGCATACTCCTGCTTAACACCCTTTAATGAATGAAACACACTTTTCTTAGCCTTGCTTCTTGTTTGCCAGTGCTTTCCTTCTTTAAAATGCTGTAGTCTGGCCTTAATAACCACTTATGTTTCCTCCAAATTCTAGGCTATTTCACACCCCGGGGCCTCTCACAAAGGCTATCATACTGATAGCACCCTCCCCAGCTAGTCTACTTGGGCAACCCTGCTTCATCATCAGTGGCCCTTTTGCCTGGGTGGCTCAGTGAATTGAGCGTCTGCCTTCGGCTCAGGTCACGATCCCGGGTCCTGGGATGGAGCCCCACCCCGGGCTCCCTGCTCAGCAGGGAGTCTGCTTCTCCCTCTGCCTTTGCCCCTCTCCCCACCTTCCACTCCCTCTTGTGTTCTCCCTCGCGCCCACTCTTTCGCTCTAGCAAATAAATCAATAATTTTTTTAAATCTTTAAAAAATATAGAATAATCAGTGACTTTTTGTAAAATACGTTCTGAAGTACTTGTTTTTATGTATTCTAGTGAATCAGTGATGTGCAACTGAGGTCCTAATCATTAACTACACTAGCAACTACTACTACTTAAGGAGAGAATCTATTTCTTCCTCATTTTTTCTTTAACCTCCAGTACATATTAAGGTCTTGTAAGTACCTGTTGAATAATCAAATTTAGAAAATAAGTCATCAAAAATACAAGTCTAACAATCAGTATCGAATTAATTCAAATTTACATGAGCATCTACTTCTGAATAATTAAAATAGTTATCCTCCCTACATCTCAGTTTACTTCCCTCTAAAGGAGGTTAATAATAAGCACATAGCATGTGATGATAAAGCAAAGTCTCAAATCCTTGTCTTAGAGTAACAAATACAGGGCGCTTTCTGTGGTAAACAGATAGTTGAAAGAATAAAATATTAATGCTTCTCAAAAATGTTAAGTGGTATACGAATGCAAAATAGTATTATTTTTCCCATTGATCTTTACAGAAGAATTCCCCTAAGAAAATGTAAAAGACAAGTGATCCCTAGTCAACCATTTCAAAGAACTTTGCCAAAATAGCTTTTCATAGACTTTCTATTTGTTTAGTTTAACTGTAGGCATTAGGGTGCTGTTACGAATACAATAAATTTTCCCCTATATTTCTGCCGTGTCATTCAGTTACTCACATAGCAACAACTAAAGCCTGGAAAAGCACACGATTACTAAGCCAACCGTTCAGCTGTCACACTAGAAAAATCATGGCAACCGAACCATACCGTCCATGGCAAAAGACTAACATACATAAAGAGCTTAAGATAAATAGGTTGGACCATCTCCCCAACCTGATTATAAAAAACATCCTACTGAATGCCTTATAACTAAATAATTCATAGTAGTGAATTCTATCATAACAAAGCTGATAAGACCCTACGGAATACAGGCTAGTAGCTAGAAATGCTTTCATTTGTATGAATTATTTACTGTAAGGTCATTCGTTTTAACAGACTTTAGTCCGTAACAAGTACTCGCTAACTAAAAATTCATCACAAAAAAATGAAAAACACTTCTCATTTAAATAAAGATAAATTTTAATAGTTTTTTCTAAATTAACATATGATTTTACATTTTATTATTTTTAAAAACGTATTAGTTGCTATTTTTTTTTTAATTTTTATTTATTTATGATAGTCACAGAGAGAGAGAGGCAGAGACACAGGCAGAGGGAGAAGCAGGCTCCATGCACCGGGAGCCCGACGTGGGATTCGATCCCGGGTCTCCAGGATCGCGCCCTGGGCCAAAGGCAGGCGCCAAACCGCTGCGCCACCCAGGGATCCCTATTAGTTGCTATTTATCCTTTTTTTCCACATGCCTACTCTGCTAAACACTGTTCTATGCACTTATTCCTGATTTCTAAAATCTTCTTTTCTTTATATACTACAGTTTACAGTGACCATAAAATATTTTTTAAATGATTTCTTATCAAGTATTTCTTTTGATGTTCCTAAAAACTAAACTAGTAAACTGACATCCAGAACTAAGTAGTAAAATAAAGACTCCAAAGCAGGTCCCCTGATGTCCTGTCCGGTGAATGTTTTCACTCAACCCTCACCCAGATCCTCACAATGTTTTTGAGATCTGAGTTAGACCTAACAACAGAGTCTGTCTAATGATCATTAGGTTAGTGGAACATAGTCAATATTTAATAAAACAAAGTTAGTGTGTTACTTTACTTCTGGAAAAACTCATGCCCCTTTTCCCTCCTCTTGCCCACACATCCTCTCACCCAAAAAAAAAAAAGAAGAAGAAGAAGAAGAAGAAGAAGGTGGAATAACAATCGTATCTCTGAATTTTCTTAATCTCTTTTTTAATGTGTAGATTTCTAATGCAAATCAAATTAAGAGAAAATTAAGAAAGGAGGAGAAAAAAGCAAGTATGTAAAAGCCATTTATTCATAGGGTACACAAAACTGTCCTTTTAATAAAAATACTTCTCAATGCACTTAGTGTAACGTAAATTATGGTTATATTTTATACTTTAAAATTTGCCTTCTAAGAAACTAAATTTACTTGCTGCTATTATTACTCTTGACATCACAGAACTGAACTAGTCTTTGAATGGATTATATACAAAGTTAACCAAGGCAGCTGCTAAGCAAACTTTCTCACCAAACTCTGCCAAGTTATTTCAATCCTGACCTGCACCATCCTGCAATCCTTCTCTTGCTCCTTTGCACAGACCACGAAATCATGCCAAACTCTGTGTGTTCGTGTTTGTGTCTTTTAACATATACAAACAGATACTACAAACAAATGTACTTTCCCTGGCATACTTACTATGCGAAACTATGATTTTATGGAGCTACTATCCAAAGAATAAAGATTGTTATTTTAAATTAGCAGTTAGGAATAACAAACATAATGTTGTTTGTTCATCGGAAGCTATCTGGGATTTACATGACAGACTTTAAATATAAATAACAAAAAAAAACTGAAAATCGAGTTAATAGGGATTAGAGACTTACAAACAACTAAAACAGTTACATATAATTGATGATACCTATCTAAGTTTTATTTTCGGAAACCTTCTGAATCTGTGAAAATCCATTTTCTAGCTAAAGAATGATAAAATCTTAGAAAGCAGAGTAAGAGGCTTTAAAAGTACAGTTTTATTAAGGATGCAAATGGCATTATTTGGGTTTTTACAAGAAAATGTCTTACATAGTATACTTAGAGCTAAAGTCAGACAGCAGCACATGAGTTAACTTTTAGTTTCTCCCAGTACTGGCTGGGTACTGATACACTTTAAGAAAGCAAGGAGACCAGGACCCCTAACACACTTTCTCTCAACAGATTCACCCGCTACCACACATAACACACTGTCCCCTCTACACTGATGACGCCAGAGCTCTATCACAGGCCAGATTTCACTGCTGGGCTCAAGCTCCATATAACCAATGCCCTAGAGGGGGTTACTTGTGTATCCCACAAACAGCCATAACTCAACTTAGGAGGCCTCCTCCTCCCACCACACTCAGTTTGGATGAACATAGAGTCAATAAGAACTGAACAAGTTACTCTGTACTCTGCTTAAACAACAGGACTCAGAATTTTAAGCTGAAGCTGGTTGAGATTTCTTTTTTGTTCTTCATCGGCATCAAGCACTACGACAACTTCATCTATAACTAAAGCAAAACTTGTATTCCCTCGTATCTCAGAGTACTTCAACTCTCACTTTCCCTGGCCAACAAGTAGAAACTCATACCACTTAATAGCCATTTGATTTGTAGGTACTCTGCATGGGAGGGCCTCTATGATTATCTCAACACTAAAGTGACATGGAAAGGCCAGCTGCAAACACATTTTGTATAATACACGAGAGAACTTCTTAAACTGTACTGGGACAAAGTTTGTTCTCCCTAATTCTCACAGTCGTACTGCTACTGCTCATTAAAGACTACAAAGTCAAAATTGCAAAAGAATTAGAAAATATAAAAAAAAAAAAAAAAGAATTAGAAAATATACCAGTAAAAAAAGGAAGACTATACCTCTTCAGCTTAGTGAGAGCTACCTATATATACCCCTGCCCTCAGTGAGGCAGCGAGTACTACGGCATAAATAAAACATCCCAAGAATCTTCAAGAAGAGTTAAGTCTCTCATCTCTTCATCTTTTTTCAATAAAAAGCCACAACTACTCAAAAGTGGGGCTGAGAGGGGTAGGGAGAAACAGGTGCTAGCACTGGATAGATAAATGGCACTATCATCTAGCAGACCCCCTGCCAAAACTATGGGCTTTCCTAGACTTCCCTCCTCTCTTATCCACTCCAGCTCATTCAGGAGGGTCAGTTTTTGAGCACAACCGATGTGTCTACTACAACTGCAGGGAATATAGAAAGGCAATCTGGATCCCTCAAGTCATTCCTGGGGGGGGGGGGGGGGGGGGCAAAGGGGGAGACAGAAAGATACAGACTTTTCGGCATAAGGAAGCAAGTATCCTGACAGACACCAGCCCAGGGAACGGCTACAAGAGCTGGCAAGAAAGATGCCTGAGCAGGCTGTCGGTCAGCAAGGCTTTGCAAAGGACACGGGAAGTGAGTTCTAAGGAATGTGTGGGAGCTGAGCAGGCAAAAAAAGAGGCAGGACATTCCTGACGAAAGCAGGGAGCAGGGAGCGACAAAGAACTACAAGCAACACAGGAAGACAGGACCATCAGAGGCAGGAGCCAAGGCCCAAATCGTATTCTTAAGAGACTCAGGGATTGGAAATTATTCCAAAGATAGTAAGTGAAGGATTTTAAGGAAAAACAAAACAAAAAACAGACAGACCTAAAAGTGGGTAGAAGATGTTGAGTATGGTTCTTTAAAAAAATTAAAAAATAAATTTTTAAAAAAGCATAAAGAAATAGATGAAATAAATAAGGATATAAATACATAAATAAATTTAATTCAATACTAAATTTTAAAGGGGAGAAAAAGAAAGCAGATATTACAACAGGCTCTACTTATAGAAATAACACTTTTTCTTAGTAAATTAAAATATACTATACAATCACCAAAGTCTGGATTTTCAAGTCTAAACGTAATTTTTTCATACATCTCGTAACACATTTTCTTAATACATTTTTTAACAAATCTCCCTAAGGCTGCCTTTATAATAATCTTGATTCAAACCTGACACTAGTTCCTGGTCTATGATCACCTAAGAACCAAGTACAAAGATATCAAAGCACTATAGCTTTTACTGCTATTACAATCAAAATTTGAAAACATAAAGGTACAACTAACTGTCTACAGTCATATTACAAGAGAGGAGGGAACCAATCTTCTCAGTCTAGTATGAGAGGCCTTTCGAAATGCAGTATCTTGAGTATCTTTCCAGGCTCATTTCCCATGTGCTTCTTCATTAATTCATGAATATACACTGTATCTTTGGTCTACTTGGCACAGGCCTTTTTGCTAAGTACTTTATATGTTTTTTTGGTTTTTTTAAAGATAATTATTGACACTGTGATTGTCCTTTTAAACTTCCAGCAATGAAAGCTATGAAAAGATACTAAATAAAATACATTTGGAAGTGGAACCACCTTTTTCTCTAGGTTAGCATTTGATGGCCACAAATCAAAGGATAACCTTCATCAATTTCCAATTAGTCATTATTCTTAAGAGGGGAGTAACTTCCAGTAGTAAGATAATTATTTCTTTACTTAATTCAAGTTGTTCAGTATTTTCCTCATGAAGGGACTGTGAGAACATCAAAACGGAATTCACTTGGCAAATATATAGTCAGCACTTTTTATGGGCAGAGAGACATTGCTACCCCTTTATAAAGAGCCAGGCCATTTAACTTGAACTAGGAATGATTGTGCTCTAAGGAAGAGAAATACAAGGAAGGATATTCAGTAAACAGCCTAGTAAATAGCTCAAATCAATTTAATCTGACTACGGGTCCTGTTTCAACCTCACGTCCTAATTCCAAGAACTTTGCTCTTTGTTCTTTGTTGTCCGAGCCTCCAACTTGTACCTAACTGCCAAACTTACCTCTGCCTCAACTCCATTAACACTTATTTCCACCAACTTCATGCCTGGCATATACACCCATTTTTCTTGGTCCTCGTTCCCATGTCATCCTATTCTGAGATCCTTCAGAACTTAAGATTCAGAATTCAGGTATCAAACCCAGACTCTCAAACTAGATCTCTGAATATCCCAACACTTCCCACTTACTGATCAACATCTATCTGTATCCCGTGGTAAGACCTTCCTGATACTATGACCCATGGGCCCTGCAGGGACACGTGCCTGGCCGTCATCACAGACTTCCCTGAAACCAGCAGCTCAATTGTTCTGGATATTCTTTCACTCCAGGATCTGCCCAGACCTTCTTCCCCATATATATCATCACTGGGATGCAGTCACCTGTCATTCCCTGAAAGGCTAGTTTTGACAACACACATATGTACAGGACATGATTCACACCTTCCAGAAGCTTCTATTCCAGGAAAGCAACGAAGACAAGTAACTACAGGGAGAATCAATAGGTAGTAAAGGCTTAAGGAAGCAGGACTTCTATATATTATCCACATAATACTAAGGCAAAGCCTTAAAGGATGAAAACGGTTTTAATACAGTGAGACTGAATAGCTGAAGCATAGAAAATAGGCATTAAAAGAGTGAAAAAAGCATAAAGATAAAGCAGTGAAGCCAGAAAGGGTACAAAATGTATCCAAAAAGTGGGGGGAGGGGACACCTGGGTGGCTCAGTGGTTGAGCATCTGCCTTCAGCTAGGGTCATGGTCCTGGGGTCCTAGGATTGAGTTCCACATCGGGCTCCCTGCAGGGAGCCTGCTTCTCCCTCCACCTGTGTCTCTGCCTCTCTCTGTGTCTCACATGAATAAATATATAAAATCTTAAAAAAAAAAAAAAAAAAAGAACAATATTCATGATGACAACCCAACACATGAACACAAAAGGCCTAGGAATGGTAGCCCCACCGTACCGGACCACACACTGGGAGACAAGGGCATCAACATATCCTAACCTAACATAGTTGTGCATCGTTATAGTCCAGGCTCCGTTTTATTATCTGAGCCACTCATCACATTACCAGTGCTCTCTCGTAAGCCGGACACTCAGCTCTTAAAGTGAGTTCTGTAAATATTAATTTGACTCGAACTAGGAGCTGGACTCTGTGCTTAGCATTTGAAAAGATATAAAAATGAACCTGGACTTAATCCAGGACTTCAATATTCTCTTTATCAAACTGCCTCTTCTTATTATGTGAACAAAGCTGGGGGTAGAAATGGTCATAAATAAAAAAAAGGGCCTAGACATTGATAAACTCCAAAGTAAGAAAAAGGTGTTAAAAAAAAAACACTGATAGAAAGTAATTTTTAAATGACCAAGCATACCTTAAATAAGTGAATGAATGAATGACCAAGCACGCTTTCTTGAATAAAGAGCACAGCTTGCATGCAAAGATCTGTATCTAATGACAAGGAGAGAAGTTAGAAGCGACTCAAGTACCAGACACTTGTTATCAATGGAAATAAGACAGTCATGGAAAAAGGAACAGGTTACTCACCATGATGTTCTTGAACACTTTCCAGCATGACTAGATATGCAAGACATAAAAACGTGGTGCAGCCAAGCCCACAAACAAGACTGAAAACTGCTGGTAGAAGTAAGGTGACGGTGACTAGAGGCAAAATCTCTGAGTGCAGACAAAGGGCTTTTGCCCTTAAGCAAAAAGCAAACTATCTCAGAGGTAAGGGAAGTGGTAAGCTTTCACACCTAGCTGAGAGAAATACTGTAGAAATGCCAAAATGGTGAGAACAGCATACACTATAAGCAGTTCATTAACAAGGGACCATTTATTGGGATAGAACGAAAACTAACACTTAGATGTACATGTTTTCTTTTACTTGTTTTAAGTGGAATTTTCTCTCCTCTGTTATTACTTCAGTTGTTATTTGTAAAGTATTTATACTTTATCTAAATGATGTTAATTGATTTATAACCATCATTTATTTCAATTACACGCATCCCCCATTTGAGCTGGGACACAGATTACACGTGCTGGAAAAGTCTAATTATTAGATATAAACTGTTCCACGAGGCTGCACACGCCAGGCCAGAAATGTTAGCAATAGGAATGGGCTCTCATTACAAATAAATATTTTTTTAATTAAAAAATATTTTTAAAAAGACCATGTGGCGTGTCTTAGTGTAGCCTGAGGAACAACTGCATTAGAATCACCTGCAGTTGATTGGATGAGCACTGGGTGTTACTCTATATGTTGGCAAATTGAACACCAATAAAAAATAAATTTATAAAAAAAAAAAAAAAAAAAGAATCACCTGCAGTACTTCTTTTAAATGTAGGTTCCCATCACAGACCAGTGACTTTCCAAATCTGTGTTTACTATAAAAATCATCTGGGGTATTTGTATTTTTTTTAAGATTTTATTTTTAAGCAATCTCTACACCCAACATGGAGCTCTACTTATAACCCCGAGGGCAAGAGTCACATGCTCTACTGATGGATTCAGCCAGGCACTGCTGGGGTACTTGTTTTTAAATGCCAATGCCTATACTTATCAAATCAAAACCTCTGACACAGACACTCTGAGGACCACAGTTGAGAAAGAGTAATAGGACAAATGCTTTAAAAATATAACCTATCTTGGTAGTAGCAAAAAAGTCACCCATATATTCTTGAACAGCTATCAAATTTTATAAATCATCTTCAATGTACCAACAGATACAACTGTTTCAAGGAATCATGAAATAGATCCTTTAGGGTTCGTTTGATTCATCTCTAATCATTCTGCTTTGTAAAGCAGAATTTTCACTAAAACAAGGAACGCATACAATAAACAGAGAACCAAGGGGCATGGCTACAGAAGTAAAGGAAACAGAGCCGTCTTGATCTCTGCATCATGAAGATAAGATCTCAAGAAGAGAAGATACTGGAGGGAGAAACTGGTCAGTGGCATTGCCAAACATTTCAGGCATATATACAAGAATCAATGGAGGCATACAAGCTATTTTCAATATACCAAAATGACAAACAATATGCAGGCTGGCTCTTAAGAGTCAAGGTGTCTAATACAATGAAATATCTATTTCCAAAATATCGACCACACAACCACTCATGAGCTTTTCTTTAACCTTTACTATCCTATCTACTGCCCCTAGGTGTTCCTTCCTGGGACTGGTCTCCATAATGGTAATTTTTTGTCCTTCTTGGATCCTATTAAATAGTGAGGATATGGGATGCCTGGGTGGCTCAGCAGTTGAGCATCTGCCTTTAGCCCAGGACGTGATCCTGGAGTCCCGGATGGAATCCCACATGGGGCTCCCCGCAGGGAGCCTGCTTCTCCCTCTGCTGTGTCTCTGCTTCTCTCTCTGTGTCTCTCATGAATAAAATCTTAAAAAAAAAATTAGTGAGGATACAGCAACACATCCTACTGTTCCTCATTTTAGAGGCAAAATACTTCACTCCTGTAGAATCAGGTACTCAAATATCTGCTGACTTAAATCAAGGCCCTGATCTGGGCAATCAGAGGTAAATGTCATCCCTCCACAGTAAGTCTTTACTGAGCATGTACCATGAACAGAGCAAGATTCTGCTAATTCAGGAGAAGTGAAAGAAAGAAGAAATCACTGTGCCTACTACTGAAAACATCACAAAGGTAACACAAGGCAATGCTAACTGTTAGGGAATCTAGCAGGGCACGGATTAGCGAATTTGCATCCTTGGGTTTTAGTTTATTCTCACAGTAAATGAAAAGGTCAGTTTAGACAATTTATAAGTTTCCTTCCAGTTCTGAAAATAACTGATTTGGTGAATCATACACTTAGGTCTCCTAAGGGAAACTACAAGCTGATAATGGTGAATGGAAAACTTGAGTTTGGAACAGCTGTTTTGTGGCATCAAGAGAATACTAACTGCAGGGGTGCCTGGGTGGTTCAGTTGGTTCAGTGGCCAACTCTGGATTTCGGCTCAGATCACGATCTTGCCCCTCCCCCAGTTCACGTACTCGTGTACTCTCTCTCTCTCTCTCCAAAATAAATAAAATCTTAAAAAGAAAGAATACTAACTGCAGATTACATACGTAGAGGATAACTCGGGTGCCTTTATCTCTTAGGTGTAATTTCCACACAATCCTAAAATATTCTGTTCAGAACAGAAAGATCAGAAATCTAAAACCTGTAAAGAATGTAAAAAAAAAAAAAAAGATTTAGCTTATTAAACTTTAAATATAAGAATGACTGCTGTCCTTAAAAGAGGAGGAGAGACACATACAGAGACACATAAGAATGCCAGGGGACAGAAGCAGAGATGGAAGTGACATATGTCTAAAGCCAAGGAACATCAAGGAATGCCGCCAATACCTGAAGCGGAGAGAAAGGCATGGAATATGTTCTCCCTAGAGCCTTCCAAGACAGCATGGCTGTGTAGACACCTTGATTTCTAATTTCTAGCCTTCAGAACTATGAAAGAATAAAATTATGCTTTAATAAGCCCCCTAATAAGTTTGTGGGAAATATTTTGCGGCAGCCCTAGGACATGAGCACAGGTGTCAAGAGCCAGGGCTCAGAGCAGCCACTTCCTGGACCATGACAGGCCAAGTACAGTTCTGGGGACCCCAAAGAGTAGCATCTTCCTTATTGTAGCTGTGTCGTCATCAGGATAGTGACTGTGTACTCTCCCACTGACAGCTTTATGATCAGCAACACCCAAGGTGGCCTGGTATTGGGAAACTCTGCTGGAGCTGGAAGGCCACCCCCACCCTGTGCCCCGCAACCATCATACACTATTAAACAATGTCATAAATTCCTTCCTACTTATAAAAACAAAGAGAATGATTAAAGTATAAGAGAACTGCCTAATAAGATTTAATTCTTTATCAACAACTAGTACTTTAAACACGCAAGGTCATAAAATGATAAAGCGAAGTGGAAAACAACACGCCCTTCAACAATGAAAATATTTATCAAATATAGAAATGCCTGGGTGGCTCGGCGGTGGGGCATCTGCCTTCGGCTCAGGGCGTGATCCTGGAGACCCGGATTGAGTCCCACGACGGGCTCCCTGCAAGGAGCCTGCTTCTCCCTCTGCCTGTGTCTCTGCCTCTCTCTCTCTCCCTCTCTCTCATGAATAAATAAATAAAATCTTAAAAATACATATATACAGAAACTGTATTAAAACTTTACTTTTGGGGAAAAAGAAAACCTTTAGTATATCTAAAGTTGAAGATGTTAAAAAATGCCATTTTTTACTGAACACATTCTTAATGTGTTCTAACACCAAAAACTGTAAAGAAAACAAAAGAAATGAATTTGTAGGCTGCCTTAAGAAACTGAAATAAAACATCATTTTTCCCATAAATTCAATCCATCAATAAGCTTTCTTCCTGCATATCCCTCAATTTACATGTAATTGTTAAACAACAAACCATGCCTGGAAATAGACCGTTTGGATAAGGACATGTCATTTGCCTAAAAAAATTACCTACTGTCCAGTTCTGGGTGATAGTATGCAACTAACCACAATATTTTACTATATGGCCCACCAGTTAGATATAAAAAGCAATGGAAGATTTGCAATTCCTTACTTTTCAGAAGTACAATAACTTCTTGTAAACATATCGATTCAATCTTCCCAATCATGATGTAAAAGTGGATATGTGGCTCTGTTATGGTTACAACCACAACAAAAATTACATTAATCTGCCAGGTAAATATGAGAAGATGAGGAAAATATTCCTACAATTAAAAAAAAAAAGGGGGGGGGCAACGTTGTAGGACTAGTAGAAAGAATATTTTTAATTTTGCCGTGTTTAATCAGTATTTAAGGATCTTTCTGCAACTCCCGTTTTTTACTATCCAAAGTATAGCCCACAGGGCTCTTGTGTTTTTTCCTGCCTGAGGAACCCAGGTTTGATGCCTTCTCCCCACGCTCAGAACAACAGGAAAATATTAACTCAAACGTGGGAACCACTGAATTATGAATATGGAAATCACAGGGCAAAGGGGAAGAAGAATCCAAGCAGAGAAGGCAGAAATGGCAAGAGAGCTAGGCAGGAGCCCGACCACACAGAGCTGGGCCAAGGCAGAGCGAGCAAGAAACTGAGAACAGCAGATGTGTTTCCTACCGCTGAAGGTCCTAAAAACAGCAAGAGGTGAAATGAAACTAACGCTTGGGGCCGACCGTCAGGTTTTTACAGTCATTCCTCAAAGCGATGGTACCTGAGCAGAGAAAACTACAGTCCCAGTAAATCCAGTAAGGCAACCAAGGAGACCAAGCTGGGCTTAGTCTTTTTCATGGAAAACACAGAAAATGATGTTCGCACAGCAGGTCCAATCAAAGAGGCTCCACTAGCCTGGTGGGCCCTTGGAAGGCCCAGGGGGACTACCTGACCAAGCACCCAGGCGCGCCCAGGACCCACTCCTGGCCAGGGCCTGGAAACTCCACTGGGTGAGGTCAAAGCGGCTACAGGGCTACACTTTCCATTGCATTCCGTTCTCAGGCTTCCCAGTAGCTGCACCCAGGTCAGCCTACAGCTAATTCTTCAAACAAAGGCAGGAGGTACCCTGCACACCCCCAGGCCAGACACACCCTACTGCAGGCCCTCCCACAAACACAGGCCCTTTCCTGTATTTAAAAAAAAAAAAAAAAAAAAAAACTGGGGAAGTGTCTTTTATAAAAGACAAAATCCATTTTTTCTTAAAAAAAAAAAAAAAAAAAATCTGCCCACCCCCTTGCCGACGCCAGAAACTCCTTCTAAAAGCAACAATGGAGGCGGTCATTCCGATAGGTTCAAATGAAAACTATGAGTTAAAGAAACACATCAAAATATATTAGTGTTATCTGTCGGGGGTCAGGTCATGATCCTGGGGTCCTGGGATCGAGCCTCACTTCAGGTCCCTGCTGGGGGGTGGTGGTCAGCTTCTCCCTCTCCCTGCTCGTGGGCACATTCGCTTTCTCCCTAATAAATTCTCTCTCAAATAAATTAATAAAGTCTTAAAAAAAAATAGTTATCTGCCAATCAAGCAAAGACTAAATATAGGACACCAGAGTTCATCCTGGTTTAGTAAGGAAGAAGCCGGAAGAGGTACATATTCTTTCAATGACACAGGATGGGTGTGGAATCCCCAAAAAGCAAAGAATGGTACAAAACCCTGAAAAGATAAATAAATCCAAAAGAGGTTCATATACTTATAAAGTCTCTGAGATGAAACACAAAACTGGGATATGACTACGTGGATATTATTTCGAGGGGATTGGGAAACATCAAGAGATTGTCACAAATGTCTAACACCAAAAAAGGACAGGGCCGCCTGGGTTGCTAGCTTGGTTAAGTATCAAGACTCTTGATCTTAGCTCAGGTCTTGATTTCAGGGCTCTGAGTTCCAGAACCAAAAAAGGCTATAAAATACTGCTGCAGAAAATCAAGTCAAACATCAATGGCCCAGAATCATATTGAGATCTTTGGTATTAATTATCATCTAGACCTGGGGTGGGCCTCCAGCCTACTCGTATAAATAAAGCTTTACTGGAATACAGCAATGACCACCTGTTCAGACTACAATGAGACAGGCCATATGGCTCACAAGACAAGAAATAGTTACTATCTGGTCCTTTACAGAGAAACTTTACAAACCCCTGTTTTATACAAAAGCAGCCTGGAATGAAAACCCTTAAGTACTTACTTACATTGATTATCAACAGAAGACCAGTGGCAAGATCTACAGGAAGGTCCACTTCTATTAAGTAACAAAAAAAACATGTATTTCTAAATGTGTACAGACCAGTTAAGAGGTTCCATTCATTTATCCACTGTTTTGATTAACATCTTGGATAATTATTACAAAACAGCTCACTGGAGGTGCCTGGGTGGCTTAGCAGGTTAAGCTGCTGTCTTCTGGCTCAGGTCATGATCCTGAGGTCCTGGGATCAGCCTCGAGTTGGGCTCCCCAAGGAGCAGAGAGCCTGCTTCTCCCTCTCCCTCTGCTACTCCCCCCAACCCTCCACCACTTGTGCTCTCTCTCAAATAAATAAAATCTTCACCAAAAAAAAACCTCAAATGTAAGCACATGATCTAAATAGTCTGACAAAGCAGTTATTCTGACAAGGGTTAAAAAATTTCCTACACAAGAAAATTAGAAAATGCTTCATGATCATCTCCCCTTCTCGTTCCCACTGTTCACTAAAAACCATGAAATACAATCTTTTAAGTGTTTTCATGAGAATGAAAAAATACTTTATAGAGATCTATAACATACAGAGGCAATCAAGCTATTAGTCACCCAAAGAGGGATGAGGAGTTTAAAAGTTTTTACAACTCTAAGAGTGAATTGCTATACACTAGTTTTACACATAATTTAAAAATTCTCAACTGCCATTATATCCTGCAAATAAATACGTCTCATTACAATTATATAACCAAATGTTATTCGCCCATATTCCCTATAAAAATGGGAGGAGGGACGCCTGGGTAGCTCAGTGGTTTTAGCGTCTGCCTTCAGCCCAGGCTGTGACCCCGGTCCCGGTCCTAGGGTCGAGTCCCATGTCAGGCTCCCTGCATGGGGCCTGCTTCTCCCTCTGCCTGTGTCTCTGCCTCTCTCTGTGTGTCTCTCATGAATAAATAAATACAATCTTTAAAAAAAAAAAATGAGGGGAGGAGGAATTAAATAGAAACATTCAAAAGTATGAAGAAACACTTAAAACATCTAGCTATATATTTGTGGAAGTGTTTCGATAAAATAATCGATAAAGCAATTCAAAGCAAACAATAATCCTATGTCATTTCCGAGACACCCTCAGGTATTATGCTAAGTGTACTGCCTGCCATGCTTTATATATAATATACTAACCAGAGCACATAAATATCTGGAGGGGCAGATATTTTAAGTGAAGGAAACCAGGAATGTGGACAGAGTGCAGCTTTGTGCAACTGCAGCTGCAAAGCAAGTTGTTTTTAAAATACCAAAGCTTATTAAAAAACAAAAAAGAAGAAGAAAAAAAAATCAAAGGAAACAACCTGAAAGGAACTTTGCGGCCTATCTAATTAAGCAACTTCTCTTCCAAAATCCCATTCAAATAATCACTGTTCTCTCCTATGCAGACACCCCATAGGGGGCTACTTTAGGAATACTCCTGAGACAAGATTTTTAAAACAGGAGTTTGGTTCCAGAAACTCTGTGCAAGTCTCTAATGGCACCTCAGACCACATCTTTAAATGAAAAGAAATGTAGGTTTCAGTTAAATAAAAAAATAAAAAAAAAAGAGCAACAGGTGAGAAGAGAAGGAGAGGAGGCTACCCAAGTGCTTGTGATAAAGGAGGGCCCCGAAGCGTCCGCGGCGAGGGCGAGGAGGACGGAGGGGTGGAGTGTGAGGCTGCACACTTACTTACCCAGCCTACAACTGCGCGTCCGGCCCTTCAAAAGGACAATCCTGATTCTCATCATCTGGGACCTGGGTCTGCTCCCCGGGCCGGAAGCCCCCCTCCTCCACCTGCGCGCTGCTGCCATCATACCAGGCGTGCTTTTCGCATTCTTGGAATAAGGGCTGTGTTACGGGGCGGGAAAGGAGCTCTGCAAACTGCACGGCCAGGAAACGTGTGTTAAGTGGGAAGAGGCACGGAGGGAGCTACAGGTGGGACCCCCATCCATTAACCGCCCCCCCCCCAAACGGCAGCTGCGAGTACGGGCTACATACACCTGCACCCAAAGTTAACGCTCTTTTCTTTTCAGGTCGATAAAAAGATTCTTTAAAACCGTGCCCAGATGTCCAGGTAGCTGTGGGAGAAAGCCTAACAGCTCAGACTGTGACGCTCCGCGGCTTTCGTTCCCTCGTGACGTCAGAGGACACCTGCCACCGGTCCACCTGGGCGTGCGGCTTGCGGACCACCTTCCGTGGCCGCTGCACAGCCTCGGACGCGGCGGGGCGTTGCTCCAGGAAGAAACGAGAGACGGGGCCACGGGCGGGGGGGGGAGTGGGAGGAAACCGCAGCCTCCTCGCCTGGATCCCACGCGGCTGGTCGCGGGGCCTCAGGCCGGAGCCCGTCCGCCAGCCCGCATCCCTCCAGGAGGACCTTCTGTCCCGCCTCCAGGGCCGCGACCCAGGTAGGAAGTACCCGCCCTCCCGAGCGGAGACCGCGGCGTCCTCGCCGCTCATTGGCTGCGGGGGCCGTCAGTGCTGCGGAGGGCGGGGCCTCCGGGGGACGGAGCTGCGGGGGGCGGGGCCTCCGGGGGTGGAGCTGCGGGGGGCGGGGCCTCCGGGGGGGAGGCCGCGGGGAGCAGCGGCGCAGGCCCGCACGTCGCCCCGGGTCGCCGCGGCGCTCCCCAGCCCAGACCTCCCGCCAGTCTCCACTCGGGGGTGGGGGGGGGGGTGTGGAGGGGGAGGAACCTCCTCTCAACGTGCGGGTCACACTCCTCCACGCGGCAGCGTCTCACAGCGCCCACACCTCTCCCCCAACCCAGGCAAGCGCCTCGTCCCGGACCGGCCGGAGAGATGCTGCGGTTTTAGGGATGAAGCAAGCTGTGGACTGGATCCCCCGCGGGCAGCAGAGGATTCCTACCCCTGGGAGGGACACGATTGCTTAGGGTCTACGTTAACTGCTCCCGGTGCGCTGGCCTTGGCCAAGTACTAAAGCCCGCAATACTCGGCGTCCATTCAGCAAGCGCTGATGGTGCCTCTTGCTTGATCGATCACCCACCGCTCCCAGCGCTCTGTCCACCTGTCCCTCTGCAGAGCCGTCCTCCGGCCACACCCGCAGCAGCTCGAGCTCCCGCACGCAGTCACCACCACGCACGCGTTCTGTCCTCTAGCCTGTAGGGCGACCTCACAGGACACACTACCGGTGCCTGCAGGGAGTGCGCGTACTTTCTCGACGCTGCAAACTCTTGGGAGGAACAGTCAGAAGCAGTCGTTCTGGTTAATAACAGGTACGCGACGCTCTAGAAACTACGCGCCCTCGATTCTTACAACAGCATCCTCACGATCAGTAGTCAGGGAAAAATCATTTCGTTTTGTAATGTTTTCAGGCTTTCCAGTCCCGTCTGCAGGGCTGCCCAAGGATGCGACATACCCTCCCGTAAAATAAGTCTATTTTCAGTACCTATGCGTAACCAGGAGTACAGCCACGAGAGACCACGATTTACCTGTCTGGCACATCATCTCCCAAGGCCTGCAGGACACCGCAAAGAGGCAACTCGAGTTCTCCAGCACCCACTGCAGCATCCTGTAGGTAGTGTTCCTTCCTGGCACTGTGCTACGGCAATGTGGGCTTCTCTTTTTTTTTTTTTTTTTTCTTTTTATGGGGGTCCCCTCGGTCTCCCTGGCTTCGGCCTCAATTCTCAACTTATTTTTGCATTGCCACCATCACCACCAAGGTTCTCTATTGCCTTGCAATCTCACGCACGCACACACACACATCTGCTAAATCTAGCGGGGTCCCATGAAACCCCACTCCCCGCCGGGTCGGCCATCCTCCCTGGACTTCTCAGGCGACCTCAGCTACTCCGTCGGCTACTCCGTCGGCCGCGCCGCGCCCCCCGCCCACTCTACCGGGCGAACTTCACTCCTCCGAAGTCGGGCCGCCGCCGAAGCCTGACAGCCGGACCCAACCAATCAGCAACGGATAAATAACCGGCGCCGCCAATGAGCAGCAGCCGAGGGCCGGGAGGCGGGACTTCGCCCAAGTTCCTCGGGTCCTGCAACCAGAGACCTGTTGCCGCCGCCGCCGCAGCCGCCGAGCTTCTTAGTTACGGCGGCGCCCACGGCAGCCCGAGGCCGCCAAGCCCGAGCGGGGCACCGAGCTCCTGCCGCCCGCCCCCGCGCCCGCCCCCGCCCGGCGCGCCCCGCCCCGCCCCGCCCCGCCCCGCCGGGGGATCCCGCAGGCCGCCCGCGCGCTCCCGTGCTCGCCCTCCGCGCCCGCCTCCCGCGGGCAGCCCCGCCCGGCCCCGGGCGCCCGAGCCCCCGGCAGCCACTCACCGGGAAGTTGGAAGTTTCCGGCGCTCCTGCCCGCCGGGGGCCCCGGGGCGGCTGGGCCGGGCGGCGCCGCGGAGAGGCCCGCTGGGCCCGGGGCTGTGGCTGCGAGGCCGGGAGCCGATCGCCACCTCCCGCCGCGCCGCCCCCGCGGACGCTGCCGGCGCGGCCCCCACCCTGCGCACGGCGAGGCGCGGCCCGAGGGCGAGCCTAGCGGCGGCCCATCCTCCGCGCCTCCCGCCCCTCCTCCCGCGGCCGCCGCTGTCAGCGGTGTAAACATCCCGGCAGCCCCGAGGAGCGGGGCGGGGCGGCCGCCGGCTCCTCCTCCCGCGCCCGGGCCCCGCCGCCCGGCTCCCCCCGAGCCCGGGGCGGCCGCTGCCCGGGAGCCTGCGCCCTCTCCGCTGGCACGTGCGTGCCGCCGCGTGCAAGCAGCGAGCTCCCCCGGTGCACACCCCCCCCGCCCCCCGGATCCCGGCGTGTCGATTCCACCCTCTTTTACCATGTGGTTCAAACTACCTCTGCGCTAACCACGCCTGGCATCGGGGACGCCGGCTGTTAGGGCTGTTAGGGCGTTCCGCAATACTGAGCAGCTCCTGGGGACTGGGAGGCACCGGAGACCCCCCGGGACCCCGGGGCTCCAGCGGAGCCGCGAGACTCTCCTCCGGGAGCACCTGGGCACGTGTTGCTGCAGATGACCCCGAGCAGGCGGTACGGAGCCGAGCAGGCCGGCGCCCTAATCTTCGTACCACCCCCACCCCCACCCCCCCATGAACTCGGTGACGTGGCAGCAAGTTCACTCACCTCCCCCGGGGTGAGCACAAGAACAGTAATAAAACTCCTCGACAGGACCCAGGTTAGAATTAAACGAGATAAGCAAGGTGCTTCAAGACAAGAACCTAGCCCCTAAGTACCCCTTAAGTAGCTGTTACTGCCCCCCCCCCACCAGGTCTTGCACTAGCTCGGCTTACCCACCCAAGGGGTTGGAACCAAGAATGAACAGATTACAGCTCCGAGACTTCAAAAGTTAAAGCCACGGGGGTGTCAAGAGGACACTGGTACGCGTCTGCTCGCTCGCAGATGCTGTGGGCCGCGAGCTCTTGCACGTTCCTCCCACGGAGGTGGAGCCTCATTCCCTCCCCACTTGTATCTGCGCTGATCTCTGGCGACTTTGAGCGGTGGAGTTTGGGAGAAACTATACTGTGAAAGATTCTAGGCGAGGCCTTCAGAGAACTGGCATTTGCACCTCGGGCTCTTGGAGCTGTGAGCCTCCCTGTAAGAAGTCCAGCTACCCTACTGGGAAGACCACATGGAGAGCCCCTGAGATCGCACGGCCCTCTAGACCTCCCACCAAGGTTTTAGGCACGTGGGTGAACCCATCCCAGACCCTGTAAATCAAACCAGCTCTTGCAGCCAACATCACGCAGAGCAGAAAAAAATTCCTCCAGCTGAGCCCCGCTAAAATTGCTGGCCCACAAGTCAATGAGGCACTAATGCCAGAATCTTTACAAGTTCGTATGACAGGGTGAACTTCATCAGTTAGAGGCCTTAAGAGCAAAGACAGGTTTGCCAAATGATGAATTGAGCTTCACAGGCGCAGCGCAGAAATTTGCCTGAGGTTCCAGCCTACCTGTCTGCCCTGTAGAATTCACACTCAAGATTGCAATTCTTTTTTTTTTTTTTAAGATTGCAATTCTTACCTGAATCGCCAGCCTGCCTGCCCTATAAATTACAAACTTCCCAACCCCCCATAATCACTTGAGCATAAAATAAAATGAAATATCCTAAATTTACAAAAAAAAAAAAAAGTAAAGCTATGGAATTAAGATTTGGAAAGTTTATTTTTTGCCCAAAAAGAAAGGTTAAGTTAAGATCTCAAGAAGGGATGTTAATTCCATTGGCTCAATAAGGAATAATAAATGTACTAGTCACTGTTCTAAGGAAAGAAGATATAATAGTTACCAAGATACAAAGTCCTTGTTATCGTGGAGCTTACACTGTAGAAGAAAAGGCAACTATCAACACCAGCAGCCAGGAAATGCGTACTATGTCAGATGGTGATTCATACAAAAATAAAGTAGGGTAAGGAGACGGCAAAGGGAGCATGCTGTTTGAAATATATTTATCTGGGAAGGCCTCTCGGACATTTGAGCAGAGACCTGAAGAAAGTGAAAAATTGAGCCATGCATCTGTCTAGGGGTAAAGCACTCGACTTAGAAGGAACAGCAAGTGCAAAGACCCTGAGTGGAAGTGGGCTTGGTATGTTTGAGGAACGAACAGGAGAAAAGTGTAGCTAAAATCCAATGAACAAAGGGAGAGCACTAACAAATGGGATCAGAAGAGGGGGTGGGGTGCAGGAAGGGGACAAATTAGAACCTTGGTAAGTTTGGAGTTTATTCTGAATGAAACGGAGAGTTGTGGAAGGGGTCACCAAAGCAGACTCACTGAGGATAAAAGAGCTGCACTGTGGAGAAGAGACCAGAACAATTCGAAGACTGTTCTAATGGTCGGGTAAAAAATATTGATGACTTACACCATTGTGCATACAGTGGAGATAATAAGAATGGTCAGATTCCAGATCTATTTCGAAGATTTGCCAGTGGGTTGGATGTGAGGTAAGAAAGGAGACCAAGATGAAGCCAGTGAAGTTGGAATTTGAACTGCCCCATCCTGTCACATCACAACAAATTAACATCAGTCTGTCAAATAAGAACCACGTCACTCGAGTCCTACACAGCACACCGGGAAGGAAAAATAACCAGATATTCCCAAGCTGAAGATATTTCGACCTGGTACGGTACAGGAACTATGATTAAAGGTTTTGGGGGATTTTGTTTGTATTTTAATATCTTTTGCACTACCTTTTAAAAAACATAGATTGATAGATAATAAAACATCCCCGTTTAAATAAACTTCAGATTCATCTATAGACCTGGCGTTTCACTGCTATGGGGAAAACTTACAGACCTTATGAACACCCATAAGCAAATAAATCAAAATGAGGTCACGAAACCCTTATAGCCACAAGGGTTTTATCTAGGAAATATTTTATTAGTGGCTATATGGTGCCCAAAGTATTGAAATCATCTGTATGTGTCCTCTTGCTTCACCTTAACAGACTACAGAGCTATAGCTATGTAGTAGCAAAGTGTTTTAAAGGTTGTTAAGACTGTAGAACTGAATCCACTGCACTTTCTCATTGTGGCTTTTTAGCAGCCTACGTGGAGATAAGCGAGGGGCCCCTGGCTTGGGCCCCAGCCCAGGGCCCCTGGCCTGGAGCAAATGCTAATGGAAAACAGAGAGATCTGGCCAAAGCAGCTCCTCTGGCCTCAGGGATCTTTCCAGCAGAGTCTAGCATTAACTGCTTTTCTATTATCTCCCGCCAAACTTGCTCCAAAAATGGTGTTCGGCTCCATGAAATGCACCAATTACAGTCCTTTATAGGAGGTACGTTTATCCTAATTACCCCACAATACATACCATTAACCATCAGGTTAACTTTGCTGTAAATGATACTTGATTATTATACTTAAAGCCTGTCAGCTTACACTAAGTTTCACATTTTATTATTCATATAACTTTGTTGGCCCCACACAATTAAAAATAAAAATTAAACATAGAATTGATTACCAATATTGATTGATTACCCGTAGGCTAAACCAGATCAGATGTTATCTACTATGTTCATTGTAAATGCAACTTCTCCATAAGGAGCAAAACTTGCTAGAAAAAAAAAAAAAAAAAAAAAGTTTTCCCAAATGAAGGATAGTGAGGTAATATTAAAAATAATTTTCTTTTGAAAAAAGATCCTAGCCACTAGAGTAAGACCAGAAATGTCTAGTCTTCTTGACTCTCAAACATAGTGCTGGCAACAGGTGTACTTAAAAAGCTACTAGTGATATTGGCAGCCACCGAATTTGGCAGCTAAATGGTGATGAGGCTTAGTCAAGCTGTTGAAATGTCTGGACTAAATTGGGCCAAGAGGAGGAAGTCAAAGTGCAGACTGCAGACAACCCAAGGGAGATCACTTTTCTCTAGTCCTGGCTGTAGTCACTGTCCAGTGTCAGAAAATAAATCTTTTTCTTTCTTTGAGACAGTCATGAAAAATATTAGAAAGCTACTTTTTCACTTTTATGGCCCCTTGCATTTAATTTGTAATGGATCGTGTAGATGAGCTTCCTATGAAAACAATAAAATCAGCCTTAATTTTATTCTCATATCAAATCCCTAGATTTCAAAATCACAAAAAGGCAACTCTGTTATATACCTAGAATTTAGTTATGGTATTTTGAGAATACAGTTCATAGTTAAAAATTGTGGCCTCCTGATGGCAGCTTTTTCCTGGCTAACTCTGTAGTAGTTACAAGACTGGGGAAACATTTCAATACACTATATACAGCTTTTAAAATGTATACTCCTAATGGAGGGAAATTTAATATGTTATATTGGTTGCAAAATAGGAAAGAAATAGTACAACTGGCAGTTGACGTTTATAATGTAATTTTCTTTGGCTACCAGAACTCAGTTGAATTTATGCTTTTTGTCTCTTGAATATAAAAGCCAAAAGGCCAATATGCAATGGGCCAAGAGTCAAAACAATGAAGGAAATATATTTAAAAATCACTTCCCTTTTCACACTTGTACACTCTACACTTGATGTGGAGCCAAATGGTCAGGGCATTCCACAGGACACACTCTCCTCAACAATGGTAGCATTTTCACAGAGCATTCACAAGCTCCTCTCAATTCTTATGTTCACAGAGAGTCGCGGTGATACCGTAATCAAATCCCAAAGACAATTTTTAGAAGTACAGGTTTCTCTGGAATATTTTATGTGGGTGCATCTACCCTGAGAAAGGGGTGTTACAAATACCCTGTGATTTCACAAAGGGTATTTGTAAGGTCTGGAAGAGGTCTACCGAATTTCTGCCTCCTTCTGTATCTTCTGATTCATCAAGTCCTCTTTTGTGCTCTTCGCTTAATCTTGGGATGCAACCATTCAAGTCTGAACAGTTGGAGCAATTTTCTATTTCCTAAATAGGAAAAAAATGGCAAATAATAAGTATTTTTGTTTACTTTTAGTATTTCCGCATGGTTGAGAGAGTACTCTCAGGGCTAGAATCCAGAAGCACATCCCAGAAGTGTCAACACAGGAGGTGAAACGTTGCATTCACTGTTGTGTTCATACTCTTTGCTTTTTGCTCATCCTCTTTGCTCGTACTTCAGCATTTATTGCTTAAAACATACATCTCTTCATGTATTTCTTCAACTGTCCTATTTAATGTCCTAAGTGTACTTTAAAATACGTCAGTAATTATTTCTTAAGCAGTTCAATTGCACTGTTAATGTTCAATCTATTTGGAAATACAGGATGTGAGTAAAACCAGATTTGGAAACTTGCCACATCAAACTCAAAGATATACTCAAAGCCGGCTTTTATTGTCTTTATGACCATAAGCCTCGTTAATCTTAAACAGCTTCAATATCTTCCATAATTCTGCTTCTGAATTCACTATTGGGTAAAATTCAAATTATGGAGACATGCTATTTCTTTAATCACTCTGTCATATCAGCTTTTCCATCTAAAAGTTAGCATTATGTAGAAGGAGTACCTAACACAACACTTTGTGGAATAAAACTGGATCATTTCCAAAGCTTGAGAACGTTGGGGCAAAAATCAGAGATGTGCTTAAAAACTTGAAGTACCTGTTCTCAAAGTCAGGGCAAGAACCTTTAAATTCATAAACCATGCAAGTACTGATGAAGACAAGTCAATCAATATTTGTGGGCTTATGTAATAATCCATTCTTTGAAAGAGTGGGAGGGATCCCTGGGTGGCGCAGCGGTTTAGCGCCTGCCTTTGGCCCGGGGCGCGATCCTGGAGACCCAGGATCGAATCCCACGTCGGGCTTCCGGTGCATGGAGCCTGCTTCTCCCTCTGCCTGTGTCTCTGCCCCTCTCTCTCTCTCTGACTATCATAAATAAATAAAAATTAAAAAAAAAAAGTTAAAAAAAAAGTGGGAGACAACAAACTGTACTGTCACCCATAGAATCTGCAAACAGTTCTAATAGGACAATATTGTTATATTGGCTCATCAGTGTTATTTATTTATTTCCTTATTTATTTGTTTACTTACTTACTTATTTCCTTACGAAAAAGAGGAAGAGAGAAAGCACATACTGGGGGAGGGGCAGAAGGAGAGGGAGAGAATCCCAAGCTGACTGGGCGATGAGCATAGAGCCACACTTGAGGCTTAATTGAAGGACCCCCAGATCATGACCCGAGCCAAAATCAAGAGTCAGACACTTGACCAACTGAGCCACCCAGGTGCCCCTCATCAGTGTTATTTATTGTTATGTCTCAAATAGGTTCATTTAATCCATAGAACTTTTAAATTATTTTTAACTTATTTATATATACATACATTATTATTATTTTTGTATATAAGTTAATTATGTTTAAAGTTATTTTAAAATCTTATTTTAAAGTTGCATGTACATTTAAAATTTACTTAAAGGTTTTATGTATGTAGATAACTTCAAAAAATAATTTTAAAGTGTATAAATACACACATACAATGTATAGTTTGGGCAACCAAAGTACGCAACTATTTAAGATTCTGTTATTTTTCGTTGTTCTTTCCTTGCTCAAACCGAAAGATAAAAATGGGGACACCTGGGTGGCTCAGCCAGTTAAGCGTCTGCCTTTAGCTTAGGTCATGGTCCCAGGGTTCTGGGATTGAGCCTCACATAGCAGAGAGCGTACTTCTCCCTCTCCCTCTGTCTGCTGCTCATCCTGCTTGTGCTTTCTCTCTCTCTCTCTCTCTCTCTCTATCTCTCTCTCATATAAATAAATAAAATATAATTTTTTAAAAAAAGACAAAAATAATCACTTTTTTCTGAAGACAATAAAATATGACTTCTTTATGTTCTAAATTAAATGAATTTAATACTTTATCAGGTCTATATCCTATAACTCTCAAGTAGGCAGGTATGTTTTACTCTTTACAATAGGAAGTTTGTAGAAATAGCATAATGTAAATTAGAGATGACTGGAAAAAAACATGAAAATGACTTAATGTCAAGAATTAGTTTGAATTTCCTACATAATTTTTTTAAGATACATTTCTGTAGTACTACATACCCAAGCTTTTATTTCTAATACCTAGCTAGTGATATTTTAGGCTATTGCACTGTCCTAAAATCTAAATATGTAAAGAGAGGGGTGTCTCAGTGGTTAAGGTCCTGCCTTCGGCTCAGGACATGATCCCGGAGCCTGGGATCCAGTCCCACATCAGGCTCCCTTCAAAGAGGTTGCTTATCCCTCTGCCTATGCCTCTGTGTCTCTCATGAATAAATAAATAAAATCTTTTTAGAAATAAATAAATAAATAATAAATATGTAGAGAGAGTATGTTAAGTCAGAACAATCAATATCATCTGAAACTTTGATTGTTTAGCCCCTAAAAGCTAGAATCTACTTTTATCATTTTCAGAATCTAATGTTTTAATTCCTTTTATGGATATTCTATGTATTTCCCTATTTCATAATCCTTTAAAGTTCTGTGTATGTAAACTATACAAAAATCAAAACAAAAAAAATCAAAACAAACACCCCCATCTGTTTCTTAACACATATGGAGATAATCAGCTGCCATATATTTTTTTTTAAGATTTTATTTATTTATGAGAGACACAGAAAGAGAGCGAGAGAGAGGCGGAGACACAGACAGAGGGAGAAGCAGGCTCCATGCAGGGAGCCTGATGTGGGACTCTATCCTGGATCCCGGGATCACAGCCTGAGCCAAAGGCCGCCACTCAACCACTGAGCCACCCAGGCAACCCTCAGCTGCCATATTAAGGGATTTTCACACCTGTGATGAGGCAGCAGCTCATGAACAGGTTCTGGGACCAGCAGCTTTGGGATTGAATATCCCCAGGCCCCCACCCCTGGGTTCTACCTCGGATGATAGGGTATGATGTGATGCAAAGACGAAGATGGTGCGGCTGAGGGAGGGAAAGAAGGTGCCAACTACAACAAAACACTTTCAGGTTTTCCTCTTCTCTCACCCAAAGATAGCAAAGGGGGAATGAAACTCCTGTCTCAACAGTCTTGTTCTTCTTCTCTAGTAAAGACAGAGTAATAAGTGTCCTACAGTAAAACACGACAAACTTAAAAAAGATACAGCCTCCAATTCGCCGTAAGAAGGAATTCCTAACCTTATAGAATAGATTCTCAAATACCCCTCTCTAGCCAAATTTTAGAATGGAATTTAGCTCACCTCTCTGGCCCAGTTTATGCATAAGTTGCCCCAAAACAAGAAGATGGGTTGGAATCACATAAGCTTACCTCCTAGTTTACATAAATCACAAATAAGCTTCCATAGTAGCTCTTTAGCAGTCCAGCTCCAGGAAAATGTGGAAGTAAGTCAGGTCTGTCCTTGTTTCACTCTTACTGCCCTCGGTACAGAGCTTTGTTCTCAGTTACCATCGGGGATTAACCATACATTTTTAGTTTTGTGGTTTTAAGAGCATGAAGCATTAGTGCATATCTCTGTGTTTATTTTTAAACCGAGTCTTGTGATTAGGAAGTAGGCTTCCATTCCTTGGTTCTTAAATGTTTTTTGATCTTTGATATCTTTGTTAAAGTACATATGCTAAATAAAATAAAATAAAATAAAATAAAATAAAATAAAATAAAATAAAATAAAATAAAATAAAGTAAAATAAAGTACATATGCTTTTAGAAGGAAGTTACACCTTAAGGCTACTTGATGAGTGCCTTGTGCGGATGAAGAGACAGTCTGAAGAGAACAAAGGATAAGACACTCTAGGCAGGGATAACAGGAAGGGACAACCTTTAGATTGGAGAGTCCAGGAATGCTTGTCAGAGGAAATGACATTTAAATGGCAGCTAAAGGATATAAAGGAGCCATCAAGGGGGAGCACTGAGGTCCAAAGGTAGCCACATCTGTTTTTCCTTCCTTCCATCTGGAGAAGAGCACCCAGGAGCTTACAGGCCCGGGTTACAAAGATGTCTACTCGGTGGCTTCATTTTTATGAACTGAGGAAAGGATTACTATTGATATAATAAATAAAATCTCTATCCGTGAAAAGGAAAATTGGAAAAATTTTCTACCCAGAAAGCCTCAGAATTATGCCAGTGCTTTGGGAAGGGCATGTGACTATTCTCTGCAGCCTGTTTTCTTGCTTTTCTTCCTCTCTCTTCTTACCCCTCCCCTCCTCAATCTTCTTCCTCACATGCTTTCTTCCTTTCTTCTTTCCTTTCCCAGACTTATTTATTAAATGTCTCGCATGCATTAGGACTCCAGTGGATTCTGCAAACAGCATTTCATTGTTTCTCACTTTTTTTAAAAGATTCTCTTTCCTTCCTTCCTTCCTTCCTTCCTTCTTTCCTTCCTTCCTTCCTTCCTTCCTTCCTTCCTTCCTTCCTTCCTTCCAAGACACAGAGAGAGAGGCAGAGACACAAACAGAGGGAGAAGCAGGCTCCCTGCAGGGAGCCCTATGCAGGATTCAATCCCAGGACCCTGGGATCATGACTGAGCCAATAGCAGACGCTCAACCACTAAGCCACCCAAGCGTCCCTCTTACCTTTTTTTTTTTTTTTAACATTTAACCTCTAGGAGTTGGAATGCATCCCATCGCTAATGATATCTTAGAATCAATGAACTAGAAAACAATGGTGTAAGCAGTGAGTCTTTGTTTTAAAAAAACCAGAATATTTTGATCAAAATCTGAGCACGAGATCTAAATTACAACTAAATTATATGCAGGGATTATGAGGAAGTCACTGAATCAAGCTTTTCTTATTTCTTTGCAAGTTCTATTTGGAATTGTTTGCCGTACAATTCAATATTTGCTATTTTCATTGTTTAAACAATTTTAAAAATTTGAAAATAATGGGAAACTAATTTTGACTAGATCTCAAAAAGCACAGTGGTAATTAACCATCATAAATAAAGTACTTATCACCACCAAGTGGCTGAGTAGCTTATTTGCAGGAAAGAGTATGAAAGAATGGAATAGAGTTGCCAAGCAAACTCTTAAATGTTACAAAAAACTCTCCCAGGTGAAAGCAGGTAGAGGGCAATGATACTGGTTATAATCTCCACATCTCCAATAAAGGAATTGAGAAAGAATAATAAGTGCCCAGAAAACATGGGAGTAAACAAATCCTTGTGAAGAAAAAGCTACTCTTTTATATATATTTTATGATTGTATTATCTTGGAAAAGAATCCCATAAAAACACGTGTGTGCACACACACGCATACACATATGCACACCCACACACACACACACACTCATAAGCCCAATCAGATGGATGTGAAATGCATACATTTGGTAATAGCAGAGGTGCAAAGAAACACACAACTCAGTGGTTCTCAACTCTGGCTGTACTAGGCCTCATCTGCACAAATTCTACTTCACTTAGTTTGAGGAGTCTTGGATAATTAATATTTTAAGAACTTCTCTAAGTGATATTAATGTTCAGCCTAGATTAAAAACCATGAGTAAAGGCTCAGTGGTTGAGCACCCGCCTTCAGCTCAGGGCATGATCCCAGGGTCCTGGGATTGAGTCCCACATCGGGCTCCCTTCAGGGAGCCTGCTTCTTCCTGTCTGTGTCTCTGCCTCTCTCTCTGTGTGTCTCTCATGAATAAATAAATAAGACCTTTAAAAAAAAAAAAAAAGAACCACGAATAATTGATATTTATTGAGTTCCTACTATGGCTAAAGCCCCATATTAAGTACCCTTGGAGGATATAAAGGGTTAAGGAATACAAAGTTATGTACTCTGAGGGAAATAAAGAATAAGATCTATAAAGAATTCACAATAATATGATCCTGAACCACTATAAACTCCACCACTATCACGCTAAGTGTCTGTGAGACCGGTATTAGACTAGTATCATCTTTAGGTGTTGGCAGGATGTATGTGAACCTTTCATGTGCACACACACAGACTCAAACAGCACATTAATAAGACATAAAAAAAAAATGAGTCTCATTATTTGTTTCATCATGCTACTCAAGCCGTACCCTCTATGTGTTTCTCAAAATGGCCTTTACTAAAATCACATGGAGAGCTTTTTAAAAATATCATTGCCCTACCTCCATATTATAGAATTTTAAAGAGTAGGCCTAGGGATTCTAGAAAGCTTCATTTTTAATATGCTCCTTGGTGATTCTAATTCACAGAAAAAGTTCCAAACCACTGATTTACACCAGCACTTTTTTTTTTTTTCCTTCTGGAGATAGTGTTTGCCTGTGTGAATGTGATCCTGGGGGCTGGGGGTAGGGAGTGATATTATATCTAGGTATAGAAATAAATGTTGCCTATAATCTAAACCATTGCCTTAAGTTTAATTACTAAGTGTATTAATGACACATCTGCAACAGTCGTTGTCAGGTGCAGGGGCCCAGATTAAGTAGGTTGTTGGCTAGGTACAGTTCCCACACCCTAGCTGTTATATTCATTGCTTCCCTCTCATCACAGGAGAAAGTCCATGAGCAAGTAATAGTATTATTAAGATAACTTTGGATACACTCTTATTTTTAAGAAAATGCTTGATATCCTCAGTATTCTAACTATTGTTGGAAACACATTATTTGCTCAAACTGTGTTCATCACAATAACTAATTAGGAATATTTAGGGATATTTTAAATATTCAAGTGAATCATAGCAATACTTGAAACATTTGTCACACATCTTAGGAACTACTAACTCTAGGTGGTTCACTGTTTGGACATCAAATAGAGCTGCATTCTTTTGCATGACGGCATATCTTTGAGCAACTAAGTTTTGGAAGATTCCTGAGATTAGAAAGCAGGTAGCATGAGAAAATCAATGTAGAACCAAAAATGATGTGGGGGTGTCTAATCTGATGCTGGGGCTTAAGAAGCCGTGCACTGCCCAACAGACAAACACACCTTATTGGTAAGCAATTGTGATTGTTCAAGAATGAAATAAAAATAGTATTTATTCTTTCAAATGGTACCTATTCTTTTTTCAAATGGCTACTAAGTTGTTAGGACATAAATACTAAGTTGTTAGGGCATGTCTTCCAAGTGAATTACTTGGTGAACTCAACTGCTGGGGGTTTTTTTGTGTTTGTTTGTTTTGCCATGGGGTTTGTTAAAAAAAAAAAAAAAAAGACTGATACGTGAACTGAGAAAGTTTGGAGATCTCTGCATACCAGTGAATTGCAGCATTAGAGCTGAGAGTTAGTGCTCTTGATGGTCTGAATTTTAATATACCTGAATTTGCTTTGTTTCCATCTCAACTCCTCTAGTTATTCAAACAGTATTTATCACAAGCTCACTGGAAAGTACCAAGTCCCTAAGGGCACATACTGATGAATGATACAAGACTTCCCTTCTAAGTATCCTTTGTATCTTCCTACACAAATATACTTTCTACAAAATGAACTATTTAGTTATAAGATCTTTCTTCTGTGCAACACGTGTAAAAAATACCATATCCCCAAAGAAAGAATTAGAGCAACTATCAATTCGACCACGTTCCCATTTTCACCTTCCCCAAATTATGCAGATTAATCAATAATTCAAGATACTTCATGTGCCATATACTTGACAATTTGAAGCTGTCAGAGCAATAGCTTTAGACAGAGTAGCAAGATGACATTTGTGGCTAAGGAACTGGAAGGCAGACTCAGCATTCGCTAACATGATCATTACCCTTCAAGGGTGAAAGATTAGTCACTTCACCTTTAAGGGAGATTTCACTGGATGTGCTGGGCAACAAGGAAGGAGGATTTTAACTTTAGAACAATCTTATCCCACAGGATAAACACTCAGGAAAGTTCTACTAGTTATTTTTTTCTTTTTCTTTTTTTAAACCGAGTGACACTGCTAGTACTTTAAATAGAGAGACTCCAAATACCAGAGTAAAGTGATAAAAATTTAATACTAGAAAATGTTTAAGTGTTCATTTAAAGAATTATCATATATTTTACATCACAGCCAGAACTACTATGTCATTGCCAATGCATGCCAAGGGGGCATCAAAACAGTATTTTAAATATTTTAAAATCCTGCGTGATTCCCAAATTTATTATGTTTTTTGTTGTTGTTGTTTTTTGTTTTTGTTTGTTTGTTTTTTTAAGTGGAACAGATTTGGAGTTAGAGAAAAGCCCTGGGGAAACGAAACTTACATTTTTAAAACATTCTCTCCTCTTTCTTCCACTCTTCCCTAATTAGACTTTGAATGACTGAATAATCAAGAAAATGGCAAAAGAGGGAAGGGGAAGAAGAAGGAGGAGGAGGAGGAGCATTCGGAGGAGCGGAAGGGGGAGGGGAGAAGAGAAGGTGGAGGAGAGGAAGGAGGAGGAAGAGAAATATGTAAATATAATTACAAAAGAACTGGAATAAGCAGAATTTATACTAGTTGTTCAAGGTGAACTTGGAACCCAGCATTACAAAATTTTGATCTTATGACTAAGGATTCCCACCAATAAAAATAGCCATCCTGGATGCCTGGATGGCTCAGTGGTTGAGCGTCTGCCTTTGGCTCAGGTTGTGATCCCGGGGTCCTGGGATCGAGTCCCTCATTGGGCTCCCTGCGTGGAGCCTGCTTCTCCCTCTGCCTGTGTCTCTGCCTCTCTCTCTCTCTCTCTCTCTCTCTTTCTCTCTCTTTGTCTCTCTCTGTCTCTAATGAATAAATAAAATAAAATAAAATAAAATAGCCATCCTTCTCCAGTTTGGAAGAAAGAAAACAACCTCCTTTTCCATAAGTCTTCTTTATTGAAGTGATTTGTGGAAAACACTACAGTGAATGGAAGACGGCCACCTACTGAGGCCACCAATATCTAAGGGGCGAAGTAATAAGCAGCCTTCATTACATGTCCCCTTTGCTCCCCATATGCGTCCCCAGTATGTTAGTTCGACATTCCTACATCTTTATGCTTTCCCCCATGCATCCATCAGGTGGAAAAGTGGTTCCTCCTTCACCAACGAGCTGGTGGGTTATCTATTTTGTAAATCTGAGGATAAATTAAACATGCTCATTTACATAGGCAATTCTAACTGCTAACCATTTAGAATGTTTATAATCGTCTTACCTATACAACTTCGAAGGGCAATTGGTACTCTTTTCAATTTGGGTGACATGAGTAGGTAGTGGGGAGATATAGTTTGTGGAGGGCGTGGGGTGGACACCGAGAAGTCTATTTGTAGAACTATTACATAAATTTTGAAATACCGAGCAGACTTGGCATTTCTTTTGGTCCGAATTGTGACTCTCCCCAAATGCATATGCTGAAGTCCTAACCTCTAGTATTTCTGAATGTAACTCTAGAAATAGGGTCTTTAGAGAGGTGATTAAGTTAAAATGAAGATGGAGGGGACTTAATCCAATCTAATGAGTGTCTTAGGGAAGAGGATATTTGTACATGAAAATGTGATGCTAGGGTTGTGTGTGCACGGAAAAAAGATCATGTGAAGAGGGAACAAGAGGGAAGTCATCCATAAGCTGAGGAGAGATCTCACAGGGAACCAACCCTTCTGACATCTTGATCTTGAACTTTCAGCCTCCAGAGCTGTGAGAAAACAAATTCCGATTGTTTAATCCACCTAGCCTGTGGTATTTTGTAATGAGAGCCCTAGCAAACTAATATGACACCTTAGACAATAACTAGAGCGTATTTGAAATCTTGCGCTATTACTCAACCATAGTTTAGTTTGTTACAGAAGTCTCCAAAAAATAAAAGGAGATTTAGTTTTCTTTTTTTAAGGAACCAAAATGGAGCATGGTTTTTAAAATAATCATTATAAAAACCTTCAACATTCTCCATCGATATCAATGCTGGATAGAATTTTGGAACATAAATACAAATGATTCTATGTTTACTTTTGTTTTAAAACTCTGAGAAATGGTGCTCTGCAAATTCCAGTGGTATGTGATTTTCCACAACTCGTTTAACAAGTGTAGTGTTTTTTGAGGAATGCCCAATTTACAGTGAAGGGTAGTTATTAAATTGGAGCTTTACCTATGTCTAGTTAAATTTTATAGTACGTTCTGATAGCTCTTTTTAATTTCATAGCTCTCTCTGAATTCCTCTTTGCACAACATGTGCAAGTTCCTATAAACCTGATCAGTTTTGGTGGCGTGTTCCTGTGAAAGTGAGATACACTTAGAAAAACAGTTCTAGAGCTCTTTGTCTGTGGAGTCCTTATATCTATCTCAATAAAAATACTTAAATTTGGGAACCCTGGGTGGCGCAGCGGTTTAGCGCCTGCCTTTGGCCCAGGGCGCGATCCTGGAGACCTGGGATCGAATCCCACGTCGGGCTCCCGGTGCATGGAGCCTGCTTCTCCCTCTGCCTATGTCTCTGCCTCTCTCTCTCTCTCTCTCTCTGTGACTATCATAAATAAATAAAAAATTTAAAAAAATACTTAAATTAATAAAGTTTGTATTTTGTAAGCAACAAAAATGCAATTGAAGTTCTTACAAAACTTTTTATGTTAAGGTGACTATTAAGAGGGTTTTTTCTTTTTTAAAGATTTTATTTATTTATTCATGAGAGACACAGAGAGAGAGGCAGAGACACAGGCAGAGAGGGAGCCCGACGTGAGACTCAATCCTAGGACCCCGGGATCACAACTTGAGCCAAAGGCAGATGCTCAACCACTGAGCCACCCAGGTGCCCCCATTAAGACGGTTATGAAGCACTTAGGGTCCCACAAAAAGAAATTAAATGCTTTCTCATATCTCTAACTAAATATTGGTCCTTAATGCAAATTTAGTAAAATCTGGAGTCAAAAACTATAATTCCCGAGGGTCTCGGTAATATGTTTCCACTGAGAATTCACTAGAGGGTCCCCAGGTCCACTGTGCCTCCTAACTACTTTCTCTGTTCCTGTAAATTCTACAGTTGACAGCTAGCTTAAAACCAAGGCCGTCTCTCCAAATCACTCATTAGGAAGGACAGTAAACAAGTAGAATGGGTTAAGTTGGCAAGGCTTTTCCTTTCATATTTTTGAGGGTGACATGGGTCAAAATGGTGTAGGGTGCTAGTACTAATTTTGCTCTTATTAAAATAGGTTACGTTCTTTTTCCTTTTTAACCAAACTAGGTTTCTTTCTCTAAAACCTGTCTCTCAGCCATTCATCACCATGACAGCATTACCAGAACTGGGAGGATTGATCACACACTCTCCCCTGAGGCAGGTGGTAATACAGCTCATTAATTTGGTGAGTGAGACAGATTGAAGAGTGATGTGGTTTCCTTGTTCTCCAAGTCGGTCAACTGATGGCCACTGTCCTCACCAAGTGGTAGATTATAACCAGGTAAAAGAAATGTTTTTAAAAGTCATTAGAAGAGCAATTTATAACAATACGGTATGCTGAGGATAGCACACATTTCTTATCGAGATGGCCTTATACATAACAGATTGGAGGTAGGGCTGCAAATTGCAGTGGAAACAACTGAGATTAGCTCCTATTATTATGCAAAGAATGAATTTGGCACCCAGCAATTAGATGATTAGAGTCATTAATTGAGTTTCTGTTATGTACGAGAATATATAACATCTTTATAGAGTAATTTTCACCTCCTGCTCTCCCACGTACATACATGTCATATATTCTATACATATTTTTGAGTCTCCGGGGGGGAAAAGAAAAAGCTGTTCTTAGGATTTGACTGATATTTCTTATTACATAAACATATGTAGAAACGCAATTCTGAACTATAGTTTGCCTAGCGAAATGCAGTATTATTCTACTTCTAATTTATAAAATTCCTTTCAGAGTAGCACGTGGTCTATTACCTTTGCTATTAAGAACGTGTAGAGTCATCTGTCAATATTTTAGTTGCAAACCTCTTAGTTCATGAATCATCTATACCCATACTGGGGACTCACATCAGGCAAATCAGAATAGGAACCTAAAAATGAGGGTGATGTTAGGCTTTGACAGAGCTAAGAGTAGACACATGTATATTCATTCTTTGCTTGAAATTGTCTTAATGAACCTAAAAAATTTAGTTTGTCCAAAAGAATGTTGAAATTATTTCCTTGTTTTTATTGTGTTTATTATTATATTATATATTTATATTTAATTTTATTTTTATTATATATTATTATGTTATATTTATTATATCTGTTTCAGTCGGTTGAGGTTGCTATAACAAAGTACCATAGACTGGGTGCAACAGAAACTTATTTCTCACAGTTCTGGAGGCTGGAAGTCATATCAGGGGGCCAGCATGGTCAGGTTCTAGAGACCTGTCTTCCAGGTTACAGACCGCCAGCTCCTTGTTAGATCCTCTCCTGGCTGGCAAGAGAGAACTCTAGGTTCTTCGTGCCCTTAAAAAGGTATAATCCCATCATGAAAGCTATACCCCCATGACCTCATCCAAATCTAATTATCCCCCTCAAAGACCACCTCCTCCAAATACCATCACATTAGGTACTGGGCTTCAACACATGAATTTGGGTGGGGGGGAGACACAAACATTCAGCCCATACCAACTCCTCATTAAAAATTCTGCCCTTTACTGATAAGGAAAATGTAATAATTTTTTTATTATGTATTTAGGATTTTTGTAGACCTTATATTTCCTTGTTAATTGATTATATGAAAACCTAAGTTTTTTGACAAAATTTTACATGCACAAGATTTTTAAAAATCAAGGAGTTCAGAAAGATTGCATGTGAAAAGCCATATGGTTCTGCCCCACATCTTCCTTTCTCCAGCCCTGTTCCGCAGACACAACCACTTTTATGTTTTTGCTTTTAGCAATTCTGATAGTTACCACCATAATTCTAAATAATATATGCTTGATTCATCAACTTTAAGATCTATCTTTTGGCTTTCTGCTCTGATAGACAAGATTTTAGGTAAAATAACTCCTCTAACTCTTCCCTAGAAAGTTCTTAATCAGTTATTCACTCATCTATCCATTCATTCACTCAGTGATTGCTTATTATTTTCCTTTCTAGGGAGATTTCTAAGTGCTTGGCGACATCAACTGATAAAAGAGACAAAATTACTGCCTTTCTTGAGACAGAAGAGGAACATCCTGCTTGTGTCAATGATATATATATGTCATTGATATATATATATGTCAATGATATATAGAGAAGGTCATCAGAGCTACAGAAAAAAAAAAAAGGTGAAGTGGTAAATCAGAAAGGGTGAGACTGGCAGCGTAGGTGAGTCTTCAAGACATGAGAGCATAGGCCACATGCACACCTGGGGAAGAGTGCTCTCTGGGTGGAGGAACCCATCAGTGTTAAGAGCCAATGCAGGTGCTCAGGAGCTTGCCACTCACATTTGGTGAATGATGGGAGACTGCAGTGGCAAGAAGAGTGAGCAAGGGCAGGAGCACAAGAGGATGAGCTCACAGTAGGATGGGGGAGAGCAGCACATCATGGAGGACCCATAAGGCTTTTAGAAGGCCTTAGACTTTTACTCTGGGTCATCTGGGCATTCTTTGCGTGATTGTGAGCAGAGACATCACAGGATCTTCCTTACATCTTGAAAGGACCCCTCTGGCTGCTGAGTTCGAATATTTTGTAAAGGGACAAAGAATGAAGCAGGGGGAAGCTGGGAAGCTATTTTAGTAATTTAGGGCAAAGACTGTAGGAGCTGGGATGAAGATGTAAGCCATAGAGAAATTAAGTCGTTTTCTGTATGTATTTTGAAAGCAGAACCAACAGAATCTCCTAATGAATTGGATTCAGGTTGTAAGAAAAAGAGATAAATAAATATAATGCAGCAAGTTTCATCTCCCTTTAAATTATCCTTGTTTCTACTTTGAACAATATACTTATGCTTTTACGTATTGTTCCATCAGGGTGGTAAGCATCTGCCATTACCTCTAATGACCTTTCAAATATCATATTTGGGGGAAAACTTATGTTGTGACTCTTTCCTTTCCAAAAGAAAAAGAAGAGCCCAATTCCAAGTCCCATTTCCCTTGCATCTATGACAGAATCATGTGACCTAGTTTCTCCCAACCAGATGCACCGATTTCCTGTGACCAACATGAAGGGAGAGAAACAGGCTCCTCTGGAATTTCCATCTGTGTGGGTGTGTGGATGGCAGTGGGTGTCAGATGGCGGCGGTGATAGTGGTAGTGGTTCGCCAGGGATGCGTGATGGAGTTCCTAGAACAAAGTCCAATTGGTTGGGCAGCAGCAGCAATCTCTTCTAATCTTCAGTGGACAGCACCACGAGTTACAGACCTGTTCTGCAACATGCTTTTGGGTATTATTCTTAGAAATAGCCTTGAGCCTGTTTGTTTTGGGGGTTTGTTTCTTTGGGTTATTTTTAGTTCTGCCCAAACTAAACTCATTGTTAGCCTTCCCATATAATTGTAATGATCTCCTCTCTGCTCAGTAGAGTCAAAGTGACCCTCCCTTGCTTTCATCTCACATTAACACCCTTGATGAATGCCAGCAACTAGAGATGTTGTCTTTTCATTCCCTGTCTTTTTTTTTTTTTTTATGATAGTCACACACAGAGAGAGAGAGAGAGAGAGAGGCAGAGACATAGGCAGAGGGAGAAGCAGGCTCCATGCACCGGGAGCCCGACGTGGGATTAGATCCCGGGTCTCCAGGATTATGCCCTGGGCCAAAGGCAGGCGCTAAACCGCTGCACCACCCAGGGATCCCCTCATTCCCTCTCTTGTAAGGTGAGGATGCTGATGGCCCTAGCTTTCCTATCAGCTTATTTTTCACCTTCTACCTTCCAACTTCAATAATCTAAACTTTTAGAGGATCAATGTTGATAACATTCATATTTGGTTTTGTGACCATACCTCAATCCTTTTTAAAAAAATATTTTATTTATTTATTCATGAGAGAGAGAGAGAGAGAGGCAGAGACATAGGCAGAGGGAGAAGCAGGCTCCATGTGGGGAGCCTGATGCAGGACTTGATCCCAGGACACTGGGACCACGACCTGAGCCAAAGGCAGATGCTCAACCACTAAGCCTCCCAGATGCCTCTCCATACCTTAATCTTTAATGTTTTATCTATAAGTTAATTCCAGAAGTTAAGGATCAATGAAAGTTAAACTTTATGTAAATCTTGTTTATTTCACATCCAATTAGTATAGCCTATCCTAGGTCCTTTTTAAAATTTATCTTGGAGTGTCTTATTGCCTTTGTTTCTTGTACTGTCAGTATTTATTTCATTCTTCAGACCATCCAGCACCTTTTAAATGTGACTTTTCCCTCGAACCATAATTCTATAAGGCAGGTATTCTTATTGTCCCCATTTTACTGAAGGGCCGAAGAAACTGAAGTAGAGAACAGGATCTTCCTAAGATCGCACAAACAGCCAGAGCCAGATGTCGAATCCAGATAGACTAGCTCTCAAGTCTGTGTGCTGAGCCACCGTGTTATGCTGCTTCTCATTCACTATACAGTCAGCAATTAGCATTGGTTCAGACCAGTGTGAGGACCTTGAGAGAAAAGAGAGCATTGCATGTTCCAGAACTGCAAGTGAAAAAAAAGTCTCGTGTGGCTGTGGAGACAAGTGTCAAGAAACAAGACACTGGCTGGAATGTGGAGTGATTGAAAAGACATGATGAGTATTTTGTTTTTAGAGATTTATTTATTTACTTACTTATTTGAGAAAGAGAGAGTGTGTGCATGAGCAGGGGGAGGGGCAGAGGGAGAGAGAAGGGAAGCAGTCCCCTCGCTGAGCATGGAGCCCCATGTGGGGCTCCATCTCAGGACCCCAAGACCATGACCTGAGCCAAAACCAAGAGGCAGACGCTTAACTGACTGAGCACCCAGGGGACCCATGATGAGTATTTTGAACAGCATCGTAAGGCTAAAGAGAAGCCACAGGGTTTTAAGCAGAAGACTCACAATTTGATTGGCAAATATAGTAGTTATACCTCATATCAAAATTCTCTTTGACCTCTTTGTTACCAGATCCATTGGGTACTTTTCTGTTCTTTTTTTTTTTTTTAAAGATTTTTATTTATTTATTCATGACAGATGCACAGAGAGAGAGAGAGAGGCAGAGACCCAGGCAGAGGGAGAAGCAGGCCCCATGCAGGGAGCCTGATGTGGGACTAGATCCCGGGACTCCAGGATTGCGCTCTGGGCCAAAGGCAGGTGCTAAACCACTGAGCCATCCAGGGATCCCCTACTTTTCTGTTCTTATTTTACTCCATCTTTACATGTGACTTCCCCACCCCCAAAACTCTTTAATGGCTTTCCTTTTCATTTGGAATAAAATTCAAACTTCTTTCCATGGACCACCAGGTCCTTCAGATCACACAGCTAATACTTGGAAGACCTAAATTTAGTATTTTTAAAAGATAACTTTGGCTAATTAGGGAAAAATGGATAGCAGTGTTTCCTCTTTCCCTTTTTTTTTTTTTCAAAGATTTTATTTACTTATTCATGAGAGATACAGAGAGAGAGAGGCCAAGGGAGAAGCAGGCTCTATGCAGGGAGCCTGATGTGGAACTCGATCCCGGGACCCCAGAATCACACCCTGGGCTGAAGGCGGCGCTAAACCACTGAGCCACCTGGGCTGCCTGTGTGTTCCTCTTTCTTAAACCACTTCCTTTTCAGCTTCTACAATACCTTCTTCTTCTGGTTTTTCTCCTACCTATCTGACAGTTCCTTCTTAGTCTTCATTGCTAATTTATCCTCCACTGTTCAGTCTCTAAATGTACCAGTTCCTGAGACTCATCCCCATGTCCACTTCTCTTACTATATTCCCACTCTCTTCCATTTTTCTGGCTATAAATACCATCTTCTACTGCTGAGTCCCAAATTTATTTGATTAGCCCAAATTCTTCTGCTGAGCTCCAGATCTATGTACACAAGTGCTTACTTAATGCTCTGCTTGAATGTATTGGACACATCTCAAAATTAATATACCCAAAGTGAAATCTTTTATTGCTTCCTTTAACTAATTCCTTTCCCCATCTTCCATAATTTTCAATTATTCTTTCCTTTACTACCCACATCCAATTCATCAGAAAATCTTGTCAATTAAATCTACGAGATATTTCAAGAATTCATCCACCTCTCATCACTGCTTTCACCGCAGCCCAGCCTCCCTCACCTCCCATCTGTACCACTGCTAAAGCCTCCTCATTACTGTAGTCTCTTTGATTCCACTAGTGCTCCCTGTAATCCATTTTTCCACACAGCAGTCAAAGAAACCTTGAAAAGGGTGAGTCATTGCATGTGACTTCCCCACCCCCAAAACTCCTTAATGGCTTTCCTTTTCATTTGGAATAAAATTCAAACTTCTTTCCATGGACCACCAGGTCCTTCAGATCACACAGCTAATACTTGGAAGACCTAAATTTAGTATTTTTAAAAGATAACTTTGGCTAATTAGGGAAAAATGGATTGAAAGTGGCCAAGATGTGGATACCAGAAGGCCACTAAAGGAAACTTTTGTAAAAATCCAGGCTACCTATTATGATGGCCTGACTGTGGCATTAACAGTGACAATGGAGAGCAAAAATGGACAGATCGAGATATATTTATTTTTTTATTGATACAAATGTACTGTCATGAAAAATACCCACAATTAAAGATTAAAGAAAAGAGAAGAAACCACGATTAGAGATTAAGGAAAAGAAAATTGCAGAATAATACATATGGCTTGATCCCATTATGGCATTGAGTTGGAGGTAACCAAGTTATCCAAGTAAATATCAAGTACCCAGTTGTTTATACAGGTCTGAATACACAGATGATCACTATTTTTGAAATATAAATGTAAAGATGATAAATGAAGTCAAGAGGTTAGATACCCGTTGCTAAGAGAAAAGAGAAGCAGGTTTGGGACAGTGCCAATGAATCATGCCAATGTTCTAGAGCAAGGTGAGCTTTTCTGATTCACTGTAATATTGTCCACATACTTGGAGTTTTAATCTTTGCTAGTATGGAAGGAAAAGGGGGGGCTCTCACTGTTTTAATTCATAGCTCTTTGATTACTTTTTCTAAAAAGATTTATTTATTTCTTTGAAAGAGAGCAAGTGATGAGGGGCAGAGGGAGACAATCTTTAAGCTGACTCCCCACCTACTCGGGGCTCTATCCCATGACCCGTGAGATCATGACCTGAGCCAAAACCAACAGTCAGAGGCTTAACCAACTGAGCCACTCAGGTACCCCAATAGTTCTTTGATTACTTATAAAATTATATATATAGTTTTTCCCCATATTTATCAATAATTGATACACATTTTCACCATAGAACCATTTTTTTTTCTGTCCTGGTTCTTAAATTGTTATGCACGATTTTTATGAGCTAAGAGGGAAATACACATGACTGTAGTACCCCAAGTATAGATCAGCTCAATCTTAGACAGATGAATATCTTTTTATTTAGACTTACCAAGCTAAAAGGTGACATGTGTCACTGGCAAGACAAATATGAAATGGCAAGTGTGATGAACGTGAAATACGAAGTGTGAAATTACACATTTGTAAAGGACAGTGGGACTATTTCTGAGGCTTCCTGATCATGTCTCTTAATTGAAAAACATAATTAAGTGCTGTCTTGAAATGAGGAGATTTTACTAAGCAATCTGAATCCCTGTAACTCAGAACTTCTCAGGTCACAACATAATGTGATCACTTCGCCACATAGAATCATCCACTTTTTAAAACGAAAGAAACATGGAGGCCCCTGTGTTCATTCAGTATATTTAAAATGCATGTTTTGTACTGTATTTTGTTCCTTACAGGTTAGGAATTATTGTATTTTGTGTTGTGCATAATAAAGTACTTCATGTTGCCTGACACATAATAGTCTTTGGATAAAATATTTAATAAACTCTCTCCCCCACCAACATATTCCATTTTGTAAATATGGAAGAAAACTGAGAACCACAAAGGTAAGCACTTTCACAAGCTCACTCAGATAAGTGAACAGTCTGTTGGTTTGATAAATATGACCACTAGTTCAATCTGAAAATAGAGAAGTAGTTTTGGACAAAACATTTAGCCAAAAGTGACATTCTAAGAGTAGCTACCCAATGATGGGCAACTCCAATAGTAAACTTTCTCCCCCCCACCCCCCTGCCCCATCGCCTCTGTTGTATTGTGACTGGTTCCACTCCTCTGAGTCAACCAGACAACCCTTGTCTCGAGATAGATTAAAGGTAAAGACAAACAAATACTCAATATTCAGCTTTTCAACTCCAAAAATAGGTCTTTGAAATCTGAAACAATGGGAAAGCCAGTTTATCCCATTCAAAATGAAGGTGATTAAATCATACTGCAGTGAGGAAAATCATGAGGGAGTGATTTATTGCCTCACAAAGGGAGAGGCAGTTATTCCAGTGTGTGTTGGGGGGGGGCGGGGGGTGTTGCGAGATCTGGGGATAAAGGAAAAGGGTAGAGTTAGAGGTAGGTGTACATGGGATCAGGATTCTGAACTGCCTTCTGTCTTGTGGCTGAGAATGCTGGAAGTGTGTGTGTCGTTAAAGATTGTGATATAGATTTCCTGTCCAGAGCACAGGAGTTTGTTCCTACCTCCCTGCTTGGAGCTCTGGGAAGAGAGGACCTCAAAATCCCACACTACCAATCGGTATAGACCCAGTGAAGTATAAACAGTGGTATGGCAGGGCCGTGGAGAGAGAAGGTGCTGAAATTCTGTGGGGGTCAAGGGCAGGGTGCCCCCAAATGGGCCACTTTGTCATAAAGATTATTTTGAGTTGAAAGAAATGAAGACCCAGCAGATTCAGGAAGTCCTTTACTTCCCCCCAACAACTCCCTACAAAGAATTTGGATGAAAGACTGGCTCCAGGAAGAGAGCTCACCGCTGATACCTACACTGTGATCTGAAGTAGGTCAGGTAAGAACCTAGGAAGGCCTATTTGATCAAAGTCCTCTTTGGCCCATTGTTTCTGGATGGCCCAGCAAACATTTGTTTACCAAACATTTACTCTTTTTCATCTTCCTAAAGATTGTATTCCTCCCTTTGAAGTCCCAGACCCCTCTCCCCTTTCTTTAGTTCAGGATGACATCTAGACCTCATTTGGTGTGACTGTCCTTGGAATGTGGACATCTATGTGGACTCCCCGTACATATATTACTAAATTCGATTTTCTCCTGTTAATATGTGTCATGTCAATCTGATTCTTAGTCTGCCAAGATGGGCCGTTCAGGGAACAATTCTTGCTCCTTGACAATTGCCCACGTTGGACAGCATGCGTACCTGCTGCAAGCCGCTCAAACCTGAACTCCAACCCTTGGGAGACTGGAGAGTTGAAAGACCAGTGAGGGAAAGAGATCAGAGTCTGGATAAGGAGGTGGGTTGCCAGAAAAAATACAGAATGCCCAGTTACATTTGAATTTCAGATAAACAACACATAATATTTTAGCATATTGTACATAATACTAAACAAATGTTCCTACCTGAAATTCAAATGTAATTGGGCATCCATATTTTTATTTACTAAATCTGGCAACTCTAGTGCAAAACCAGGTGCCAGGCTGATATATCGTTATTATTCTTAAAGTCAGGAGTGACTTAAATTTTGGTGGCTGGAAAAATTACTGTGTCTATACTGGGTTGGACAGCAGATCATGCTTTGAATTAAAATTCCTGCTCACCAGCAAATTTATTATTTACCTTTTCCGTGTTTCAAATATTTAAATTTTTGCCGTTGCATATGTCTGCCCCAGTGACAGTAAGAGCCCATGTTTTGTAAAATGATAGATGATATTGAGATGTAAGTTCATATTCACCATTAGAAAAAAACAGAACTTTTTAACTTCACTGGTTGACCCTTTTAAATTATAAAAACATAAAATCTTCTTAACAATATTTTATGAGATTTGGACTCCTAACCCAGCTAGTTACTAATTACCAGAAAATACTTGACCTAGGGGTCACTGTTATTATTGAAAGTGGCTTAAAATTCATAACATAAATATTACATAATCAATGTTTTATGTGTTGAAATGTGAGAAGTTGAATGGTCATTTGCCAACAGATTCTGTTCTGCTTGTACTTCTCGTCATTTTTTAAAAAGTAGTTTAAAGAGTAGGCGAGTAACCAATCGGAAAGCCAGCTTTGACTCTCAACATTCCACTAGGTTTATAATATACAATAAACCTCAGGGCTACCACTTTTCACTAGCCCTGCAAATTAGGCTGTCTACATCGGGGTTGGAAACCAAGCCAAGACTTAAGTGTTAAAAGAAGTTAAAATGGTCTCTATTTAATCCATAATTTCTGCAATCCAGACCTCACCACTCTTAGGAGTAAAAAATGAGGAAGGTTTTAGCACAGACCAGTTTTGTGAGGAATTTACACTGTGAGGAATTTGACAGTGATGAGTGAGCTCTGCTGTCTCAGAGACTGATTTCTTTGGTGGGGTGCCAGTGGTCAAAGTCCCTGGTATTTAAAGCCCTGGAATTTGAGCCTTCTGTATTTTGTGCTCTCCGTGAAGATGCGTGAAAAGTTTTCATTCAGGGCTGCTCGGACAGAGGGCAGAATTTATTAGTGGCGAGTTGAGTTTATTCTTAACAGAATATATATTTGATGGCAACTTTTAACTTTCTACGTCTTGATTCTACTCCACCACCCATTGCAAGACACACTGGATTTTAAGGCAGCTTTGGGAGATGGAACAAGAAAGTAATATTCATTGTATCTATATTATAATGTACAAGTAATAACCCACATGAAATAAGTATATTGAGTGTAAATATATTCTAGTTTATAAGTTTAAATTTCTATGTAAATTGTTACTAAATTTTTACGATAATACTACATTTTTAAATATTTTAAACCTAAATGTATTACATTTATTCTTTTGTTCAATTAGTGTTTTTTTAAGTATTTATTTATTTATATTAGAGAGAGAGAGAGAACATGAGCAGGGTGAGGGGCAGAGGGAGAAACAGACCCCCTGCTGTGGAGGGAGCAGGGTGTGGGGCTCCATCCTGGGACTCCAGAATCATGACCTGAGCCAAAGGCAGGTTCTTAACCGACTGAGCCACCCAGGTGTCCTTCAACTAGTATTTATTGAGATCCTACTTTTGCTGAGATGCTGTCTTAACAGGACACACGAGGATCTTACATCCTATCCTATTAAATAAAAAAGAAATGTCTTACAATTGGAGACATACAGTACCTCAAGTGAGTTATTTAGAATTAGTAGGCTCAGTCACACATCCGTGGAAATGAAGATAATTGAATTTGAAGATTATGCTTACTTTGGGCTAGCTGATAAGTGTGGCTACCTATCCTTCATCATTTTTATCATTTTAGCAAAATTGTAATATGCGGGGGGGGGGGTTGTTTGTCTGCCAATCAAAATCATTGACTCTCTTGTTTTAAAAAAAAATCTAGACTGAGCCACGTGAATATAGTTTGGGGGCAACCTTCATTAGGAGCTGCAGAGAGAATTAAAGATGACACATTAGTTTCTAGTTAAAAATTGCTAAATACCTTCGTTTCTTATCCTAGAATCATCTCAGGTAGCTTCGTAGAGAAATGGAAGTATATAAAAGCAGTTTGTGTGTTTTGATGTAGCCCCTTAAATCTTGTTATCACCTTTTCTATTAACTTCTATTTGCTTGCCAATTCCCTCATTTGAAAGGACTTTCAAGTTGCTGATTTTGTGAGAAATGAGGAATAGTCATTGCCAGTGCTATCCTTTTTTCTACAATTAGTATTTCTAATCACATTAGACATGTTTTCAGTATCTAGAGAGGATGCCTGCTGCCTACAGCTATCATGAACCATTAACTTTAATTAAAATTTACAAGTCTAATGTTGTTACATCTGCTAAATGCATTAACTTCCATGTTAATTACCAAAATGTTAATGTTGCATTAAAATAATGTTCCCTTTTGACAGTTCATCTATAGTTTAATTATTTATTTTGTTGGGGAATATGTTCTAAAAATTGAAGAGAGAGTAGACTATGAAGTCAAATTAGAGAAATGAGATAGCCAAACTTCCAAGGAGTAAATCTTATGGTTCAGACAGACATGGGTGAAGCATACCTGTATTCTTTATTCTGCACTTCAAGGAAATAGGTCCTCTTGTCTTACATCTGAAATATTTTTTAAAATAACATTTCCTCTTTTTTTTGCAGCTAGCTCATAGTGCTAACACTACTATTCATGCCTTATCCCTCAACTCCCAAGAGTTTGTAAGGCTACACATTCCTTTATCCATATAAATCATTTAAAAAAGAATACTTCAGCTAAAAAAAAAAAAAAAAAGCTCAATATTTTCTACTTAAATATTTACTTATCTTTTAAAAATAGATTTATTTCAATAAGCAATCCAGTATACATTTGAGCAAAAAAAAATAACCAAAGGAAATTCTCAATGACCTACACAGATCACTGCAGTGAGCTAACCAGTATGAATACTAGTACAATATCTCACGCTTCATTGAAAGGGATTATTCTAAAATACTATTAGCATCTTCTTGTCATGGGTGTAGTTATCAGATATATCCTTGGAATATGGAAGTCTGTGTACATGAGTTAATTTTCAAATGAGAGGCATCCTTCCAAAACAGGATTATATTTGAGGTTGAGGGAAATCTTAACTGCTTTATAGGTTGCAGAGCCCTCACCTCTTTTTTTTTTTTTTTTAAGATTTTATTTATTTATTCATGAGAGACATAGAGAGACAGAGAGAGGCAAAGACACAGGCAGAGGGAGAAGCAGGCTCCATGCAGGGAGCCTGATGTGGGACTCGATTCTGGGACTCCAGGATCACACCCTGGGCTGAAGGCAGGTGCTAAACCGCTGAGCCACCCAGGGATCTCCCTGATCCCTCGCCTCTTTTGCTTGTTTGTTTTTCAAGCAAACAAGAGAGAAGAACCTGTGCATGTGCAGGTGCGGGTGAGCAAGTGGGGAAGGGGCAGAGGGAGAGGGAGAGAGAGAATCTTAAGCACGCTCCACATCCAGCACAGAGCCGGACTCGGACTTGAGGCTCAGTCTCACAACCCTGAGGTCACGACCTGAGCTGAAATCAAGAGTCAGATGCTTAACCAACTGAGCCACCCGGGTGCCCCACCTGTGTTTTTTTAATCACATATGAGAGCAGTAAATTAGTTCTAAAAATAACAAGCACTTTATCTAAAAGAATGAAGAATCCCTATTTTTCTGGAATTGCTGAGTAAGGAACCCTTAGTTCCAGTAGGGCGCTCCCTTCTAGTGTTGCCCAAAGTCTAGATGGGGAATTACAGAGCTCTAGCTAGTTTTCCAAACCGTTAGTTCACCATATCTGAGACACCTTATAGCTGGACTATAAGACGGTTGTTGGAAGACTAAAACTCTTGTATTTATCTCCTTACAGTTGTACATTTATGGTGATAGTGTAGAAAATGTTTCATATACATTATTCTCTGATTACGTCAAATCTTGCTCCAAAAGGGATTTGAAGCAACTCACTGAAAACAGATGTTAAAAAAACATCTGGACCCAAAGGGGGGGAAATGGAAAGGATGATCAAGGCCCAAGAGAAAAAGAGTACAAATAGATAAGCCACAAGTTCCTCACTGAGTTAGAATTTGGCCCTAAGCTTCCAGGATGACAAAGCAAAAGTTTACTGTAATAAATTTTGTGGTTCTCAATGTCCAGAGGATAAAGCAAATAGATTCCCCAGAGTTAACAAAGCTATTCTGAACCAACAGCTCTAGCCTCAGAAGAAATAGATCATGGATGGCGGTTAATAAAGGGACCTAGAGAAATGGGGTATAGTGGTTTCTCAAATTGTTAAGAAAATATTTTCCCTTAATTAATTTTTTTTAGAATAAAATCTCAAGACACATCCAATACATAAAACAAGTAAGAAAGCAACTGCTCTCAATGAACGGCAGCCCTAGGCAGAGTCTCAGCTGCTAAGCTTCTCCATCTCTTAGCCAAGAAACTCCTGGGGCACGGTTGGGGCAGCAGTACCATCCGCCAGTTAGGAATTCAGATGCTGAGTCTCACTAGCTCCTCCACCACGGACTAGGTTTGAATCTGGCAAGCTTCTTAACTTCTCTGTTCATTTTCACACTGTAAAATAGGAATAGGCATAGAACCTACCTCTTTCTTGAAACAGCATTGCGGAAGCCTGTCACTTGGTAAGTACTCTATAAAGATTTGTTAAATTTGTAAGCCCATGAAAGAAGCACGGATGCTAATGGAGATGTTTTTGTGGATCTGATGGTGAGCAGTTTAGGTTGTATTTTTCTGAGAGTTCACATTTTGTATAAAGTAGAATTCAAAGTTTTCTGCTGAAAAGAAGGGAGAGGTTGGAGTGGGAGGTATGACCTAGCTCGCCAAGAGTGAGAGAGCGTACCAACTCCAGAAGTGCACTGCTTCCAACCCATTAGGGCAAGTGTCCATGAACTCATACTGTCCCAATCCTTCCTGCTGTACTAAGTGGCCGGGGTGCAAGCATTGGAAGGTGGATCTTGGGTTGAGGATTGCCAGGCAGAAGCAAAGAAGGCATAAGAAGAGCAAGAAAACTGGAAGTTTGGGCAAGAAAAAAAAAATGGGGTTTAAAATAAGTACTTAGCTCATTAAGTTATTGTGAGGATTAAAGAATTAATACAGTAAAGGACTTAGAAGAATGTCTGCCACATAGTAAATACTCAGGAAAAGTTGTATTATTATTATTATTATGTCTAAGCTAAAGAGAGATGAAAGTGAAAACAAAAGGGCGCACATGAAGAAAAAGAATGCAAAGGGAGAGGCCTCATTATATCAAGAGCAACTGTAGTGGCAACAATTGAGAAAATTATCTGGAAAGATAGAGGATTTTGGTTAAAGAACGTGATTTTGAGGTAGTTTTTTATGAAAACGGTGGTTCTCAAAGTCACTTTGCCACCACCTGGGAGGATTGTTAAAATGCCAGGACTCTTTCTCAAAAACAGTGATTCAGTAGGACTGGGCCTTGGAATGTGTATTTTATCAAGCTTCCTAGACAATCCTGCGGCAGCCAGCCCCAAGACCACACTTGGAAAAGTCTGGGCCAGGCTATGACTCTGGCTGGTTGACACAGAATAGAAGAGCAGGCAATTGGAGATGAGGAGACCAAGGAATCGGGAGGCTTGGGTATAGGATGACTCAGTGTATTGGTTGCTGAGGTCACTCAGGATGGAGACCAGACAGGGTGGAGGAAAGGACTGTGAGCCAGAGAGCAAAGTCATCAATGAATGGGGGGAAGGTATAGTGAGGGCAGAAGAACAACAAGGTCTCCATGCCAGAGAAGCTAGGGGTGAGGTTAAAGGATATAACCTCCCAGCCAGAGGCTTATAGGAGTAGGAGTAACTAAAAAAGCCTAGAAAGTAAAGGTCTGGAATTAGCTTTGAAAAGCAAATTAGTAAGAGAATATGTAAGGAGATACTTAGAAGAGAATAATAAGAAGCTTCCATTTAAGAAGGCTATTGGAAAAGCCATGTACACAGGGGAGAACTTGGGTTTGGTTAAAGAGTAGGATACATGCTATTAAGAAATTCAGGACATAGGAGACTCATTAAATCATGGACAAAGTTCCAGAGAATACAATGAACAGAAGTTAAGGAATGTAAAACCAAGATTACAGAACAGGAGGCACATCGTATTATGAGGTTGAGAATCTGGAATAATAAAGTTGGCCGGAGGGGGTTGGCATTTTGGGGAAAGACAGAGGAAATAGGATGTGAGGTACACAAATTAAATAATGGTCACAAACTCAAGCAAACAAGGTACCTTTTTCTCACTAGGTACCATGGTGGCTACGGAAGAGACTTTACGAAGGAAAGGTGATCGAGAGTTTTTAAAGTAGCTTTTCTTAAATTTCTGTCTCAGATGTTATAGGCAAGGTTCCCAAAGTTTCTCCATTTAATGTGCCCTTAGCAACTCAGTCATTTTTCTCATGGCAGTCCCAGGACCGATGACATACCTAATAGTTCTGCTTATTAAGTAATTGGCCCAAACAATTTGCTAAGTAATTGCGTCCTAAAAACTTAACTCTTTCAAAATAAATTTATGCCCACACAAATTAAACAAAAATGTAAGCTTTTATTATATCATCCTTCAATAATCATTTACTAATGGGAGGCGCACATCTATTGGGCACTGAACAACACCTCAGACTTTGAAATCAGATTGCACACCCCCACCCTCATTTTCTGTCCCACTCTGATTTTCATGTAGTACTGTGAGGACAGCTAATGGGCAGAGAGGCGCACCTGGAGAAGAACCTAGTTTTCTGGGCCATGACCCCAGGTGAGCTCAATCATAGCCAGCACCAACTTGCCAACCATCTGAGTGAGCCATCTTGAAGAAGACCCTCCCGTCTCACTCCAGCCACCCCAGCAGATGCTGCACAGGGGAGAGGTGAGCTATCATCTCCCTGACCTAAGTGATGTACAGCTTCAGGAGCAAATACGTTCAAGAGATGCCTGTTTCAGGCTACTAAATTATGGGGTAGCTTGTTACACATCAGTGGGAAGTGAGACAAAAACTAATATTTACTTAAGGCACTTTCTGTGCCAAACATTATTTGTGGTGCCTTATATGAATGTTTCATTTAGTCTTCTCAACAAATTCTACAAATATCTCAGTTTTAGTTTTAGAAAACTGAAGCCTAGGGCATTTCCCCAAGGTCACACAGCTCCTGGGTGATGACTTAGGTGTAGGGAAGAGGAAGGCAAAAGGTGGGAGAGCCTATGATGGTGACCCACTTGTAAGTTTGAGATGTTAGCAGTGTTGTTGCTGGCCATGATGAATACACAAATGTAAGAAAATACAGGAAACATAAGAAAAGGGCAAGACAGGTTTGGGGGGAAGATGGTACTTGTAGCTTTGGACATTTAGGTGAGGTGATGGTGTCATACCTAAGAGCATTTGGCTGTCAGAGTCTCGAGTTTAAAGGCAGACTTATTAGAGGTACAGATGGAAACTTGGAGACTACTGAATATAAATGATATCTAGAACCTTGACAGTTGGCAAAATCATCCAGGGAAGAATGCAGATTTGGAGAATAAGAAGAGGATGATACTCTGTGATAAGACTTAAGATTTGAGGGAAGGAGAAAAAGAAAATGCAGAGAGAGGCAGGAGGGAAACCAATCAAAAATGACATGAAGAAATTCAAGGGATGAGACAAGCGAAATAACATCTGGCAAAGAAAAGATAAACCAAGTGGCCGTTCGTGGTGCAGTGGGACTAAAAGACAGGTCGTGGTGGATTGAAAAATGAAAAACTGGAAACAGTGAGGAGCATCACATAAGATTTTTTTTTTTTTTTGCTTGAAAATGTCAAGGAAAATACAACTGAAGCGCCTTATGCAAAAAGCTACCTATTGGCTCATGTAACTAACGAATCCAAGACTATTTGTGACTTTAGTCACTGCTGCACTCAGCAGCCCCAGTGATGTCACCAGGATCCACTTTCTCTCCTTTGCTCTGAGGAGTCTTCTGTGTTTGCTCCCTTCTCGGTTGGGCTCTCTCCTTGTGCGGACGGACAGACTACCGCAGACAGGAGTACCTATTTCCAGGTCCTGAGCCCTTGGAAGAGAAGATCTACTTTCTCAGTAACTTGAACCAAAGTTCGAGACTCCCAACGTTGAGTCTCATTGGCCTGAAATGACTTGGATCACGTGTCCATCTCCAGCTCAATCATGTAAATCAAGGCATGGGTGAGATAAGGTTTCCATCACTAGGGGGGTGGGAGGGACTGGCTCCTCGGAGGGAAATCAGAAGATAAGAAGGGATGCTAGCAGCAAAGACAAGTCGGTCATCACAGTGATTATGGTCTACCATCCTAGGAAGTTTGGCTGCAGAGGCAAGAAGAAAGAATTATGGTTAGAGAGGGAGGTGAATGAGGATTTTAGAACAAACAGCTGAAACAGAGAGGCTGATGATCTCAGGGGAGGGACATGGATGAAACAAGCCACTGAAGAAGGAAAGAGTTGACTGGATCAAGAGAAGAGCCGAAAGCATGACCTCTGAGCTTGGAGGAGGGTTACCACTTCCTCTGAGACCAGACAGAAGGTGGAGGAGCAGCGAGTTTAGGAACTTATGCCTCAGGACCTCTGCTTTATCTGTGATTTAGCAAGAAAGGCCATGGGCAGAGATTGACAAGGAAGACTTAGCTGGGGAAGGAATGCAACGGTCGCTGTGGCAAATGGGAGAGTTTGGACACGCAGACAGATCGCTGGGAGATAACATTAAGTTTTTAAAGGAGCCTAATTCCCGATTTAACTTTTTTTTTTCAACATTAATGCCATTAGGAATCTCAGTGAGCAAAACAGAACATAGATGTCAGCTTATACCGTAAACTTGGGATAAAATTAGGCTAAACTATGAAGACAGTTTTACTCACTTATTGGCTAGCATGAGGATTATTTTAGTGACAAATCTTGGTTGGGAAATTATTAATACATCTATTTGGGACTCTGAGACCTCTAGTGTCCTCCATGAGGGTGGGGCTGACCTACTGAGGACAAGAAGAGTGGTATTTTCTTTGTTTCTTGAAGAGAGGAAGAAAATGAGGGGGGGGAGCACAAAGGAGACGGCAAACTGAGACTGTATTCTGTTCTGTGATCTTCAAATCCTTAGTGAAATTTCTAGACTTTTAATTTTTTATTTATTTTTTTAAGGTTTTATTTATTTATCCATGAGAGGCACAGAGACAGAGGCAGAGACACAGGCAGAGGGAGAAGCAGGCTCCCTGTGGGGATCCCAATGTGGGACTCGATCCCAGGACCCCCGGGGTCACAAGCTGAACCGAAGGCAGATGCTCAACCACTGAGCCACCCAGGTGCCCCTCTAAACTTTTTTTTTTTTAATTTTTATTTATTTATGATAGTCACAGAGAGAGAGAGAGAGAGAGAGAGAGAGAGGCAGAGACATAGGCAGAGGGAGAAGCAGGCTCCAGGCACTGGGAGCCCGACGTGGGATTCGATCCTGGGTCTCCAGGATTGTGCCCTGGGCCAAAGGCAGGCGCCAAACTGCTGTGCCACCCAGGGATCCCCCCTCTAAACTTTTTAAATGGTTGGTGAAAGTAATTTTTTGTTTTAGTTTAATGAAATTAGTAAAGAGCTATGTTTCTAGCCTGGTCGATGCAAGTACAATCAAGGCAGTGCTGCAGACCCGAAAGCATGGAAGCTGGTGATATCTGGGGATGACGGGAAGGATCTGGAATTGCTCTTTTAACTTTTCTTGGAGGGCATGCTCACCAAAGAGCATGTGTATTTTTCTGGTCATCCTCTTACATTTATTAAAATGATACCACAAATGAGAAATCATATGATTTATATCATATGATTTAAAAACAGATTTTCATTTACCATGTCATATAACCATTCAGTTCATAGAAATTGTTATTGGGGCTCTATTGGCAAATGTCTTCATAATGTGCAGCCCTTTGTTTTTTTTCTCCTTCCAATTTACTTGGCTTTTCTTTCAGGGGTTGGATATATTCTATACAAGAGAACATGGTTTGCAATTGTTACTGTACCAGGCACCCTTCCAGATGCACATTGCTTCGAGGTCACAGGCTACAAAATAGGAAATACGTTGGTATGAGAGGGATTACAAGGATTCCATGAACCAAATGGATTCTCTGTCCATTTGAGAAAAAATGATTTATTCCTCTTGTTCCAGTTTTGGATTTTGGAAGATATAAGGTATTATCATCCAAATTTACTGCAGGGTTACTTTATCCTCAGTAACCAGTGAGGAGGCAGGAAAGGGTGTTGGCCTTCTTCCGATAGCTCCTGTGTTCTGATCAGGGCCACATATTCAGTAATTCATTCAGGGCCTCTCAGCCCAAGTGTTCTGCAAATAGGAGCATGCTGAGACATACTGACCCCACAGCCTTCAAGCTACAGGAAATGCCCCCCACACACACACATGGAACAGCTTCCACTTTGTACAATTACCATTTTTCACTGTCCTGGGACATAAAAATGAGATAGAGGGAATTAGATCCCAACACCTAGTGTGTGGAACCAGTTCCCCTTCAACCCCACTGCCTCTTTGGGAAAACCGTGGAATTCTTTTCTTGTAAATTCATTGATTATGAAAGAAGTAAAGTTTTATTCATGTACGTTGTCTTAATTCAACGCACTCAATGTTTATTTCGCTATTTAGCTCTACCATGCGGCGGCTACTTCCTGGGCCAGGTTCATCAAGTCTAGGCGGTTACAATCAATCAGTGGGCACTGGTGGAAAAATACCGATGAGCCTGTTTCTCAGTTTGTTAGCACCTGCCTCATCAAGAAAGATCCCCACTCATCTGCCCGACCTGAGCACCGAATCTTCCAAATCACCTGTGGCAGGTCGTCGCTGTAGACTCAATGTTCACATCCCCCCTAACATTCATATGTTGAAAACCTAATGCCAAATGTGATAGTAGGAGGTGGGGCCTTTGGGAGCCGACTAGGCTCTGAGAGCAGAGCCTTCGTCAATGGGATTAGTGCCCTTGTAAAAGAGGCCTGAGAAAGGCCCCTTCCCCTTTTCTCCATATGAGGTTACCGCAAAAAGACGGCTCTCTAGGAAGTGGTTCCTCATCCGACATCCACTTTGCCAGTGCCTTGATCTTGGACTTCCCAGCCTCCAGAACTATGGGAAATAAATCTCTCTTCATAAGCCACCCACTCTGTAGTGTTTTGTCGTAGTGCTATGAACCAACGAACACAAATTCTTCCTATCCCAGTTCATGCACTCCCCTGCCAGGTGACTTTGTCACTTCTCTTATCCAGAGGTAGACTCTATTTCTCCACCCCCTTGGATCTGGGCTATATTCCTGACTCGCTATGACCAAGAGAATGTGGCAAAGGTGACGTTGCCAAACTCCAGAGCCTAGACCTTGAAGGGCTTTACAGTTTCCATCTGGAGCCTTTTGGAGTGCTCCCCTGGGCTGCCATGACATAGATAATTCCAGGATGTGAGACTAGTTGGAAAAAGAGGCCCAACTGTTCCAGCTGAGAACAGAAAAGGATAGGAATAGAATGAGTGAGCCCAGGAAAAATCAGCTAAACTCACAGAATTGTGAGAAAACATGTTACTACTTTAAATCATCGAATTTGGAAGTGTTTATGTAGCACTAGATAACTGATAAGAACTCTGGGGAGATGTTGGGGTATCTGTAGCACCACCAATCATTTTGTCTGTCTGATGGAATATTCCAGATACTTGGTAGGTAGACCATAAACAGGACAAGGACATTTTTAGGTTCTTTCTACATATCACTGAGTCTGTAGATTTATTGGCCTTTCTGAAAGCCACTTTCAAAGCTGCAATCAAATATTTTGCATTTGGAAACATTTCAATTATGCACTTTTTTTTTCCAAATGGGAAAAATGTATATGACTTAGCATTGTGCTTTTTGGCAACGAAAAGACTTTTGGGAAATGCACATAATTTCTAAAGGGCCAACGAATGGATTCAGCCAATCACTACATATTCCGTTTTTGTGTTACCTTCTTCCTCCTTCCAGAGGAAAGGATGCAAATAATTGTAGATTCATTTCCTTTTACATAAATTTGAGCTCATTTAAGAATCATTCTACTTCATATATCTTTAATGCCGAACAATATTGAAAGAATCATTTTCTAGGATAGAATAAGAGAAAGCCAGTTTTTAGGGAACTCTTTTTTTCTAATAGTGTAGCAGAAGGCAGCCTTGCTCCTGGGCTTCGTTACATTACATAGATTTAATTGCCTGGAGCAGGTCTTCTAAAGTCGAGTTTACTAAAATGTGGGCCTTTGGGACCATATTTTCTGGAAACAAATGCTTTTCAAACATCTCATTTTATAATACAGTTGTATCCGGACTCTGCGGAATGCGAATATTTTAAGAATTAGGCCATTGACTTGAGAAGAAATTGATATCAAATATACAATACCTGAAAGTCACTCAAATTAAGGTAATTTTTTGCACATTTAAATGTTACTACCATTCCTAACTCACCCCACCCCCACTGCCTGAGCCTTTTAGCTCTTAAAACTGTCTGGAAACCAAACCGTACTTTAAAAATTATTTTTATGGGGGAAAAATGAAAACACATTTCACTTTTCTTTATGCGCGATGGTGCACCTTCCCGTGACTCCTGTGGTTTGCCACGGACCAGGAGTGGACTTGACCACTTCTTTCTGGTCTCTTACGGAAAGAGGCAACAGTCACAAAGCCTTCGTTTTCCAATCCCAGGACTTTTTTCTTCAAGATCATCAAAATGCCTGCTCTAATGGCTACTCCAGCATAAATTTGCTCTAGTCAACAGCCCCTGCTGCTCTTTTTTTTTTTTACACCCCTCCCCACCCCACCGCCACTGCCCCCACATGAGCTTAAGTATCTTTATTTAACTCTTTCACAGCATGGCTAGACCTGTTTCTCTCATCAAGAATCGGGTGGGAGCAGGGGTGGCGGGTACTTGTCAGAATAAATTACAATTTTTGGCAAACATCTGTGTCTCTTACCCACTTAGGAACTAGAATATTGCCTTGTAAAACAGTGCAGCCCTTCTATTATAACTTAATTATAAGGCCAAAATAAGGACACTGTTTTATAGGCTCTTTTAAGGTCTATACCTAGGATTTTCATCTGGGAACATATCAAAAGAGATTAGGTTTTTCCAAGTCGCCAGTGGGCTGGTTCTGATGACACCAGCTCTGCAGACTGGTCAGGAACTCTAGTCTCAAGGTCCAAGGGGAAGTTATGCTGCATATTCTCTTTGGCTACTTTCTCCTTCCCATAAATGAAAGGTTCACACACCTCAAACCTAAGCCAGGAAATCACTGTTCCCATTCGTACAACACAACTCCATCTGGGTCCCAAGAGGCGGGTTCATGATGATTAATGCATGATGTTGGAGGAACCACAAGGCTCCTCAGCTCTGTGAGCCAGCCCGCATCTCTCCTCCAAACCCTTCCCAAGGGACATACACACACAGGCAGCTGGCACCAGTGACCTCTTGAATCCCTGACCTCTACCCTGTCTTCTCAACCAAATTGTGCTGTATGATGCTGCAAAAAGGAGCAGACTTATAATCACGAAGAAACATTTGGACACGGGATGGTTTGATACATTTCTGTAGGTCAAGGTTTGATTCTCTACTCCATTCCATCTTAACTCGTTATAATTAATTTCTTCAAGGATCAAGGAAACCCTGGGAGCACTGGCTTTTACCAAAACTTAGGTGAGACAGATGTGAACTGGAAAAATATATTTGATATTTTAAAATAAGAAATATTAATTGGTATGCTAGTAGGTGTCCAGTACATTTTTTTTTCCTTGAGGGTACTTACTGAGAGACCCATGCTTCAGTGGTTTGGCATGAATATGGGATTCCTACCCGAGGACAAAAATCCATGGAATAAACCTGCCCAGGGTTTTGTCTAAGCTTCCTCACAGTTTTCGGATTACACCAAGAACTAATTTATTTAACATGCCAAATACAAAAGGATGGACAGTTATCTACTACTGATGACGATAGAATTTTTTTCACTTCTATTTGCACTGGATCTCAAGCTCTGGATTTTTTTCAAAGATTTTATTTATTTATTTGAGAGAGAGAGAGAGTGAGGGTGAGCTAGAGCATGAGCCAGGGGAGATGCAGATGGAGAGAGAGAGAGAGAGAGAGGGTCCCAGGACCCTGAGATCATCACCTGAGCCAAAGTCAGATGCTTAACTGGCTGAGCCATCCAGGTGCCCTAAGCTCTTTGGGTTTTAGGGAGGCAAGATTGGTATTTCATGGTCTGTATGCTGGAGAAACACAGTCAGTGGTTCTTGATGGAAAGGGACGTTCTGAAGAAAAGATTCACAGCAGCCATACTCTCAGTTTCGAAGGAGAAAAAACACTTTATTGATATTATAAAAATCTAATGGAAAGAGAAAGGGAAATCTGCACATTGATGAGGGCAACTGTAAGCAGTGAAGGAGAATAAGGCAAAGTTACATCAAATTGGGTACTTACAAGGTCCCACCTCCTCAGCTGGGGGCCCGTGGAGACAGCCAGGCTGGGGTCCTGATGGCAAGGCCTGGGTGCAGCGTCCTCCCCTCAGGTGAGAGGCCCACTGACCATCCCCATAAGGGCCGTAGTTATAGGGCAAATGACGAGGTCTGAAGTTAAACATTTGTTTGCCTACGTGCAGTGTGGAGCAAGCTGCATTCCTCTGTTATCATATCTTTACAGATCCAAGGAGCCTGGGCTTGGTGTGCTTGCCTCCTTTTCCGGATTCCATTCTGGGGGGCCAGCCCAGCCTGGAACCGGAGAGGGGATGTAAGGCAAAATCTATAGCTTTAAGCATCCAGACCAGAAGAGCCAGTTTTGACCTGGAGGTCAGCTAATGTCAACCAATCAGGCTCCCGAAGTCACTCATGCAGCACAAGTGTCACAAACAATATGCTTTAGCCTGCCTGCGTTGGCGCGTGCGGGTTGTGGAGGTGGGTTATGCAGGACAGATCACAGAAACCTCCTTCCAGACAATACATGGGAACCATGTGCCTCATTTTCCGTGGCCTTTCATCCAGATCTTTGGTTAAATTCATGTACCGGTTGAAAAATAATGAGCCAGATATTGATGAGAATAATAAAAAATTCTATTTATGTAAAAGTCACTTTGTGCCAGGTACTGTTCTAAGCACTTTTCTGGCATTATCTTCTAACCATCATAAGGATCCTACCCAATGAAGTTTTACTGTCTATTTTTCAGATGAAAAAACTGGGGCTCGGAGAGGTAGGGTCATTTGTCCAAGGTCACAGACAGGGTGAGCTGGTCTGTGCAGGTGGATGGGTATGTAGAGATGTAGTCTGACTGATTAAGATCCATAGGGCTTAAAAAAAAAGATCCATAGGGCTTGAATCACAGGTTCTATTCGGTGGATTTCTGAGTATCAACCTCTGTGACATGGGCATGGAAAAGACAACCTTAACGCAGCAGAGGGGACTTACCAAGACCCAGACTCACCAACAGACACAATCATTTCAATGATGCTAACAAAAGACTCAGTGAGGTGGCTGGCTCACTGGGGGTTAACATAAAGGAGAGAAATGAAAGGACATGTAGGGTGTATTAGTTTTCTACAGTTGCTGTAACAAATTACCACAAAGGTGGTGACTTAAAACAATGCATGTTTGTCATCTGATAGTTCTGGAGGCCAATGGTTGGAAATGGGTATCACTGAACTAAAACAAGAAGTGTGCATTCCTCGTGGAAAGGATTTGTTTCCTGGCTTTCTCCCAACTTTCCCATCTGCCCACATTTCTTAGCTCATGATCATCTTTCTCCTTCAAAACCAACAACAAGACCAAGAGTCTTTCTCACTCTGCATTACTCAGACACTCACATCTCTGCTTCTTCTTCCACATTTAAGGGCTCTTGTGATTATACAGTTCACCTTGAATGATGCAGAGGTTAAGGGCTTTGACCTCCCCTCCAGACACAGTGGAAAATCCAAGTATAAGTTTTCACTCCCAAGTATAACTTAACTACTAACAGCCTCCTGTTGACCGGAAACCCTACTGATAATGTAAACAGCACTTCTTTTGTGTGCTCTAGTAGGATATACTGTATTCTCACACTAAAGTAAGCTAGAGAAAATTGTTATCAAGAAAATCATTAGGAAGACAAAATTCATTTACAGTACTAAAATTATTGAAAACAAAATCCACGTATAAGTGGACCCGCGCAGTTCAAACTCATAATGTCAAGGGTCAAATGTATGTGAATAATCCAGAATAATCTTCCTAACTTCAATTAATTGATTGACAACCTTAATTCCATCTGCAACCTTAATTCTACTTTGTCATATAACTTAACATAGTCACAGGTTCCTGGCATCGGTACCACCGGGGGATCATTGTTCTACACAGGTAAACCGTAGCAACAAGTGGCCCAGTGGCAGATAACAAGGAGGTATTTTTCAAGAGGAAAAAGAGCTTCACGCTTTACTGGAATTTTATGGGCTGAGAATGAAAAACTGACGAACACAGAGCAGGGTTTCAGGTTTAGAGGTATATGTTGAAGAAATGGACTCAGGTTCCAAACATTTGACCCTAGAGCCATACCAACAGCAAGGCTGCCGATGCAGAACTACCCAAGTGTTCAATAGGAACAACGTAAATATCTTCTAAAGAAATTTTTGTTTCAGGACGTGAAGCAAAACTGAACACACAAGTGAGATCAAGTATTTGGGGTTTTGTTTACTCATTTGGGAACCATCAACTCTGTGATGCGTTGTAGAAGATTTCAGAAGCTGACAGATAATTGGAGGGTCAGTAAATTTCTTACTATATATATATATAAAACTCTCCTTGATCTCTTCTTCCTCCTCAATTTCTTCCCATGCCATTCAAATTGTATCTTGTGTCATTTGTCTGTTTGTTTTAAAATTGAAATGAGTTCCAAAGATTAAAAAAAAAAAAAAGTGTGGCTTCTTGATGCTAAAACTAGAGGTGTATTCTAATGGAAATGAAGACTGAACCCTTAGTGAATGGACTTGTAGGAAGCAGACTTGGAATCCCAAGCCAACTGGGTGACTGAGCTCTCAGAAGCCTCCACCAAATCACAGCCAGCGATGATGATGGTCCCAGAATATCCAAGGAGAGACAAAGTCAAAAGAGCTACAATCTAAAAATAATTCCACCGCATTCCCAGCTCTAATATCATCTCTATCTTTGAAAAGGAAGGACAAGGAGGAAAGAAGAACGGGCTGAGAGTTTGACGAGAGAAGACGGGGGATGGAAAATGCTATGAGAAATTAGCATTTGGTGTGTTATTCTCTTAGATTTTTTACTTCTTTCGCTATTTTACAAAGGGGTAAGAAAAATCATACTAAAGAACTGTTTACTTACATGATAAACATAACTTTTGATACTATATAGACCAGCTGGTGGTTTTCCAAGGCATTAGTGAGACAGCTGCTTAAAATGAATTCATATCCTACCTAGACCTCCATCCTCCCCCAAAGATAACAATACAGATAACAAACATTTGTGTGGTGTTATACAGTTGACAGAGATCTATACCTAGGTTCTTTTTAAAAAATCTTTCTGCCCTGAGCTAAAACCATAGTTTAATGATTTAGTTTCTGACCTGGTGACCTCATACAAGTCCTTTCCTTCTCTCGTATTTCTCAACCATAAAATGGGAAGAATCTTAACACTACATCTTTGCTATCTGAAGACTACCATAAAAACATGTTGGCATGCTCTCTTTTGAGATTGCAAAATAAAATTCTAAAATCAAATGTAAAATATTATTTTGAATCTTTTCAAGGTTGTCTGTCTTTAATAATTACACCTATAAAATGTTGGCTTTTTTTTCATTATGCAAAATAATAATAATTTCCGTGATCTTTATGAATAATTTTCAGATTCCAACAGGAAGCCAAAGGAATTATCATTGCTATTTTCCATAGTGAGTGCATAGGATTTTCTCCCTCAGACTTCTAGAATCCAATTCATTTGCATGTAGTAATAAGAATATAAAAGATTTGACAGGAGATTTCATTGGAAGGACCCAACATGCTAGACAGTGCAGTGTGCTAGAGGAGGAGACAGTGTAATACAGTGAAAGGAGACTGGATTTTGGACAAACAGAAATGGTTTGAATGCTGCCTTTTACTTCTGCGTTTTAATTCCTGCATCAGCACAACCGATAAAATGATTCCTGACTCCAAGAGTTTCTATGAAGCTTAAACAAGATATTTTTTATTTTTATTATTTTTTAAAAGATTTTATTTACTTATTCATGAGAGACACACACACAGAGACACAGGCAGAGGGAGAAGCAGGCTTCATGCAGGAGCCCGACGTGGGACTCGATCCCAGGACCCCAGAATCACGCGCTGGGCCAAAGGCAGGCGCTAAACCCCTGAGCCACCCAGGGATCCCCTTATTATTTTTTATTTAAGATTTTATTTATTGATTGACAGAGAGAGAGCACAAGCAGCCAGAATGGCAGACAGAGGGAGAGGGAGAAGCAGGCTCCACACCTACCAGGAGCCCGAGGAGGGGCTTGATCCCAGAGCCCTGAGATCATGACCTGAGCTGAAGGCAGATGCTTGACCGACAAAGCCACCCCGGTGTCCCAAGATAATATATTTCTTAAATGCCTGGAAAGTTCATCATTCCGCAAGTGTTAGATCTCCTTGTGGTCCCTCTTTAAAACAGGCTTCACTGCTTGGGATGTCACGGTGGGGGTGTTTCCATAAGAATTTTGCAGGATAAAGTGAAGCATAATAATCAGAGCCTCTTGGAACCTCATGGCCAGAAACAAAGGCCAGATTGTTTGCAGGAGCCCTGCCTATTCCTGGTTTGAAACTCACCCAGAATGCCTGAGACTCTGGTTTTCTGTGGTAACTTAGCAAAATCATATTTGATCCTCTACGCCTTAGCACCAGACTTGGCCTCCAACCGTCACTGCTTAGGAGGTGCCCTCTCTTAGGTTCTTCAAGGTCGCAGCACCTGACTTCATGTGTCCAGGCTACTCTAGGGGTGGCTTTGAGAGAAATGGCAGAGGCAAGGCTGGAACGGAAGTGCTTTAACTTTAAGCTCTATGTTGCCTCTTCCATAATTGCATTTTGTTAGTTGTTTACATTTGCCCAGCTTTAAACCATTTTTAGAAAACCAACGTTAGGATTGCTTTCTATCTTCTGAAAAATGTAATTCCAGTTGTCCCAGAACCTGAGAATACTGAGAAATTTTCCATAGTCACCTCCCATTATTTATGGTATTGTGGTACTTGGCGATGAGATGATATACATGGAGGCCGTGTCTCCAAGTGGTGGCCATATAAAACCCAAACTAGTTGATACGGCCCAAGAATTTTTTTAAAAAGCTCCAGGCTATAGCTAGAAAAACAAAATTATATCTAGTTTTGCATCTGTCACCATCTCTCTGATTCTGGGCTGATTATTTAGATCTCTGTTCTGTAATGCTTACATTGTGCAGGTGGCTATCATCTAAAGATACAACTTACAGCTCCCAAACCAATGCCACAGACTTTGGTTTGACAAATGGCATTGCACCAAAATACCTCAAGCAAAACCCCTTTTGACTATAGGAGAAATGAACAAAAATGTAATTTTAATTGAAAAGCCACCCCTCACTGAGTGGGAGATGCTCAAATGAGGGTGTTGGCTTTAGATGATCTCCAAGGTTCTTTCCACCCCCGGAGTCTTTATTGTGGATATGAGGTCAGCACTGATACACTTGCCTTGCTGTGTCATCACACGGCAACCTCCACCCAACTCTGCATCTCCAGCGGTACAGGATGCGTAACGTACAACTTCCAGGTTCAGTGTGATTCAAGCACTGCTCGGAGACAAAGCCATGTCCTCAACAGCAAAATCTGGAAGACTGTCTCATGGATTTGATTGCTGAGGAGCAGAACTCATGGTTCTGCAGCACCGAACATATTTTTTTACCTTTCCAGAGGAAGTGTTGGTGTGTTTGATGTAGGTGAAATGCATCACACGCATTTTCTTTGTCATCTTCCTTCTAGTACCTATTTCTTTGCCACGTCTAATGTTTTAGCTTGCCCTCCGACTTCCTGGCATTACTGTGCTTAAGAGTAGATTGAAAGTTATAGCAAAAGTTAAATAGTTTGGAAATGTGGTTAACAGTGTGCTATGACTATTTTCCGCCGAAGTGTTAAAATTGCCAGTAAATCAGAAAGAAAAGAGGAGACAGAGGGTTTGCCCAAAGCCCAAGGCAGAATTTCACCAACATGAATAATTTTCAGGGCTTAGGAGGCTATTAAACCTTTTCTTTACACATATTTTTAGGCTCCTTTGAGATCTCTCACTGAACTCACAGATGTTTATAATATCTTGATGAGTCAAGCAATGTTCAATCTTAGAATCAAATTGTAAGTCCCCTTCAGCTCAAAAAATCTTTAATTTTATTATCTTTACTAACAGGTCTGGCATGCAGCTTTAAGACCATAATGTGAAACTGGATCAGACAGATGGTTGAACTAGTGGCTTATGACTTAAGTCTCGAAAACGTAGGAAATGTGCTAAATCAAATTACCCAAATAATACATTCACAAATTTGCATTTAGGTTTTATTTAAGCAAACAATAATTGAGTCACTATGCTCTAGCAGTTCTCCGGGCTAGCAGAGACTGCAAATATGTGGTCCCTATACTCATGGGTAGGGGCGGGGGAGTTCTTAAATAGCCTTCATGTATATGCTGTTGGTTTATAGTTTTCATATCATAAAAGTCCTTATTCCATCTTTCATGGAATAGTGTCACTGTCCTTAGAACAGTGTTGTACAATCTTAGGTACAACCAGCGTACAACGCACTTAGGATTACTGCAATGTGGTAAGGAAACCCAAGGCTTTTCTGTGGTTCTGATTCTCCATCACTTCCTCTGAAGATGAAGAATCAGGACCAGTTCCTCCCCAACCCCGCTCAAGTGGACAAAGAGACCCCTAGCTCCCTTTATAATGCGGGGACCAACACATGTGAATGGATCTAACATGTTTAAAAAAGAAAAGGGAAGATTGTCCCTTGGCTTGTGTAATCCAAGCTACTTGGGTAATTATCATAGAAAAGGTGCCATGAGGTTTCTGCTAGGTGGTGTTTTATTTTTTTTTTTAATTTTTATTTATGATAGTCACAGAGAGAGAGAGAGAGAGAGAGAGAGAGAGAGAGAGAGGCAGAGACACAGGCAGAGGGAGAAGCAGGCTCCATGCACCGGGAGCCTGATGTGGGATTCGATCCCGGGTCTCCAGGATCGCGCCCTGGGCCAAAGGCAGGCGCTAAACCGCTGCGCCACCCAGGGATCCCTAGGTGGTGTTTTATGACCAGAAAAGATATGATATGGAAAATAGAGACCTGTCTTTTAGTTACAAAATGTCCTCGGTTACATTAACATGAGCTGGAATTAGTAGGTAACATGATTTCCAAGTGGGTATTTTCAGGACCCTTTGGTTTCTTGAAGTTTTGCAGGAACTATTGGAGCAGTAGTTATTCCTGGAACTCATTTGATTATTTTTTTTTTTTAAACTGCATTTTGTTTTACTTTGTTTAAGCCCTTTACAGAACTTTAAAAAAAAAAGGAAAAAAAGGAAGGAGAGTATGAAAAAAAAGAATATAACAGAAAGCTGGCAAGTGGTCTTGTAATGATGGGATTATATCTTTATTTGAACTACGCTTAGGTTCTTTGGTATGTTCAGGTATGAACAGGTTGGGGAAATTCAGTTCAAATAACTTTGGCTGGAAGGGGATCTGAGGCTCAATCAAATGCTACTAGAAACCGAAAAAAAAAAAAAATGGTTATCAGATCCTGAACTCATTTCAGCAGCCCTGGCTACATTTCTGAGACTACTCTTTCATGCTATAGGTCTAGAGAAAACATGCCAGAATTTTCTAGTAGAATTACAACCAAATCTCCAGCCTCCCTGGGCCCCTACCAGGCTGCCACAGGGTTAGAGCTAAACACTTCCTGTCACAAAGAGTCACTGTCAATTTTGTAGCCAGAAAACAGAGGAAAATATGAAAACATCACAATCTATTCCTTCCTTTAATATTTTATGAACTAAATACAGACCCATATAGCTTCTGTCCAAAATAATCAGGGCAGAAATAGTCAATGAGTCCAATTAGAATGGCTCAGCAGATTTAATATACATTTTAAATATATTCCGCATGTGCTTCCATTTTATTTTCTTATTTATTAATTTTTTCAAATAAGTCAGTGGAAGAAAACCCTTGAGCATTTGTTTTTCTGCAGGGAGAAAACAGATAAATTTGGGTGAGACTGATACAGATGTATTGAGTTTGTGTGGGGAAAAAAAAGCAGAGATTATGACACGAATAAAAAGGAAGGCACACTTATTATTGCTGCCTGTCCAATCTATTTGACCCACTAGTAAACATGCTATTCGGTGTATCTAAATGACCTGTGTAATGGAAAACATCAAAGCTACTTTTACCGTAGACCTTCTGGAATGGAAACACTAGAAAAATACAATAACCTGGACTAACCCAACTGTATTTCTGTTCCCAATTCTCAGCTGCTGGGAGTTACTAGATCGATTCCCCTGATCCAGCCGATTACACATCCATGATGGATAATCTTACCAAAGGGGCACAGGACACCTTGGTGGATGCTCAGTTTTGTCTCCGGGTCAACTCTTTCATACTGTCTCCCTTGTTAAGCCCACACACTCAATCTTTTAAGAGATTGATTCGTACACAAATTCATTAATAAAGAGATAAACTTCTTTCCTCAAAGATCCCCTTTTCCTTTGGTCTTGGAGGATGAAATCTCTCTTTTTCCAAGGCAAAGTTTCCCCTGTGCTTTTGAACCAATTTATTATAATCTCCACCAGGTCCTTGCTCGAGCAAAACTTATCTACGAATTTATGCTTAGACCTTAAATCCTACGTACAAATATAGTCATGTCTCTCTCATTTAAAAGTACCCTCCATTCTCTTTAAACCATTCTGACCAGGTGTCTGTACCTACCACCCATTACAACTGACCCGTACGATGACAAACCCAAGAGTCATTTCTCAGCACTCCTCCCACTTGTCCTGTCAGCAGCATTTCACACAATCCCCCTAAGTCTATTCAGGTTGCTATAACAAAGTACTTGGACTAGGTGGCTTATAAACAATGGAAATTTATTCTGCATGGTTCTGGAGAATGGGAAGTTCAAGATCAAGTCACTAACGTGGTTGGGTTGGGTGAGAACATGGTTTTTGTTTCACAAATGGTCCTTGCTGTGTCATTAAATAAACAGAGAGGAAAGGAAAAAACTCTGGGATCTCTTTTATAAGGGCACAAATCCAATACATGAAGGCACCACTCTTATGATCTAATCATTTCCCAATGGTCCCACCTCCAAATGCCATCACACTGGGGACTAGATATCAACATAAGAATTTCATGGAGACACCCAACATTTGGTCTACAGCACACTCCGTCTTCAATCACTTTCTCACTTAGATTTCAGACCATGTTCTTCTGGTTTTCTTCCTTACCCTCTGACCACTCTTTCTCTGACTTTAGCTCTACTCCTTGATCTTTACGTGGTGTATGACCTAGGAACCCTTCGTTATCTCCCTCACTCCTTGGGCGATATCATCCAATCATTTGATTTTAAGAACAACTTACATATTACTGACGCTAAGATATATAGATTTCTAAATTCTCCTCAAGCTTTAGATTTATTATATCCAGCTACTACTTAATAACTCCACTTAAGTGTATATTAGGTATTTGACACAATATGTTTAAAACAGTATTTTTTATTTCCTACCTAAAACCCACTTCTCCATAAAAGTTACTTATCATTGAGCATTATTTCCTTCCCATGTGCCCAGTAGCTCTCCCGTGTCCTCACACCTCATGTCCTATTCGTACACTGTCTTTAGGCACCAACCTTGAAACTGCATCCAAAATCCAAACTCACTCACCACTTCTACCATTATTATTCAGGTCTGAGCCACTATTAATTCCTGCCAGGACTACAAAAGCCTTCTGACTGGTCTTATTGCTTTTTATCTCATCTCTCAGGGACCCCCTTCACAAAGGAACCAAAGGCCTATTTAGAGTAATACATACGAATAATAGTAAATATTCTAAATTAATGTGTAGAATAAAATCCAGTTTTCTCAATGGCCCGCAAGACCCTACATGAACTGCTGTTCAGCCTACCTCTCCAAACTCATCTCCTACCGTTTTCTCATTTGCTCACTGAGTTCTAGACATACAGACTTTCTTCCCCTGACATACTCTACATTTGTTTCTAGTTTGACTCTTTCTCATCACATTTACTGTTGAAACAGCCCTCTTGTAGATCATCAATGACCCAAGAGGCCAAATTCAATTAACCTATTGCTAGATCTCAACGTATTGACTTTTCCACTGTATTTGAAACCATTAACCAATCTGTTCATTACTGAAACTCTAGCCTCTCCTGGCTTTCTTGCTATTAAAACTTGGGTTATCCATTAATTTTACAGATAATTCATTTTAATTCTTTGGTGGAGCTGCTTTCCTCTGTCCAAACATCAAATGTAGATTTTCAAACACATTAACAAAAAACGAGGTATAGAAAAATAGTTTGAAATAAATCACCAAAATGTTTTCTCAGGGAGGTGAGAGAGTGTATTATCTGTTTTCATTTTCTACTACATATGTTCTATTTTTAACGAGAATAAATAACGTCTGGGTTTTTTTTAACCATAAAAGGCATGCACATCCTTAAAAATTAGATAGCATAGAAATATTTATAATGAAATGTGATGTTCGCTTCTATCCAACCACCACCCTACATTTGATTCTACTTTCCAAAAAGTGACTTTTAATCTTTGAGTCTTGTATGTCTTTATGTCTCTAAACAATTATTTATTGGAGAAGGATACAGGCTAGTCTCAAAAATACAGTGATATAAACTCTGGCTTCCTTGTGGAGGATGTGCCCTTCTCTACAGACTTCATAGACTCTCTGTGTCTTCTGCACTCCAGCCTAGGGAAGGTGAAGAGAGAGAAGAAGACAGGGCATGTTTTTTTAATTTTAAGGACATGAACTAAAGATTGAACAACACTGCAGCTCAGTCTACTGTAGGCCATGCTTTGCTGCAAGAAAATGTAGTTTTTAGCTGGGTGGCCACGTACCTAGGTTTCCTTTATTGTATAGAAAGGGACGGTGAACATTAAGGGATCAGTTAGAAGCCACATCTATACAGCTCTTTTGGAATAATCAGATTAAATAATATTATTATTCAATAATAACTGTTGACTTCTGCAATGTTACATGAAGATCTAGTTCATCTATAACACTCTTCTCTTCTTCCCTTGTTTCCCAAAAGAGTTGTATCACTAATATTGTTCCTACTCTTGGTTATCTTTATTCCCTCTTTGTAAATGACCATGTCATCACCTGCATCCTTCCCTCCATTTCTCAAATATTTGAGATAATATTTACAATCTTTTATGTATCGGAACAAAGTCTTTGGTGTTTGCCTATAGGTTGATCCTATAAGTTGAAAAACAAATTAATAGCAATTACGGCATTTGATGGCATAAATGTTGGTCACTGTTGTGCCAAGTCGTGTGTTTCAACACCGTTCTCTTCTCCAAAACACAAGCTCATAGACACTCTCAAAGGAAGATCTTCCCAGAATCACATTCAGATTGATTCTCCTTTCTTACATCTTCATCATTGATTCAAAATCAAATGTTTTAGTTTTCTGTGCTTTTGAACCATGAATTTATTGCAAATGGGACCTGTTGAGTAGAATCCTTAAGCCTCCACCTTTCAATCCAAATAATATAGTTCCTATGGTCAGTAGATGATTAATCATTCATCTATGAACTCAAATACAAAAATGAGTTAGCATATTACCTACTCATCTGATTATGCATTCTTCTAGGACTACCAGTAATTTTGATTTACTGACAGAGAGCATATGTTTTGTTTTCATGACATTTAGCAAGAATATGCCATTAATCAGCCTTTTATTTTTCCTAAATCTGAAAATTCATTCCAAAAGAGTTTCATAGAAACTCTTAATTACTGAAAATCATGGTTCTGCTACTAAATAATGTTCTGAATAACAAATACTATACTTATGGGGATTCATTAATAAATCCAGCTAGGAATCAGAGCTAGGAATCACATTTCCTAAGGCAAATAATAATAATAATTGCACATAATAATGTCCAATTTCCATGATGGGTACTAAAAATGAGAGTGCATTAATGCTCATAAAATAGTCAATAACAAAAGTTCTGTACATGATAGTAAAATAATTCCAAAAACTCCAAATGAAATAACTGTTGGTCAAACTGATAAGGATGAAATATCTCCTACCAGAAGAAATTCTATATGTCCTTCCTTTTTTTTAAAAAAAAAAAAGATTTTTCTTTATTTATTCATGAGAGACAGAGACAGAGAGAGAGAGAGAGAGAGAGAGGCAGACACAGGCAGAGGGAGAATCAGGCTCCATGCAGGGAGCCTGATGTGGGACTCCATCCCGGGTCTCCAGGATCATGCCCTGGGCTGAAGGTGGTGCTAAACCGCTGAGCCACACGGGCTGCCCTATATGTCCTTCCTGATTGATCTTTTAGGTCCCTGTGTGTCTTCCAACCTACCCATGGGAGGTGGATGAGGCGAGAATGGGATGAGGTAATACAGATAATAATATTAGCTTTCCGGTCACACAATGTTGAGCTTAAATTCTGGCTCCAGATTCAACTACCCACTAGCTTTGTGATCTTGGGCCAGCTATTTACTCTCTGATTTTAGTTTACTTATCTAAACAATGATAAGAATACTACTATTTTAGGGAGGTAATTAGGAAAAGCTTCACAGAAGATGTCCCTTTTTCAGAGTCCTGAGTAATATAAAGGACTGGCATTTCTAGGAAGTGCAGAAAACCTCAAATTTATAAGGGAAAAAAGTTATAATTTCTTCATATACTCTGAGAAACCAATTTGCAAGAAAAAGACAGCCTAGGGACGGTTTCCACAACTAATAAAGAGCTCATATAAATAAAAAAGAGAACAACCAAATACATTGAAAATGGGGTATAAAAAAGCAATTTAGAAAAAAAAAAATACCTGAAGTCAGTGAACATATGAAAAAAAGAGTTTAACTTCTCTCATAATATCAAATGTTATTATTCTCTCTCCGCTTGAAATTTATTTTAGGGGGGAGCCTGGATGACACAGTTAAACGACCAACTCTTGGTTTCATCTCAGGTCGTGGTCTCAGGGTCTTGAGATCAGGTCCTACATGAGGCTCCATGCTAAGCATGGAGTTGGCTCAAGATTCTCTTTCTCCCTCTGCCCCTCCTGCTCATGCTCTCTCTCTCTAAAATTTCTTTCCTTTTGAAAAAAATTTCTTTTGTTTTTCTTCTCTAATATCCTGCACAGTTTTAATCAAGATTATAATATTTAATTATTTTGTTTGCTGTTCTGAATGAGATTTCTTCTTTCATTATAATTTCTCAATGATTTCTTTATATGTATGGAGAAGAGGTCAACAGCCTGCCAACATGAATCAAATCTGGTTTTTTAAATAAAGTTTTATTGGAACACAGCCATATCCCTGTGTTTTCACCTTGTCTTAGCTACTTTTATGCTGCAACAGCAGTGTTGAGTGATTGCAATAGACTGTATGACCACAGCCTAAAACATTTACTCTATCTATCCCTTTATAGAAAAAGTATGTCAACCCCTAAGATATAGGAAAGCTACTAAATTTTATATATTAACTTATAAGCAACTTATCGACTGAATTTCTTTACTGTCTTAATCACTTTTATTTTTCTTGGGTTTTCTAGATTTAAAAAATCGTATCATGGGCCAGCAATGATAATCCTGTCTTTTCCCTCCTTTATTTAAAACGTTTACTCTTTCCCTTCCTAACTGCCCTGACGGAATTTCCAGAGGACTATCACATAATTCTGGTGGTAGTGGGCAATCTGACTTTAATAGAAATTGCTTCTACTATTTCATTGTAAATTATGATCCTGGATTATTGCTTGAAATATGTATTCTTATTATGCTAAGATCAATCAATTTTTATTTTACTAGAGTTTTATGTTAATCAGACTTGAATCTAATCTTTATCAAAGAAACATTCAATATTTATGATCTTTTTTTAAAAAAACAATATTAACCCAATCCTATAGCATATTGACAAACTTCCCAATGTGGTAAAACCAGGAGATGCACCACCTATAGCTCCCTTGCAGGCAGGATTTGCTACCCAGCTAATAGGAAGTATGGGCACAGCATAGCTGCCCACTATCAGGGTCCTTCAGGCTCAGGCTCAGCTGCACACAGTTGCCTCCCCCACAGTCACGCCCTTTGGGGGGCATTCCACAGGTTTGCCAACTGAACAAAGAAAAGGTCTAAGTTCCTTGCTGGACTGATTGAGGTTGAGTAAGGCCTGCTTTGCGGTTCTCCCTTTGCCCCAATCCTACTCTCTCCTTCTTCATTTCAGAGATATTGATCCCTAATCAATGATACCCCCAAACTCCATCTCAGAATACACTGCCAGGGAATCCAATGTCTATGCCTTGGGAGTTACTGAAAGGCTGAATCTGAAGTCGCTACTGTGAGAAACATCTAAAACCTATATTCTATTCCAGACATGAATTTTTTAATGTCCTAAAAAATTATCAATACATCATGTAATTCTTATACTCTTGGCACTGCTACTATTAGTGGTTTATAATTTTTATTTTAAAATACAATTATCTAATCTTATGGTAGCTAAAGATAGCTTTTTGTTTTCAGTGCAAAAGATCCTTATTAAACACAGTGAAATGTGGCTAAAATTTTATGAACAGACACTAATTACAGGATTATTTCTTGGACACGAGTAAATATCTAACAATAAGGAGTTTGTAGAGAGTTGGGATATATCCCTGTGATGAAATATCTTACAACCACCAAAATTATATTTACAAAGACTTTTAATGATAAGAGAAAAGGATGAATAACTTTGGAGTTTACAAAATAATATATATTGACCTTGTGCTTCAAAGGAGGGTAAGAAATGTGTTCCATTTGTAGAAAGCAATGAGTATGGGAACACCATAAGGATGGTCTCTGGGAGAAAGATATGATCAGATTATAAAATTGTACATACAGAATGATTTCAACTTTGCAAAAAAATGTTCACGGAATAAGGGCTAAAAGAAAATAACAATATGTCTACAGTGGTTATCACTTAGGGAAGAAATTATAGAGGATTTAAAATTTCTTTATCATGCATTCATTTTTATAATGAGGAAAGGTACTCTTAAAATATTTCCATTTGTTTTCTAGAAACACCCAATTCAGCCATAATAGTATAATTTGAATCTTCTGAACTTTATATTAATGGAATTCACAAGAAGTTAAGAAAGGACGCTCAGTAAGCCAATAGCCAAGTTGTTAAATGTAAGTTGGCACTTGGGTAAGAGGTTTAGAATTTGATATTTATAAATTGTACAGTTAGAAGCATTTAATATCTACAGTATACCTGAAATTATTTTTAAAACAGCTTCATGGCCAATTATATTTCATGTTTATATTAATTCTTGATTTTCCTAAATAAAAGCCTACTGTTTTATTCCCAAGTATCCTCCATAAAATAAAATATATGCACTGCTAGGTTAGAACGAAGATGTTAAATGGGTTTGCTGTTAACCAAGTTCTAAGCTTGAAGTTCTGTTTGATAAGAAATTTAATTAACTGAATATAATTCTAATACCTGTGTCAGCACACCCTCTATGAGTTAGTTCCTTGGGTAATTAGTTCATGGAATGTTATCTTTGAGAGGCATTTCTCTCCCTAGTACTCCTTGGCTTTGTCCTTCTCTAGAATGGTCAAGATAGACCACCTTCTCTTCTTCACAAGCACTTATGATCCAAGATTACATAGTGAAGTGTAATTACTGGGGAAAATATGTAATAGAAGAAAGTATATACACACATATACAGAGACTGTCTATGGTCACTGAAAATTCCAGTGAGAAAACATGGTTGTGATTAAATGTCCATGGCTCTCTCATATGGCTGCCATGAGGACATTCAATTCCCCTTGGACTTGCCCCCCTCAGAATGTGGGCTCCGTATGATGCTTCCAGGATGCTGTGTAACACTGCCAGAAACTCAAGGGAATTGAATTTATAACCATTAGTTTAGTCACTGAGGCTGCCTTGGTGTCTGTATCCCCTGAGGTTTATTCTCCACCATATAGAACACCCTTAGTCAAGGGCCACTAAAAGAAGTACAAGGGAAAGGAAAGGAAAGGAAAGGAAAGGAAAGGAAAGGAAAGGAAAGGAAAGGAAAGGAAAGGAAAGGAAAGGAAAGGAAAGGAAAGGAAAGGAAAGGAAAGGAAAGGAAAGGAAAGGAAAGGAAAGGAAAGGAAAGGAAAGGAAAGGAAAGGAAAGGAAAGGAAAGGAAAGGAAGAAAAGGGAAGGGAAGGAAAGGGAAAGGGAAAGGGAAAGGAAAAGGAAAAGGAAAAGGAAAAGGAAAAGGAAAAGGAAAAAAAAGTACCAGTCCTGTTGAGACTCATTGCCTTTTCCTACACCATCATTTCTCCTGAGATGCCAAAGAAAGGAAACATTTTTCTCCGTGAAACTTGGGGCAAGTTTCAAAACCTGGCGAGGTCTCCCCCTAGTGACAAAGTCAATTCATTTCTTCTAAGATATACTATACTTGATTATTTCATAAAAATTCACCCCCTACCTCCTTTTTCAGAATAGGAAACCTAGACCAAATTCTCTACAAAAATGATATAGATTGTGGCACCTGGGGGGCTCCGTGGTTGAGCGTCTGCCTTCATCTCAGGGCGTGACCCCAGGGTCCTGGGATCGGGTCCCACATGGGGCTCCCCATAGGGGGCCTGCTTCTCCCTCTGCTGTGTCTCTGCCTCTCTCTGTGTCTCTCATGAATAAATAAATAAAATCTTTTTTTAAAAAATGATATGGAATGGATGTGAACACTGTTAATGGGAGTCCTGACTGCATGGCAAATAAATATACAATTTGAGCATTAGGGGAGAACTCATAATAAACTCTAAAAACAACTCAAAGGAGCTCTGACTTGTTGTTGGTTAGCTAGTAATGTGGACGAAGTCATAAATCAGTAATACTAGAATTCTAACATTAGGTCTCCCAACACCATTGCTAGGTAGATGTTAGTATCCATTATTTATTTTTACAATGTAGTATTTATTTAGGACAATTAAAGAAAATAAGGCCCAAATAAGTTGGTATGTTCAAGATAATGTAGCTAATAAAAGGTGAACCTGGGATTTGAATTGTCTGCTTTCCCAGTCTTTGAGCTCTGCCCTGCACTGTGCTCACTGACATCTCCTGCCTTCCCATCATCTGGTCTCCCATTGTACCTGTACTGACTTCCAGCTTGGAAATTTAGGCCAGACTTCATGCTTTTGTACACTATTCTGTTCTAATTATTCCTGTTTATGCTGTAAGCTCATCTCAATCTTTGCCTCCTCAGCCTCTGGGTTCCCATTTCATATAGAGCCATGTACTAACACTCATATGGCAATTCCAATCAAATACAAATGTTGTCTCCCCACCCCCACTTCCTACACCCCTCAGTTCGAGTCCCATAAAGGGAAGGACCTCGCACAGGGTGGGTGGCCCATGGATGTTTGTTGAATGAATGAATAAATGAGTGAATGATTGAGTAGATAAAAGGATGAGCAAACTTCATTCAAACAAGCTATGTTCCTAATAACAAATTTTCTGGCGCCTCGGCCTAGCTGAAATTCTGATTCCTATGTTTCTGATACTCATCTGATTATTTCATTGTGATTTCAATTTCTGGCTATATCCTTGCTCCAGAGTTGGCATTTTTGGACTGAGTTGAGTCCCAAGTATCATACGTGTAGCTTTTTCATCCTTACTGGATGAAGAAAAAACTCTTTCCCGTGTTATGGTCAGTGCCATTAAATTAATGGGAAAAAAAGGAATAGAGAGTTCCCATCTCCAAGGATACAATTCTCCCCAAAGAAAGTAGGAGAAGATATATTGACTTTATAACCCCCTACCTTTGCTTTTTTTTTTTTTTAAGATTTTATTTATTTATTCATGAGAGACACACAGAGATTGGCAGAGACACAGGCAGAGGGAGAAGCAGGCTTCCTGCAGGGACCCCGATGTGGGACTCGATCCCCGGACCCGGGATCATGACCTGAGCCGAAGGCAGATGCTCAACCACTGAGCCATCCAGGTGTCCCTGTAACCCCCTGACTTTTGAGAAAACCATCTGTTCTGCAGATCAAGAGAAATACATTTAGAGGGAAGATACTTCACTTAAAATCTTCAAAGCATAGCTCTCTTAATTGGTTAATATCTGGCAAGTTCCTTAACTTTAGTGAAAGACACGAGGCCAGGGGAAAATTTTCTATTTAGTGTCAATATGCTCCCAACTTAAAAAAAAAAAAATATGCTCCCAACTTCACTGTGTGGTGAAAAAGAATCCCATCTTTTCGCCAGTTTTTAAAAAAACTATTTTATAAATATGTAAAAGCAATAAAAACAGTACTATTTATTACGCATAATACAAAGTGGTTATTTTTGATCCTGGTAGCATATGTATGATTTCAAAACAAAAGATTTCCAATATTTGCACCTGACTGAAACATATCTTGCAAATCTACGCTTACCTGATGCGTTTTACTAACTGCCTCGTAACCATAGGCTGTGATTTGCAACAATGCTTAGAATAAGCTGTTTTATTAGTTCAGTGACCCAGTAAGAGTATATATGTATAAGGCATCTATATGAGAATATTTGTAATGGTGATTAATTACAGATCATGGCATCTCAGAAGCATGCAAATGAATAGCTGAATAACATATTCCATTATTAACATTCCTCTGTGAAGTGAGAGGTACAGAGAAAATGGAACAATGGCACGCAGGGAAGTTGGGTCAGACAAGTGATAAATCAGTTATGGAGAAATAGGGAAGAAATTGTCATGAGCATTAAGCTATCATTCTAACAATGAATGCAGAATAATAATAATATGGTAGCATTTGTAATTATAATTATGTTCCTTATAAATTATAGATCAGTTCAGAAAACAGCACTTTTATATTTTTAGCTAAACGTAGACAATATATCCACAACAATAATGAAAGGGTACTTTGTGAGCCTCCGTGAACTATTAAATCTTAAAATATAGTTCTTTATTTATATTAACTCAAGGTAGGAATTATTAATTATTCCGATCTTTTCCGTAAGACAAAGCATTATTATAGTCAATGCCCTCAACCTGTATATAGTGTTTCACTTGCCCTTCATCTCCGGATGCCAGCTAGGGAGCCCTGCCGATGACACGGGGCATAGGTTAAAACAACCAAGACCTGGAGAAGCACCATCAATTTGTTGTGAATGGAACAGGTAGTGTAATGATTTTGCCCGTAGCCTTACCATTTGTAAGTGACTATCTTTTATCTCCCCTACTAGAGTCTAACCTCCTTAAAACTGGATCTTGAATGATTTTCCTATTTTGCAACAATATGGAGAGACCTAGAAGGTATATGCTAAGTGGAATAAGTCCGAGAAAGACCAATACCATATAATTTCACTCATATGTGGAATTTAAGAAACAAAACAAACGAACAAAGGAGAAAAAAAAAAAAACAGAGAGGGAGGCAAACCAACAAATAGTCTCTCACCTATAGAGAACAAACTGATGGTGAGGGAAGGTGGGGGGGAGGGTTAAAGAGGTGATGAGGATTAAGGAGGGCACTTGGGATGAGCACCCTGTGTTGTATGGAAGTGCTGAATTACTATGTTGTCCCCCTGAAATGAATATAGCAGTGTATGTTAACGCTACTGGATTTCAATTTTTTAAATTTTTATTTAAAAAAATAGAAGGACATTTTTAAAAGAAATAATTAATAACCCACAAACAAATAAAACCAGAAACAGACCATAAATACAGAGAACAAACTGGTGGTTCCCAGAAGAGAAGGTGGTGGGGTGGTGGGCAAAGTGGGTAAAGGGGAGCGAGAGGTACCAGTTTCCAGTGTTGGAATGAACAGGCCTAAGGAGAACAGGTGCAGCACAGGGAATGCAGTCAGGGGTATCGTTAGGCGCTGTGCGCGACAGGCGGCAGCTGCACTTGTGCCGAGCAGAGCGCAAGGCCTAGAGTTGTCAATCACCATGTTGTACGCCTGAAACTAATGTAACCATGCACGTCAACTACAATTTATAAAGAATTAGATTTTGTTTGTATTTCCTATAATGCTGCTGACAATTCTATGTACGTGGTAGATACCTGGTAATTTTTTAAAAAAGACTTATTCACTTATTATTTGAGAGAGAGAGAGCGAGAGAGCAAGAGCGTTTGTGCACCGTGGGAAGGGGCAGAGGGAGACGGAGAATAATAAGCAGACTCCTTGCTGTGCTGAGCACAGAGCCCAGTGTGGGGCTCGATCCCACGACCCTGAGATCATGGCCTGAGCAGAAACCAAGAGGTGGATGCTTAACCAACCCAGACACCCAGGCACCTCTCTCGTGATTTTTTTTTTTAAAGGATCACTTTTAGAGGCAGGCCTGTTCTATGATACAGAACAAAAGAAAGTTGGAAGAATCAGAGTGGAAAAATAAAAGGAAAATCCAGTAGCTGGATGGATAGCAGGTCACCTCTGTAGTTTTAAAAATCTACAGATTCCTGGGCACAATGTCAGACCTACTGATCCCACATCTCTGGAGTAGGGACTAGGAATCCTTATCTTTAATGTGGACCCAGGCGATTTTATTTATTACTTTTTACTTTTTACATATTTTATTTATTTATTCATGAGAGACACACACAGAGAGAGAGAGAGAGAGAGAGAGAGAGGCAGAGACACAGGCAGAGGGAGAAGCAGGCTCCATGCGGGGAGCCCAACGTGGGACTCGATCTCGGGTTTCTAGGATGATGCCCTGGGCCGAAGGCGGTGCCAAACCGCTGAGCCACCCAGGGATCCCCAGACCCAGGCAATTTTAATGTTTAGCTGGGAACCAGAACCACTGGTTAGGTACCTCACCTTTCTTTCCCAAGCTGTTGTGCTACCAACGAGTGAAATAAATCACACCTTCTAGCTTTATATTTCTCAAAGCGTATACATATTATTTATATGCATATTAATATATATACACATTTTTTTATCATCTCATTTGAGCAATGTATATTCAACATATCAACATTGGTAGAAAATTGACCTGGACAACTCCCTGCACCGTCAATGAGTTTGCTCCTAGGAGATCTCTCACCCAACCCGGGCCTTCTCGTGTGTCATCTGTGTGCTCCCACCCTTTACCTCAAGTGAAGACAAGTGAAAGACATCTAACAGTCAAGTGCAGATGGGCCAGTATTTGAACCTGGGTCCTGTGACATATCCAAGCAAAGAGCAGGCTTTTCCTAGAGTCCAAATCCCTCCAATTTGTTCACAAAACGAAAAAAAGGAAGAGTATCCCTCAATGCAGACAAAAAGCTTCAAACTTTTTCAGGCTGCAGTGGTTAAAGCAAACTTGCCAGGGTATGGACTTTGTATTCCCAAAGTAGTACCACACAGACACAACTTCTAATGCATAATGCTGGCAAGAATGATCTTTTTCAGTCATACGAAAACATGCCACAGTGAAGAGAGGATTGATAAGGAGATCAAATTTACCTCAGCTAACATGAATTCTGGAAAAGCTCAGGTGCTGACGGGTTTTCTCCATGGGATTGAGTCGAAGCCACAGTGTGTGGTTGTTTAGGTTTTGCACTGTACAAGGACACCACATCTAAAGGGATATTAGTTCCATCGTGGACTCCTTTAAGTCTATGGTTACAGTTTTATTGACCCTAAAGATGGGCAATTTCTGTATTTATTATGACAATAATAATAGACACCTGGCAGTAGGTGTCTTATTCTAATACAGTAAATGTATGTCATTCACTGTGACTTAGAGAAATGGAATTAATAATCAAACCTATTGATCTAACATCTAAAATAACTTCTGCTTTTTTTAAAGATATTTTTTATTATTAATTCATAAGGGGGGGGGGCAAAGACATAGGCAGAGGGAGAAGCAGGCTCCTTGTGGAGAGCCCGATGTGGCACTTGATACCGGGACCCCGGGGTCACGCCCTGAGCCAAAGGTGGTCGCTCAACCACTGAGCCACCCAGGCGTCCCAAATAACCTCTGCTTCTAAACAAAGTGCAGGGATCCCTGGGTGGCGCAGCGGTTTGGCGTCTGCCTTTGGCCCAGGGCGCGATCCTGGAGACCCAGGATCGAATCCCACGTCAGGCTCCTGGTGCATGTAGCCTGCTTCTCCCTCTGCCCCTCTCTCTCTCTCTCTCTCTCTCTCTGTGTGTGACTATCATAAATAAAAAAAACAAATTAAACAAAGTGCAGTTTTTGTTTTTTTGGACTGATGTATTGGTAAATACCTCATTAAAAAAAATCTCTTTTTGGGGTATGATTGGAATAAGTTGATCTTTCAAACTGCAGCTTATGTATCTATCTGTCATTTAACTATGCTAGACCAGAACTTCTCAGTTTTCAATTTAAATATATGTTTAAATTAGTCATTAGGCTTCAAGTTTTCTGTAAAAACCCAGAGTAACTTACCAGTTATAACTCACAAAGTATTACTCAGACAAAAATTGGGCATCATTATATAATAATCTAATGATTATAACAGTAGTTATTATAGAAAATTCATCAATACGAAATTAACTGCTGCTAAGGTTTAATAGCTTATCACACAATTTTTTCAAATATTACAAATTTTTAAACAAAATACTAATTGTGATATATTTTCTCCAGGTATCAGAAAAATATGAATTTAAGAATTTTCTGGATCAGAAAACAGAACATGGTAAATCATTAGAGAAGGGAAGTTTAAAATACTTGGAATATTGAATATATATATATATATACACACACACATATGGCAAAACATTTGCAGTAAAAGGACAAATGTTCATAGTTACTACTTTGAACAAAATGCTCTCTACAGAAAGTAGAGGCTGGGAATTTCACTTCTGATTTAAAAAAATGCAAAACAAGACAAAACTTCTGATTAAAAAACTTCTGATTAAAAAAACTTCTGATTAAAAAAATGCAAAACAAGACAAAATTTAAAAACTGAAAATTTCATTGAACTGAATGTATATTCTGCTAACCCAGGTACATAGACATAAAATTTGAATATCATTTAATACTAAAACTTTTTTGCCAATTATCTCTATCGAGTAAGACATTTAAAGTTTAAAGAATGACACTACATTACAATTAGGAGGCTTCGGGGAACTATTAAACACACAAAAGCCATCCAAGTGGTTAAAAGTAATCCCATATCCTGGTCACTTTATTCTCTCTGAAAAGATTCTGCATTGTTTAAAAAAAAAAACACCTTGAGGATACAAAAAATGATAATTTGAAGAATAAGAAGGATGTGAGTGGGCAGCATTTATTACAGATTTTAGTAAATATGAAGAAATGGAAATGCATGCCCACGCCAGTAGTACTAAGTGTTCAAAAGTGATATCTGATTTGAAAAATGTCATTAATGATGCTGCAGAAGAAGGGGTGCCTGGGTGGTTCAATCAGTTAGGCATCGGACTCTTGATTTCTGCTCAGGGTTGGGAGATCAAGCCCCACACGGGGCTCTGTGTTCGGTGGGGAGTCTGCTTGGGATTCTCTCTCTTCCTCTCCCTCTTCCCCTCCGCTCCTCTCCAAATAAATAAATAAGTATTTAAAATAATAATAATGCTGCAGAGACAATGTCAAAATGGGGGAAACCATATAACTCATACATGTCATTTAACTCATACATGACTCCATTTTTGGCAAGATAATCATGGTGTTCAGAGAATCATCCAAGAGACTTTATGAACCTAGGAATGGGAATATTTTTTCATTTGGTAGAAACCATAGCAATGACTAATAATAATATATTTATTATATCATGTATATATCATATATAATACATATATGCCATTTGAGGAATGAAATACAAAACCGAATTGTTAAAATTATACCAGATGCAATAAATGAAATTATTTTGGATGATATAAAGCAATGTTAAATATTTCTCAATTATTATAGATCAAATTTTCATATAAGCCATGCAGCATTTTTTTAAAGTTATTATTAGATTTTACAGATCACATTTTACATTTCCAAGGTGCAAGTATTTGGTCCAAAGAACACATGGCTCCAAAAGAATTACTATACACATGTTAGTGGACTGTGTTTAAAAATTACATTTAGATAAAACTAATTTGAAAGGCTAAGCATGCAACAGTATCAACAAGTATGTGTGGAAAACAAAACAGATCACAAAAATATCCTCAGGAAAAAATTTAGACATTGTATATTACTTATTGATGTACACTATATAAATTTGATAATGAAAAATTCAGGTAAGTTCTTTCTTGATATCATCACAGTTTATATTATAAATACAACTATTTTTCAGCTACAATGAAACTTTGGAGTATAAACCCATCTTGAGATTTTTATTGACTAAGTTATAAGATGGCCAAGTTGATGCTATCATGCCACCAAAAACTCAACTGGAGGTAGGATGCTTTAGTTTTTGAAACTATTGATAATATTAACAAAATTTTTCTAGAAAACAAACCAAAGTTCTAATTTCAAATATTTCTTTTTTAAATGCTCAGGATCTATCAGTCATATTTGAAGTAAAATTAGTATTGTGAGCAGAATTATGCAAGGATCAAAAATCAATGTACATAATTTTCTTGAAACTATCAAAAGGGTTAGTATATTTTTGAAGAAAAAGGAAGCAATAATGTTGTTTAAGAATGTCAATAAACAAAAAATAAATAAAAATAAAAAAAAATAAAAAAAATAAAAAAAAAAGAATGTCAATAAACAAATTCCAGCCTCCTGACATTGATACCAATATATATCACTGTAACATGAATAATACTAGTGAAAAGAGTAAAAGAACTGATTTTGGACACAAATTCCTTGATCAAGGGGGTCTATATTCCAAAATTAAATTTCAAAACCAACCATTTTTTTCTATATTGGGTATAACAATATTACTGTGAAAAGGAAGATTCATGATACTGAAAAAAATCTTGGCTTTAACTACTACATCTATGTCAACTTTTTCCCTTGAAATCAATTAACAACCAAGTACAGACTGTGACATTAAAAGAACCTTAAATTTTCTCATACCAGACACCACTGGAGAATATAGCTTTTTCAAGTGAAAATACATGAAAAATTATTTAATGCCTATAACATCTCAAGAAAAAAACAAGATATTGGAACTGATAAACATCAAAAAGAAGTTTATTTTCAAAAGAGGGAACTGTAACTGTTTTTGATTTATTATATCACAGTAACTTTGAGTTCCTATATATTGTGATTAAATATTTGTATTTTCTTTATTTTATGTTCAACAATTTCATTTAATTTGCCTGAACAGAATGGCATTACATTTATTGTAATTGCTATTATGGAAAAATAAAAAATAGACTGATCATTAAAAGCTTTTCTAAGAGAAAGGGTACCTTATTCAAATTTATACAAAGTCTCCTAAAAGAAGATGGCTGTGAGCAGATCCAAACGCACACTTTCTTGTTTCATAACCCTAAAAGCAAGCCAGGTGGGTTCCCCGTAGCTAAAAAGTCTCAAGAACACTCCTGTTCCAACTGGGCTCATCAGCTGTTCTCTGAATCCTTGATGTGTGTGATGAGTTGTTTGTGTGCCCAGATACAACTCACACGTCTAGTCTGGTCGGGAAAAGGGGGTCAAGATACCAGGTTGACACCATCAGTCCAACTACATACAGATGGGGGAGGTAGGCAATTCTAAAAGAGGGGGCAGTTTGAAAGCACAAATACCAAATATCAAAAGGAAGAAGGGATATAATTCAGCATACTAAACCACAACCGCTATCGTCCACTACTGCTGCTTAATATTTTGTATTTGAATTCTGGTCTTTGAAAAATTGCTAACAAGACTGAGAACAGCCAGCAATATAGAACTTATCAGCCCTTATACAGGGCAATGACCAACTTACTACAGATGAATATGAGACCGGTGTCTGTAAAGAATGCAGAATGAGTTGATAAATACAAAAAAGTTTGCAAATTAAACTGAGGAATAATTTCCTTAAATATATCTGGCTAAGTGCTTTACCTGTAGAGAGTCTGAAAATTTAGCCTAGAATCCCACTGAATTCATTTCTGTATATTTTTGAAATTTGTAACATAACATTTAATGTGTCTAGTGAATATTTTATCATCCATTCTATATTGTGGTTTCAGTCATTCTTTTTTTTTCTTTGAATATTTATGAGAGAGAGAGAAAATGAGAGAGAGAGCAAGAGAGCTCAGGGCAGGAGGGGCAGAGGGAGAGGAGAGAGAGAGAAAATCCTCAAGCGGACTCCCCACTGAGCACCGAGGCGTACATGGGGCTGGATCCCAGGACCCTGAGATCATGACCTGAGCTGAAATCAAGAGTCAGCAGCTTAACCAACTGAGCCACCCAGGCGCCCTGCGGTTTCAGTCATTCTTAAGGAAAAGCTTTTTGCCATACTGATAAAGTCCTAAGAACTTTCTCACTTTTTAAAGGAAATAACACCTGAACTTAGTAGATGCCGTCAGCAATTATAGCTGGATTATGGTGCGTGGACAGGGAACTGATGCCCTTACAGAACAGGTTCTAAATAATTTCTATTCCTTTCTGGGTAGGCCATATTCCTCCGTGAAAATGTTTAATAGTCTATTGTTTGATCCCTGGCTCCCTGTCCAATAACTCCTTAGAAGTTCCAACCTTGAACATATTCTTTAGAATCTAGATTTTCAGTTGTGTGTCAGGTCCAGAGATAGAGCAAGTAAACAATGATTCAAATGTCCAGCCCCACTTTACCATCAACTTATATATCATTTATGTCACCTCCTTCTCCATGCCTTTGGGTTTTGCTCATATTTAAAGGAGAGTAATAATCTGATTAAGTAAATACGTATTAAGAGTTTCCTATGTGTCCCATGTCAACTATGCAGCATACAAAATGTGCTTTCTCTGCTGGCCACCGGTGCTGCACCCTTGGTGTATCATCTTCCTTCTATGGGTCTCAGTATAGCCATAAAATATGGATTTGGGGTAGATAATCTCTAGGATTCTCTGATCATATCATGGCATGTTACTGTACGAGTCAAAAGAAAGAGATAATGGCTGTGAAAATTATTTGAAAAGCATAAAATCTTTCATAGTGATGATATCAGAGGAATGGAGGAATATATACATAAAATTTATTTTAAAGAGCATATTTTATTAAAAGCACACTAATATCTAGACCCAATAGGCATTCTCTAGTTGTAAGGAGAACAAAGATGGGGTCACTTATATTGGTCATGCTAAAACTGGACATTTTAGATCATCAGTATTATATCAGAGATTGTACCTCCCACACTCTCAACTTTAATACTACCTTGTTGGGGCTCCCGGTGACTCAGTTGGTTAAGCGGCTGCCTTGGACATGGTCATGATCCCAGGCCCTGAAATTGAGCCCTGCGTGGAGCTCGCTGCTCTGCAGGGAGCCTGCTTCTCCCTCTGCCTCTGCCGTTCCTCCTGCTTATGCTCACTCTTTCTCTCATATAAATAAAATCTTACACAAGACAAAACAACAAAACCCTACCTTGTACCATTATTAGAATTTGGTTCTGAAAAGAGTGGGTCTTCCATGAGTCTGTGCTCTCTTTTGGCCATGAATCAATCTGAACTAGGTCAAAGTAGTGGATTATAATGAGACCATTTTTTTTTCTTTTTCAAATTTAGAAGTTGGTCTGAAAACAGTTTGAAAGGAATAAAAAGGGTTATGAATGCTGAAAATAACATAAAAAATAATTTTTACACTTGTATGCATCCACAGGACCATGAAGGCAAATTATCATTCATTGAAAGCATCTTCTTGCTGGCAGGTAATAATGATGGCTAATGAGAGTGACATTTACACTGCTCAACAAAAAAAGTATTTTTCTAAACATGATGTATAATTAACACAACTTGCACACAAATCATACCCACAAAAAGCATCAAATTATCAAGACTTATGGGTGAATAATGTCCTCCAAAGATTTTCATTCAATCTTTTTGTGTTTTATGAGGAATTTTAAAGCTACTTAAGAGTTTCTTCTTCATTCTTCTAAGTAAAGATAAACCACTTCACATTGATGAAAACTATCAATTCTTTCATTTTGGAAGGAAGAAAAAGAATGTAGGGGAAGGGAAAGAGGGAAGAGGGGAAAAAAAGAAAGGGTAACACTAGATTTTTAATAAAAGGCATTAAAAATGTATGTTACCTTCCATCAAGTATAATGTCTTGTTATGTTTGGATCCTTATTTTTCTTCATAAGTTATATTTTCTGTGATTCTAAAAAGTGTTCCCTTTATTTCTATAAATAATTAATAAATATTTATTTATTTTCAAAATATGTGTGGATCCTTTTTACATTAGTAGCTGAGAGAAATACTGCTAATTATAGATTTTTATATCTGATGAAGGATAAACCTCTTACAAGTCTAACTGGAACTGTAAACACCAAGTATGACCGTACAGGTAAATACAGTAAAACTGTTAAGTTGGGGGGTTTACGGTGAGAATATTGAACTCTATTTTTTTTACAACTTTAGAAAAGACTTCAAAACCGACCGATGCAGAGGAATAATAACATGTTGAGAAAATAAATAGGGATCACAATTTACACTGTTGAACAGAGCTGGGGAAGGTTCTAGTTATAGCTGTGGTTGAGTTCTGTATACTTTTTTCTTCCTGCCTCACGAATTTCCACAGAAGTCTTCACTGCTTAGTACTCACTCAAGTCAGGAGCCAACGTTTCCATCAGCACTGCCTTTCCCGCAGCTATCAGTCCCCAGTTCACCCAAATCTTCCTGCCTCTCGCTTCCTCAGAACTCTCCATTCTGATAAACGAATTCAACGCTCCAACTTACCATACACTTGTTAGAATAGAGCTGGCTCGTGGGTGTTAGCATTGTTTTTTTTTTTTAAGATTTTATTTATTTATTCATGAGAGACAGAGAGAGAGACAGACAGACAGACAGACAGAGGGAGAAGCAGGCTCCATGCAGGGAGCCTGACGTGGGACTCGATCCCGGGTCTCCAGGATCATACCCTGGGCTGAAGGCAGGTGCTAAACCGCTGAGCCCCCGGGGCTGCCCAGCATTGTTTTTTCCTGCAAAATTTCTCCCCTTAGGTCTTTCTTGAACCTCACCAAATTTCAAAATAAAATTTCCTGTAGGTGCCATTTCTGTTCAAGAATACACTCCCTCAGGTCAAGGCCTTTGTCCAGTGATCTTCCCTGTCCCAGTTCAATCTCTCTCTAGGTAGTGATCTGTTCAATTCTGTCCAGACAGGTCAGGCTTTTTCCTATTCCTCACGCGTCCTGTAGATGCCCCCTCTGGTGTCCATGTAATTCTTCTGCCCTGAACTATCCTCTTGCCCAGTCTTATCAATCTTTGTTCAACTTATAAGCAGCTAAACAGCTGCATATATATACATGTACTTACAAAAATAGAACTCATTTTCTATCTCCCTAATGAAGTCTCATGCCCATAATGATCTAATTCTTACTTCATCTGTCTCACTGACTTGAAGTGGTACCCATTCATTTTATTTTTTTTAATCGTAACATGGTATTGTTTGAACATTTTTCCATTAATTGCAGCTATTTGTGTGCCTTAGTGACCAAGAAATCTTAAAGCAATCTGATCTTGGTCAAGAAGGCTATAAGGAAGCATTCACAATTTTTGAACTACAGGAAACATGATGGGAGCTGCAATTTTTTGACTCCATCTTCTCTATATAGGATGGGTAACAGCTGGGATTACTGTACCATTCCTAATGTTTAAAATCTTTTGGTAGGATCCTAGAGCTTTCATTTAAATAATGGTCTAGCACTGACCTGCCTTTACAATCTTCTCTATTGCAAATTTCTGCTATTCTTCCCCCTTTGCTTTATGCTCTTCACTTCTGCTACATAGAGCTGTTTCTAAATCCATGAACTCATCATGCTTGCTTCTGAGATAAGAGGGATGAGGAGCAAAGAAGGAGATCCTGACAGCAAGACCGTTACCTCAGAAGAAAATAAAATATTTAGTCGTAATCTCTGTATAAGCCATTTGCTCTGAAAGATGAGAAATAATCATTCATTAATTTGAAAGCTATCAATAAGTCACGATTGATGGAATGAGCAATAAAAAGAATTTATATGCAGTTAATAGTTTAACTAATGAAGAGGGACTGGGTGTGATAAGAAAAGCTTGAAGAAATGTCCAGATAATAGAATCAACTAAATATTTGGAAATGAAACCTGAAAAAAACTTTCACATGTATCAGCAATTACATATAGAGTATCATGATTTTTGCAGGTTTGTATTTTTTATTTTTTATTTTTTTTAAAGATTTATTTATTTATTCATTCAGAGAGAGCGAGAGAGAGGCAGAGGGAGAAGCAGGCCCCATGCAGGAAGCCCGATGCGGGACTCGATCCCAGGTCTCCAGGATCACACCCCAGGCTGCAGGCGGCACTAAACCGCTGTGCCACCAGGGCTGCCCTGCAGGTTTGTATTTAAGAGGAAATTGAAAATTCTGTTGTATTACTACTGATCATATTCTTTTATATAAAACCTTTGTACATCTCTAAATTTCTCAAATTTTTATCCTGAAAAGCTGAAACTACTATACCTTTTGAGCTGCCTGAAAGTAACACTTGGACTAATTCTGGTGGTAGCAACCAATGTACAGAAAACACATTAAAGAAAACAAACTCTACTCGGGAAATAGTCTGATATCTCATATATAAGTGTGATCAGTGGCAAGGAAAAAAATAACCTGTGACATCAGCAACCATGCTCAATCTTGTCTCAATAAAACCAGAAAATTGAGGATGAACATCCAAAATGATCCTTTACTCAATGGCCAAGAGATAAGCTGAGGGAGGTCTTTCTCTACTTGCAGCCAGTCTGATCTTTTTTGAAGACAAATCTTATGTCTTTCATTTGCTAAAAATTTCCTACTGCTCTTAGGATAAGACAAAATTTGTAACACAAACTGCAAGACCTTGTATCATTTAGCCTTGAGAAGCCACATGTGGGTATACAAAATAATTAAATATTGTTTAAACAATTAATTAAAATGTAAAATAAAACAACAACAAAAGATATTAATACAAATTTGAACTTGGAGGAAAAGAGAGTAAAATTCCTAAGAAACAAAACCAGGAGCTGAAAAACAAAACAATAAATACAATGTTTTGGATCTAGGGAATTATCATACAAAAAATAAATTCAAACAACAAGGCATTTGGGTTCTGATATCCATGTTGGGACAGAAGAAAAGACCTTTGATGCTTAAGTGTGTAGTAATTGAAACTCATAGATTTATATTAAACCAGTCTGTTTTCTCAGTGAAAGAGAGACTAGAAAAATACTGTTCAATAGTTCATGTATATGACAAGAAACTTTATCTTTGCTCAGAGTTTAAGGTTAGCAAAGAAAATATATAAGAACCATATGGGAATTTGGAGTCAGAATTTAATCTATTTGATGAAAGACTCGCCATGCCAAAAAAATATGTAAAAATTGTTCCCAGTCTGGTTTCCCTACATCTGATATCTGGCAGAAACAAACCTAAAACTGTTCTGTGTCAACCCTCCCACTAACAGGACCCAAGAACTGTCACAGAAAAACCATAATCCATTGAAGATGAATTCATGATCAATAATTACAGAACACATGCAAAAATGATCAAGCATAAGTAAGAGTCAGAAGATACAACAAAAGGATTTGTATCTCAAGCACTTAAGATACTATGATACTCATCAACAGATCATAAAATAATTATATTTAAGATAATTTAAATGACAATAGGAAGTAGAAACTACAGAGATATAGAGGACACTATAAGAAGAAATAAACACTTGAAACTGAATCAGATGTAGTGGGTAAGAAAGGGAAATATAGTCACTGAAACATAAACCTAAATGGATGGACTAAACAACACACTAGACACTGCTGAAGAGATCGTTAATAAACTGGAAGATAGACTGGAGGAAAGTATCCAATTATAGCATAAAGGTATAAAGGGCGAGAAGAGTGAAGGAAAGTTACAAGATATGGAAGGTAAAATGTGAAGATCCAGTGTATATCTAAAAGAAGTTTCAAAAGGAGAATACAAATAAAATGGGGAGAGGCAAAGAAATTATGGTTGAGGAGTTTTCAAAATTGATGAAGACATGAATCCTAAAATCAGAGCAAGCCTTAAAAAAATAAATAAGAGGAAACTCACATCTTGACCTGTTTTGTTGATAAGCTCAGAACACCAAATGCAAAGAAAATCTTAAAATCAACCAAAAAGAAAGGACAATTACCTCTAAAAATAGACAAACGGTAAGGAGAGGCCTCAAGTGATATCTTCAAAATAATAAATTGTTTTTCAAGAGAAGGAGAAAAATACATATTTTTAGAATTTCGAAGACTGAATTTAAAAAATATTCTCAGAGAAAGAACTTCTCAACAACATACTTTGAGGAGGAAATTATACTCCAAAGAAATGAGTGTTGGCAAGAAAGCACTAGGAAGCAACGAAATTAGTAAGCATGTGAGTAATTAAAAAATAAATGGAAATAAATTCTGACAAAAATAGCATTTATGTTTAAAGGGGCTATTCAGAGTTTAATAGTTGTAAGTCCTGATTCTCTCTTAAGACAAAAGATTTAGGCAACAATTAATTGTAGACTGTTATGTCAAATATACATGATAAAATTTCATGTTAATAATTAAAAGACTTGATATAGAATCTGTCAATTTGCACCAATATCAGGGAAAAGAGGGGAATAAGATAACTCAATCCAATAGAAGTCAGGAAAAGAAAAACAGAAGCTAAGTTAAAGCATTTCAAAATTGAAATCAGTGTAATATATTTTGAAGTTATTTTAGTCTTATTAAAGTGAATTATATCCATCTAAACCAAGAATTACAATAAATGTAAATTAATTTAGTATATCCATGTGTGTATATGTAATCCACAGAGATTAGAGGAATCATAGTTATGTTAAAAAAAAAAGAGAAGGTGCTACAAAAAAATAGCAGACAATGAAAGACTTGGGAATTTTAAACAGGTGATTGTTGAAATAAAAATTCAGTGAATAATGTGATTAGAAAGAACAGCTCTCACGTCCAAGCTAGTAACCAAGGCATAAAATTAAAGAAATTTCCCATAATGTAGAGTTATTTGTAGACCTACCATATACCACAGAATACATACTTTGTTCCTATTTTGTGCCAGGCACTGCTCTAAGAACTTGACATTACCAAATAATCCAATAAAATACTATTACCCCCACTTTATAGATGGTAAAACTGAAGCACAGAACAATTAAATAATAGACATTATAATTTTTAACTCAAAAAATTTCTCTTGAGTTAAAGTAGTTGTATATTTTGATTAAAAGAGCCTACCACATACAAGCATAATAAATGGATAAAATGTCTATGCCTATAAATAGTTCTGAAAATAAAGAGAAAAACCAAGAACGCTTCCAGAGTGGAAAATCTGGTATCTTACAATGAAATGAATATCAGATTTCTCTTTAGCCTCGGTGAGTGCTAGAACACTATGAAATAATTTCTTCTCCACATTTTGAAGGGATATTGGTTGAAATTATCAGTTATCAAAGACCTAAAGAAAGATATAAAGAAATTTTGAGAATATGCAAAGCAAATGAAAAGAAAATTCCATGCACTTGTGTGAAAAAGTTGTGAGTACCTACCACAGAAAACATAAAAACAAAAAGGATGACTGAGATAGAAGAAGGAATGGCAGCAAGAAGAAAATGATTTTTTTAAAAAAGAATTCTATTGGACTGTGAGATTGAATCATTCCTCTTAAATATTAGAGGATTGGTTATATAAAAATTGCATTCCTTTTTTACATGTCCATGAACATCAGTTATTCCTCCCATGTTTAATATTTATTATCATAATGTAAATGCATTTTTTTGAAGATCTTATTTATTTATTCATGAGACACATACACAGAGAGAGAGAGAAAGAGAGAAAGAGAGGCAGAGACACATGCAGAGGAAGAAGCAGGCTCCACGCAGGGAGCCTGATGTGGGACTTGATCCCAGGTCTCCAGGGTCACACCCTGGGCCAAAGGCAGGCGCTAAACCGCTGAGCCACCCAGACTGCCCTGTAAATGCACTTCAGATACACTTATGGTACCATACTGGAAAAAAAAATCTGTGAATAAGTGGGTCTGCACAGTTCAAACCCATATTATTCAAGGTTCAACTGTATATGGGAGAAAGTAAGTATAGACAATGTCCCTCATGAACATAGATGCACAATATCTAAACACAATTGTACAAATCTAATTCGACAATTCATAAAATGGATAATACATCATGACCAGGTATGATTCATCTCAGGAACACTATATTTATATTTACATTTACATTTACACTTAAATATGTATATATTTAAGAAATAAATTTGCAAATAAATTACAAAGTGAAATGAGCAGTGCTTTTTAATGTTTTCTATTATCTTTTTTTTTTAAGTTTATGTACATAGTTCTTTGCACAATCCTGCAAATCCCTGAGCACTTTTGAAACAGAGGGAGAAAAATATCATAAGCATTAAAAGGTGTCACTGAGGCTAATGTAACATGAGTCTCGGCTCTGGAAGAGTTCGCCCTGAGTTAGTCTAGCTGAGCCAATTAAGCACCTGGCGGTGCCTTGAGTTAGTCTAGCTGAGCCAATTAAGCACCTGGCGGTGCAGGCTCTGCGAGCACCAGGGCTCTCAACAAGCCACCCTGATGCTTCAGAGACACCTCCCATGCCACTGCGGGTTCTGAATGCTGGGGACCAGAGGAAGGCAGATACATGGTGATTAGAAGAAACAAAGAAGAGGCAGGTATTACTGGAAACTTGAGAAGAGCTTTAACAGAAGTGCTAAAGATGATGTTTTTAATGCTTAATTTACTTTTATTTTCAGAATTGCTCCTAGAATTGTAAATCATTCTCCTTTATTTTTAGTACAAAAGATTTTTTAAAAACTATCTTTATGGCACTCCTGGGTTAATGGGCCTCCCACTTTACCTTTTATTCTGTTAGATACCAACGAAAATGTCAGATATTTCTTTATAGTCATTCTAGAATAAAATAATAAATGGTTAAGTTAGTTTCTGAAGTAAAATCATACATTGCTTTTAAAGTTTAGTTTCCACAAACTGCTTAAAATTCCAACTAAAATTGTATTATACCTTTCGGTGAAAAATAGATGGTTGGATTAATTTTTATAAAAGTAACTAAAAATTTAAATAATCCATATACTCTAAAATCTTTGTTCTTTCAGAAGCATCTTTAAAATTTATTTTTATAATCACCTTGAGCTTACCCCTTTCTGAAGGTCTTGCATAGCCTACAGGCAAATGGAAGAAAATTTTGATGGGTGGGGCAAAAAGACTCTTACCTGCCAAAGCCTAGAGGAAGAGAACAGTGGTTCCGTAAAGCAACTGGCTTTCCAGACAAATGTGATTGGTCTTTATATTGTAGCTCTTTTGTGTGAACTTTTTAATTAGCTGTTTACAGCACAGTGTTAACGACACAGTGTGAGCATTTATTGAGCAAGACAGAGGTATAAAGAGAGAAGATCCATGACCATAAATTGCACCCAAACTCCATTCAACTATCTTATAAACCAACATTCCTGCTTATAAAGACAACCAGGTAGCAAGATACAAATGGCCCAGGGCAAACCATCACTATGATCAGAAAAACACTCAGAGTACCAATCCCCTGACTGAGTCTGCAGCATTGCCACATTAGAAAAGAGCCCCCTTTATGAAAATCGATATTATCTCCTTAATAACTTGTAATACCCCATTGTACACATTCCCCTTATGTTTTAATGGCAATACATCACCATAATAATTATTATTTTATTAAAAATACTTAAATAGGGGATCCCTGGGTGGCTCAGCAGTTTAGCGCCTGCCTTCAGCCCAGGGCATGATCCTGGAGTCCCGGGATCGAGTCCCACATCCTGCATGGAGCCTGCTTCTCCTTCTGCCTGTGTCTCTGCCTCTCTCTCTCTCTCTCTCTCTCTCTGTGTGTGTCATGAATAAATAAATAAAATATTTAAAAATAAATAAAATAAAAATAAAAATACTTAAATATATTTATCAGCACCCTATATTCTGCTCTCAGAAGAGAAAAATGTGTTTTTCAAATATTCCTAGGCTTTGTTAATTTTGAGCCTTCCAAAAATATTATTTTATTTTAATTCCCTCTGCTAATCCTGACATTCAATGTGTACTTTTAATCAGAAGCACATCTATTTTTTTAAAGACATATTTATTTATTTGAGAGAGAATAAAGAGAGCAGGGGAAGGGGCAGAGGGAGAGGGAGAGAGAATCCTCAAGCAGATTCCCCATTGAGTGCTGAGCCTGGCACAGGGCTTGAACTTACAACTCTGAGATCATGACCTGAGACAAAATCAAGAGGTGGCCACCCAACCAACTGAGCCACCCAGGCACCCCAGCATAAGATATCTCATTGGTAGATAACGTTTGATGCATTTATCTATCACACTGAGACCACAGGCAAGCCTTAGGATCATGCACTCGATATGTTCAAACATAGATTTAACACTAGGCTAGACTTTTATTTGTTCTATTTATTTTAGTAAACACATAGAAATTATGTTTGGTTATGGTTAATTCAGATTTTTCTATATTCGTGTCATAGGCCAGATCCTCTGAGAAGCAAGATAAAGAAATCAAAAGGGCAAGAGTTGTATCAGATGAAATGCCTGGTGAGAGAAAATGGAAGGAGCGAAAAGAACTCAAGACTGCGACACAAGTCTGACCCCAGGTGAGGAAATGCAGAGGGAAAGAAGGAGGAAAGGCTGAATGGAAGGAAGCATCCTAGATTGCCATGCAATCTAATGGAAGTTTGAAAATGGTTGGAAGTCTTGAGCCAAAGTAGACCATCAGAGGCGCCCTCATGTTTTCAGTAACAGGCCTGCCTTAGTATCTCTGTCACCTTCTGTCACTGGCTGGAGAAGTGCAAACATGCCCGTGGGTCTCAGAGGGCAGTGCCTGGGGCCCTTGGCCAATTACAATCCCCATAGTTGGAGATCAGCAAGGCTCATCTTCAAGGCTGCCACAATGGTCTGCTGTTCAACTTTTGGAAAATATTTTTCCAAAGTTATGAGATGCATAATTTTGACAAAATCAAATCACTACAACCACCTTTCAAAGTGACATCTTCTGATTAGAAGAAAACATGTGGTGTCAGGTTTTAAAAATCTCACAAAGATTCTAATAGGGGCCACTGTTAATGTATTAGTGTTACACAGATCAATTATGGTATCTGATGCTACCATAATGACATGTTTCACTTCAAATATTTCTCATGGCGATTTTAAAGAAAACTGTCTTGATTTAAAACAAAATGGTGGAGATCTAGAAATTTAAGATATTTTTGGAGATAGTTTTATAAAGCAGATAAGAAGATAAGCGATGCAATGGAACCAAAATGATATACCCTTTACTTTAAAATACAGTATTTTAATCGGTCACCTTTCTGATTTTATTTGCTTTTCCAGAAGACCTGTGAATCTTGGGGTATCTAAAAGAAAGATAAACTTCCACATAAACTTGCCACAGAAATTTGTGACATCCCTAGAAAACACCATCCCAAGGAAAGAATTAACGGTATTAAAACATCTCACCCAACCCTGCACTGATGACTAATCTTTTTTTAGAATTTTATGGTTTTCAGCAGGTAGAGAATAAAATAAAATAATAAAATAATAAACCTTTTCTGTAAGTCTTCCGCGTGGAACAAAATAAAGCTTGCTAAGGCAGCCCGGGTGGTTCAGTGGTTTAGCACCTGCCTTCAGCCCAGGGCATGATCCTGCAGACCTGGGATCAAGTCCCATGTCGGGCTCCCTTCATGGAGCCTGCTTCTCCCTCTGCCTGTGTCTGTGCCTCTCTGTGTGTGTGTCTCTCATGAATAAATAAATAAAATCTTTAATAAATAAATAAATAAATAAATAAATAAATAAATAAATAAATAATAAAGTTTGCCATATGTCCCCTATGCATTTAATAATGCACACCTACCAGTTTAGGTTCACCAGTGATTTTTATCATTGGTTCTATTGTAATCATTCTTAGGTTGTTATTTCTGCCTCCAAAAATGTCCTTGTTTTTTTCAAAATTATAAACATCAGGTGATTTGTCATGTTCTTTAAAAATGAAATTGAGGCAGAATTAGCTCCAGGGAGCCCAGGCCGCCAAGGCAGGAGCTTCTGGGGGGAGCCTGGCCCTGCTGGGGGGCAGGGGGATTGCAGGCGAGTGAATGGGGCCGCTCGAGGGTCCAGGAGCTGGTGACTGGGGCAGCTAATAAAATGTGAAGACACCTGGCTATTTCCTGACCAGCCAAAACTAAACAAAACAGAGAGCAAAAGTGAAATTATTCAGTAAACACACACAGGGTATTTTAAGACTTTATTAACATTTTTCTCAATTTGCTATAATAAAATATTTAATAGTGCTTTAATTCCTACATATTTTAATGCATTTGCCCCAGATTTAACATCTCAAATCTCACTCAAAGCAAGGACTCTTGCCTGCTGTTTTTGTTTTAAAATATTCTATGAAAACATACAAATATTGTGCTTTTGTTCTGCTTCTAGGATTTATCCTAAGGAAATAATCCAAAATGGTAAAAAATAATGCGCTCTCAGATGTTCTTTGAGAATACTTATAATATTGATATATTAAGGGAAATGACAACATTAGAGAAATGTATGATTATGATATATCTACTCGATATAATATGAGGCAAACTTTTAAAATTTTGTTTTAAAATTATAAGGAAACGTGAACAAGGATAATGGTATCTTATATTAAATGATATAAGTTATATATAACACATAAGTAGCCCTATTTTTTTAAAAATCCTAAAAATACTATCAGAAACAAATAGCACTAGGATTGCATTTATATTGTTGAGCTCTATGTTACTTAATATTTAGTTGCCCATATTTGGTACCATCACGACGTTGCTTTTCAGAATGGAGGAATGATTAATTTATATCTTCCGGAAAATGAAGAATCGCAATACTTTCCAGTTCATTCTATAAGGCCATCATTGTTCTTGTACCAAAACTTAAGGAAGACATCACAAGAGAAAACAACTAAAGACCAATATCCCTCATGAATGTAGATGTAAAATGTTTAAGTAGAGTACTACAAATCTAGTTCAACAATTTCTAAGAAAAACAATATATCATGATCAAATATGATATATTCCAGGGATTTAAGGTTGGCTTAATATTAAATATCAACCAACATAATTAACCATAATGACAAACTTTAAAAACATTGATTATGATTATCTCAGGAGACATAGAAAAAGCATTTGAAAAAAAGCCTACGTCTGTTCCTTATAAAAACGCTTACCAATCTAGGAACAGAAGATCTCCTCAGTCTGATACTAGGTATCTATAAAACATCTACAGCTAACATCATATTTAATGGTGAAAGGCTGAATGCTTTACTCCGAAGTAAGAAACAACAAAAAAGGACGGCCACATAAAAGATCTTGTTCATTTGTAGTCAGCGGGCAGGCCGGCTGTGGGCTAGCTGGGCTGGCCTCAGATGGGATGGCTCAACTCCACTTCACGGGATTTCCCATCTCCCAGGCCGCTTAAGGGAGGGTCCTAAGAGAATTAGCAGATATGTTTAAGGCCTTATGCCCTAGGATGACACTGGGTCACTAGAACCACATTCTATCAGTGAAGGAAAGGCACAGGGCCAGCCTAGGTTCCAGAAGAGAGGCCTGGATCCATGGAGGGATGGAAAATTAGGGCCATGTTTTGCAGTCAGTCTATCACCTCCCTCTACATCTCTAATTTTACATCCTTCCACAGCAGCACCTACAATAAATCCCTCAAACCTGCCCTTCTGGTGTAAACTCATCCTCTTGTGTCCTCACTTCCCTCCTATCTGGCTTAAATGCAACAACGGTCAATCATTATCATCAGTTCCTTGCATTCACCCTCAACTCCAACTCCTGAGATACAGGCTGGTCTAAATCCCAGCTCGAGTTCAATGCTCCTTTCTCTGGACTTCACTCCTGTGTTCCTGTTGCTGGAGAACGAATGCACAACGACACTGATTTGTCTGTCGTTAAATTCAAGACCATGAAGCTCATTAAGGTCCACGCTCTGCCACCATTCCCTCCTACTTCCCGAGTGCCTTTACTTTGCATCTCCCAGAGATTTAGTTCAGGCCTTCTCTCTCCTCAAACCTCCAACACTAGCTCTCCTACGGTCTCTCTCAGCTGGAGACGTGTTTCCTACTTCAGAGAGACAGTAGGAGCGATGAGAAGAGACCTTTCATCTTTTCATGCCTCATCTGCCACCGATCAGCATCTCTATGTCCTTGTACCACTAGAGATGTAGAGATGTACCACGAGAGATTCGTACCCCCACCTGCTTGGGGAAGCCAAACCATCTATTTGCATCCTAGCTTCCATTCCCTCTTTTTCCTTTCCTGCATCATTCACTTCTCCCTCCCATACTAGGTCACTCCTATCATCAATAAAGATCTTCAGAAACAATTTAAAACATCAAAGCATCCTACTTCCTTTGTCAAAGACTTCACTGTCTCCTGTTCTCTTTATAGAAAATTCCCAAAAGTTTTACCTGGTCTTTCCATTTCCAGGTCTGCCCTTCCATTCTCTTTTACAAGCACCTCCTTAGGGGTCCCATCTTATTTCACCTCCAAGAAACATTTGGCATGGTTGTGATGTCTTTCTTAAAAGTTTCTGTTTACTTGTCTGCCTGTACATCACTCTTGTTTTTTAATACACTCCTCCCTAGACTTCTAGACTTTTGTACTTGTTGTTCCCTCTGCCTGGAATTCCCTCCATCAAATACCAGTATTTGCTATTTACCCTACCTCCTTCAAATCTTCGCTCAAATTTAAGCTCAGGGAGGCATTCCCTAACTACCTTATTTAAAATCCATATCACGTATGACGCAGTGGCACTCACCATCTCCCTTAACCAAATCATATCATTATTTCCATTCATTCTATGTATTTATTTTTTTTCTGTGTCTACTAAAATGTCAGTCCTATGATAATGGGGATTTTTTTCTATCGTCTTCACTTAGAACAGTGTCTGACATAGAGTGAATATTCATTGAATGAACCTGATGAATTTAAATTATTTCACAACAACTGAGAAGAACAAGTGTTCCACAGGGATCATCATCATGTTCTTAATTTGAAACCTCAATTGTCATCATTCTGACAACACATGCACATCTTAACTCACAAATAGCTTAGTTTAAGACACCACAAAGAAGTTCAGATAAAGATATAAACTTCATATGGTACAGTCCAGGGAGTGGCTCCCAAACTAGATGACCCTGCACTTCCTTTTAGATTTTAGATTTGTTCAATCACAACCTTCAGGAACAGTGCCAGAGAGTCAGAATTTTTTTTAGAAGAGCTCTGGGTAATGCTAATGACTAGCTGGATTTGGGAACTCCCACAGTTTTCTCTTCACCCACATATTTAAAAACTTGGGGAAGCATGTTATTATATTTTTATAACCAAATGCAAATGTTTTCAGCATTGTACATTATACATTAATTATTATTCCATTACTTAAAACAATCACAGCTGTTGTTTTGCCAGACATGTCACTGAATAAGATCACTTTTTGCGCTGTCAGACCTTATGCTATCCGTCCAAATGTGTTGACATTTAACATCACCGAAGGGGAAGATTCTATCTTACTGTGCAGAAAGCATCTCCAGTCTCCTCTCTAGATTTCTCTAAAACACTTACATTGGTGCATTACATTTAGGGTCAGCTCCATTTCCTTTGGTGAGGGAAGTTTGTCCTAAACAGCAGCTAAACTTTGTGATTTGCTTTCATCGTTCTTAAAAGAGGAAAACAAACTCAAAATTATAAAATGTCCTAGTCTACATACACTAATAAAATCAGCACAACTTTTTGCTTTAACCTCACCTTTCTAATCCACGGGGAGAGTTTAGTTGCAGGTCTTCCTATGGTTTCCAAGTCATCCTCTTCATAAAGAATGGATGAGGCTAACCCTGAGTGGGATGGAGAAAACTGGCTTCAGACCCAGGAAAGTGTGTTCATCTTATCATGTGACCACGATGAACGGTCAGACGTCCAATGCCAGTGCTGACACACGGATGGAGGCACTCACATATTCGGGATCTCCAAAGTAGAGCTGCATCCTCCTTTGAATTCGGTACTTATTAAATTGTAGACTCACCAATAAATTGACATACAGTGAATCTACCTTCATCTCCTTCATCTCCTTCCTTTTGGAAACTGTTTACCTGTGAAACTCATAGGAAGTCATGGTCTCAGGAGCAAAACAGATTTAAAAATATAAGAAGAACAAAAATAGCTGACTTTTATTGAGAGCTCACTATGCACCGAGCACCGTCGTCAATGCTTTAAATACGTTACCTCATTGAATCTTATGAGATATGTATTATCTTATTATTGTTGGTGTCTTCACTTTACCGTGGAAGAAACTGAGGCATTGGCAGATGAAATCATTTACCTGACCTCATACAACCCATAAGTGACTGATCCAAGACTCTGCTCCAGACCTGTTTGACTGCAAGGCTATCAATCACTTGGCTAAATCTCCTTGCTCTGATGTAAATTTAATCAAGGACTTTGTAGGTTTCAAAACATTTCTCTTAAAGAGATATTGTCCTGAAAATCGAGAAGAAGACTAATTCTTCTTTATTCAACTTGGGTCCACTTCAAGAGAAATGCCAAGTGTCTGGGAACACAGAGAGGAAAGGGGGCTTTAAAGAAAAAACAGACCACAGCTATAAAGAGTCAGATGGCCAACATCTGGACAGCTTGTAGTCGAGCTGAATTTGCTGCTGTGTGAATTACAAAGGTATGACAAATCTTTTACTCTGTTCTAATTTGGCTCAGCCGGCTTTGCCTTCAGTTTTTTTGGCACAGTTTCCCACATTTGAACTAAAATGCCCTTTCATGAAGCAGTGTATTGCTGAGGATTATCATGCAGACTTTCTGTTTTGTTTTCCACCTCACTTTGTTTATGTGCTGCAGGGGAGGGATCTCATAATGTTTGATGGCCCTTTACATCATATTCTCTACCCTGTGCATAGAATGCTCCTTCTGCATAAACCTTTGCAGTTATACAGGGATTTGGTATTTGAGTCTGGTTCTGCAGGACACCTACAGGAGTCCTCTTTCTGCTTACCTCTTTAGATAGTCATGGGCTGAGGGCCTCTTGGGGAACTTTCTTACAAACATTGCTTCTTAAGCGGTGGCCCCCCTTATGTTCAAATGCATCAGGGAGTTTCTGTGGGCAAATTAAGGTTCAAAGCAGATTGTAAGTCTTGATTAAATCTTTCTATTACTATTATTGGTTTTAATTCCTACATAGGAAACAATTCATGTTATGATGTGCCAGGAAACAGAGTGGCAGCACCGATAATATTGAATCACAGAGGAAGGGCCAGACAATGAACTGAGCACTTTGCATGTATTACAACGTGTCGTTCATGAAACTGTGAGGTGGTCCTACAGATGAGGTAGCTCCGACTCTCCACATCTTATGTAAAAAGTCAGGTATGGAGAGGTAAATGAACTCAGAGCACACGGTCCTGGAGTGGCGCAGATGCAATTAAAACTCCAGTCTGTCTTATTTGAAAGTCATCATTTTTGACCATTTATATTATATGGACAATGGAAGAGATCAATTTGCATTACGCTGGGTCAGGAGTCGGTTAACCCTTTGAGACTCTGGATAAGTGTAATAAGGAAAAACAGGGAGAAAAGTAATAAATAGCCCATTTCTTCCCCTATAAAAAATAATGTTGAGGAAAAGAACACACTTAAGAGACAGGAGACACAGGTTCTAATCCCAACACTATCGGACAAAATTTCTACTCATGTGAATTAGGGAAATTGCTTCACCTCTCACAGGCCTGGGTGTTCTCATTAAATAAGCTTCAATTCTTCTTTCAACTTAGGACTCTAACTAACTAGATAACTACTGTGAGAGTATTCTATTTATAGATATGTGACCCCAAATTCCTTTTATGCAAACATTAAACTCTCCTCACATGCCCTCTAAGATTCCTTACTTCCTAAATGTATTTCTAACATCATTTCCATGTTTGTGCTTAGAACTCTATTCTGAATGGCACACTCTTGAGTTGCCATCCTTGTTCCATCGTATGCTTGAAATTTTGTCTTAGATGTACTTTGCTTTAAGAGATAGTTTGCAACTTTCCTCCCAAGAGGATACTGTTTTTTGTCTCAATGAAAGACACTTGGGAGCAAAAAGAAATGGCATGTATGGTTTTGTCATCTCTCAAGCATCTAAGAGTTACCCCCTGCAACGAGGTATAATTATTCACCAATCGCCACCCCTGAGTTAACCTACTTCCAGGTTTATAATGACCAGATTGGGTTGCAGAGGTGAGCAGGTGAGAGTTTGGCAGCGGTCTTAACCTTGCTATGGAATTCTAGAAGCCTCCCCAGGGACTTCCAAAATCCTCCTATTCCTAAACTATTTTTTCAGCAAAGTAGAAGAGATCTGGGGGAGACAGCAGGGGGAGAGAAGATGAAAAAGCAAGCAGGAGGCTGATCAAGAAATTGTCAGAAAGGACAGCGACTTCCCCATGCTGAGAAGAAGTAAAAGATAAACCGCTTGAGATGTCCAACTATTGAGGTATGGGGTTATGATAAAAGCAATGAAATCCTTCCCTACAGATAATAGAAAAGTTTAAAGAAGGCGAAGAATCAAGTAGAGAAACAAGGAAATTACAGGCTGTTCTCACTTCCAAAGCTCTTCTAATGTCTTAGCACAAAAATGGATGTGATTGTACAAGCAATGTGGGAGAAAAAGCCCATCTCCAATATTTCAGGAGACTTTATTTTTAATTTAAAAAAACTGCAATGAGAAAAATACTTAAGTAAAATCAACTTACATAAGGATTTTTATTAAAAACAACAAATGACCCTAAATTTCTAATGCCCATTAAATCCTTCTAAAATCTAAATTTTGAAACTTTCTTGAATTCTATGTTCTTAATGCAAATGTTCATCCTCATTTTGTCTGCACTAAAAATCTTTATGATAACCAATGCATAGATGCATTTTTTTCTAGTTGGTTTTAATGTTATGTTTGTAATTATTTAGATCACAAAATGGACATTTGGACTTTAGTTAAAAATTTAATTCCCTATAAAAACAGAAAATTCAGGTCTGATTTCCATTATTTAGATTTAGATGCTAGTCTCGAAAACCATAGTCCACTGTAACTCAGAAAAAGTATCTATCAATAATTCAAGATGCAGGAGCTTCTGGCTGGCTCAATCAGAAAAGCGTGCAACTCTTGACCTCAGGGTTGTGAGTTTGAGCCCCATGCTGGGTGTAGACATTACTAAAATAATAACTCAAGATGAATATTTATCAACTTTTAAGGTTGAAAATATTTTTAATGTGCCCATAAGCACACAAACAACATTGTACAAATATATTTCTATCATTCTATCTACTTATCAAGCTATTCAAAGTTTTGTATTTTAAGATGGTGGAATTCTTAGAAATTTATTTTCTCTTTGCTTTTGTGCATTGTACTAACTTTCCAAAAGACAAATGACAAATGTTACTTTTGTAATGAGAAAAATTAAAAATTTTTTCTAATTTGTCTATTTTTAAACATTTTAAAATTATATTTCATTTGTCATCTCTAAGCTATCTTGATATTTGTTACCTGAATTATACTTACTGAAATAGCTATGTAAACTGGTGAAGGTGAATAACATTTGCTGTCAGAATATCTAAATATCAGACACAGTTACTAAACAAAGAAAATATACATCTGAATATTAATAATATGAAACAATACAAAGGAAGTGACAATTTTGCAATACTCAAAAACTGTCATAGCTCTTTTGATGAGGATTTACTGTGAATAGCTGGCCTGACAAAGATATCTGTAAACAGTGAGGCTTAAGAAAATAAATAGCAAAAATGATGCACTGGAATCTTAGAATTATTCTTCTCATAAAAATAGGGTTCAGATGACCTTTCAGGTCTTTTCCAACTCTAATAGTCTTAGTACACATGACCCTTGAACAACACAGGGTTGAAATGTATGGGTCCACATAGAAGTGGATTCTTTTCGATAAATACACTAGTACTGAAAATATATTTTTTCTTCCCTATAATTTTCTTAATAACATTTTCTTTTATCTAGCTTACAATATATAATACATATAACAAACAAAATATGTTAATCAACTGTTTATGTTATCGTAAGGCCTCTGGTCAGCAGTGGATTATTAGTAGCTACCTTTTGGGTGAATCAAAAGTTACATGTAGATTCCCAACTATGGGATTGGTGCCTCTAAGCCTACACGTAGTTCAAAGATCAACTGTATATAAATTTAGATTCAGATTCAGTTTATTTTGCAAGCTGAAGAGTCTAAGAAGGAAGCAAGTTCTGAAAATATGCAACTGAATGCCATTAATTCATTTTTAGCTTTTATACTTGAACTCATGAAATAAATGTAATTTGTGTTTTCAGTACTTAAGAAATCATCCATCAAATAAAGATTTGTCAAAATGTATTTGGGGGAAAAATAATTTTCTCTCTACTCTTCTAGGTTCCTGGCTGATAAGTAAATAAAAGACAGACTCACAGTGAAAAGAAACCCAAACAAACAGAAGTTTTAAAACATGTATACTTTCTGTATAGAACCAGGAAAATGGAATTAACTCTCAGAAATAGCTCAGACCATTACCTTAAATACCACTTTCAACTAAAGACAAAATAAGGATGTTGGGGATTGAGGAGCCACTAATGGGAGGTTACCAGGAAAGAACAGTGAACAGAGGTGTTCAGATTTGTTGTGCCTTCTCCTTTGGTAAATTATAGAGATGTGATCATCTGTTGTTTCTTAAAAATAATCAGCCTAAAATAATCCTTACACCAAGGAGGCATATTTTGAGGCACAAATTCTGCCCCAAAAAGTCAGAATGAAGGTATCACATTCTATTCCTTCATTAAAAAAAAAAAAAAAAATCGTGTGTCAGGGCACTGGGGTGGCTCAGTGGGTTAAGCATCCACCTTCAGCTCAGGTTTGGGGCCCTAGGACTGGAGCCCCCACATTGGGCTCCTGCTCAGCGGAGAGTCTGCTTCTCCCTCTCCATCTGCTTCTCTCCTGTTCATGCTCTCTCTCTCATGTTCTCTCTCAAATAAGTAAATAAATAAAATCTTAAAAATTTTTTTTTAAAAAATCATTGTGGAAACAGTCCAGGAAAGTAATAAAATGACCCAGTGGATTCAGTGGTTCCTGTGAAGATTGTTTACAAAGATTGCAGCCCCTTACCTTGAGATGATTAATGCTGAAGCTCAAGATTGATTAAGAAAAATAACTAATATTTGAAACCTGAACAATATAGCAAGAGACATAAAAAAGAGAAAATACTATTTATCTGATAGAATAAAAACGCAGTTTGTTATTCAACAGAGTCTATAAGCTGAAAATTTAAATACAGTATGCCATGTTCTATAAAAGCAGTGTATATGAAAAAACATTATAAATTGAATTTTGGTAAATAGTGTCATATTAAATGTATGGGATGAGCTTACTATCTAAATTTGTCGGGGGTGGGGGTGAATGGGTGCCAGGCACTGAGGGGGGCACTTGACGGGATGAGCACTGGGTGTTATTCTGTATGTTGGTAAATTGAACACCAATAAAAAATAAATTTATTATAAAAAAATAAATAAATTTGTCTTACTTTTCCAAAGACAGTCTTTTTCAAAATTACCAATTTTTCAAGTGTTAGGTTTTGTATATTAGTGTCTCACAATGAGGCATTATTAGAGATTTAAAGGCTTCCATCAAGTCATGTAACAACTGGTTCTTAATAGGTTATAAAGAATAGTTTGGGATAATTTTTTTTTTTTTTTTTTTTTTACCTTTTGAATTTAGCTTTCTTAGGAGACTTTTGTGCTCTCCCAGAATATCCGCCTTAGTTCTACGTTATTAAAGAAACCTGTCCTGAACCAGTATGGCATTTAAAATTCTTACTGTTCTACTTTAATTCTCAGCTTTATTATTTTCACAAAAAAAAAAAAAAAAAAGGGAGAAGAAAAAACCAGCCGATGGAGATGCTTACAATAAGCAGATTATCTTCTCCCCAGTTAATTTTGTAATGCAGGATGCTTTTGCATCACCACAAATACAGAAAATGAAAGAACAGGCATTCAATCTTTCACTGCACGTGCCAGTCCCCGTGAAAGAGATCCTGCCAATTCACATCACTTCAAATGGAGGATTATTTTAGATACATTTATCACCTTTTCTAAAATGTCAAAACTGTAACTATTTCCAAAGATACCCTGTGCCAGGCACCATGCAGTTTTTACCACTTCAAACTTCCTAAAACCCCAGGAGAGTCCATACTACTTTCCTTGGACAGAAAACTGAGGCTTAGAATGGTTAGGTCCATTCTGCTGACACATGACTGAGGCAGGTTTATTGGTCTTCCAAAGTCATGCTATTTCTTAAAATATGGCCTTTAGACCGTCTGGATAAAAACCTCCTAATTTTCCCTAAATATTTAAAATGCAGATTCTTCCCACCCCCGGTCTTATCTAGTAGGTCTGGCTTGAGGCTCAGGAATCCTTTTTTTATAAGCTCCACCTATGACTCTTCTGTGCCTGAAGTTGGACAACTACACCTTACGATGCACTTTCTCCTTTGTTCTCTTGGCCTGATAAACATGTGTATTTGGATCACCCCTCACTTCTTGTATCCTCTCCCCTTTGTGCTCACATTGGCTTGTGTAAATATATCTCCCCCTTTGCCAAACAGGCAGGACAGGTGGGAGCACTCCTTTTTTGAGCAGATATGAACATTACTCCAGAAAAAAAGTACGGCTATCCATTGTCCTAGTATACAGCACCACCTTCAAATAGGTGGCATTGACCCAGCACCAATATCTCAATGAGAAAATAAGTGAATTCGTGTTTCCTAAGAATATGGAAAAGAAACTACTTTCCATCCTTCTTTTGCACTCCCATCTGCATCAAGCTTCCCTGCATTTGGTAGATGGCAGCAAGCATGACTCACACAAGGGTGAAAATCTCTTCAGCTGCTCTGTTGATCTCTGAATGATAAGACTGATTTTTTTTCGAGCTTTTGTTTTCACCTCTTGGCTTTTGGTGGATTTAAAAGGCATACATTTTGCAAGTGCCCAGCATTATAATAGATGCTGAGACTTTCTTATCAGGGAGTAGAAAATAGAAGTGACACACCAACAACAAAATGTGAGCTGGTAATGTAGTAAACTAACCGTGACACTGAGGAAGGCAAAGAAAGGACATTCTTGGAGGAAGTAAGGTGAACCTTGGATTGGTGAAAATAGCAGGTTTCTACAGGTGGAAAGAAGATGGCAGGGTTGTCTGAAAAGGGCAAAACCATGGGGTGGACAGGGAAGTATGTGGTTTAGAGAGTGGATGGTAAGGAAGTGGTTTGGCTGTAGAATAGGAATAGATGAGGTCAGATGTATCAGCACGTTTATGGAAGCGTTCATCTAGATAGCTGTTCAGAACAAGGTCCTTGACCTCTTGTGTCAAAAAGCTACCTGTCAAATCCTTGAACATCTGGGATCATCATAGGAATCTATCAAAAAAGATGCTGGGAGAGTGTGGAAAAGGCTACCATTCCAGATACATTCTTTTCTCAGGCATGATTCCTGATAAATGAAGGGACTGGAGCCTGGGGATGCAGAACAAATTTTTTCAAAGGCCTTTCAGTTGACCATGAATCATGATTTACTGGTTGACAATCACTCACTAAATGCTCACTCCCAAACAACATTACAGAGTGTGTCCTGATCTAAAAATGAATGCCCTTCTAGTACTGTTATTTTCTGGTACTATTGAAATTTCTAGTGGAAGCTCTTTATCCAGTTTTTTCATATCTGCTAAATAAAATATTGAAAGGCCTCCTCTACCATATAATCTGTATGATTTCCTTTGCATCTTAAGGATAACTGGACAGTTTTCTTTTCCCAGAGATGTTATTACCAACAAAGAATTTTAGATCAACAAAAATAGAACAAATTTAACTTCTTAAAACCTATTTCCAACCTTCAGAAAAAATTAAAAAGTCTCATCCAGCTAGTGACATACCATGCTTTCTACAGAAATCCAATGTTATTATTAGTCAGTGGGCAGCTATATTGCTCAGTTAAAGATGACCTTCTGTAAATCTTCTACAATCAGATTCACCCCGAGTCCATTTAACTCAAGTTGGCAGACTGTGGTCCCAAATCATTCATCATTCTTTTTACAGAGATGATAAATTACTACCTCCCAGTTGTCCAAAGTTTTAATTAACAGCATGCTCATTATGGACAGTATAATTTATATACTCTTTGATCAGGTCAGAATCTTTGTCTTTCAGTTAAATAACTTATTCAGTACACAAATTTGAAAGTAATACTTCTCTCAATGCTAGTGAAAGTACCTATGGTTGCCCTAGAAGCACATCTTCCTTGGAAGAACTGGGAGGTGGTAAGTGGTTTGGATTTAGAGTACATGACCACATGGGATCCATTAAAACAAGTATCACCAAGCTTCCAAAAATGATATGTCGTATGCAAGCCAATTTTGTTGGTTCTTGTAATAGAGGTGGTACTGTCCAATTAGAGTAGGATAAGCAGACAAAGGTGTGTGTGATGGACTAGAATGCTGATGACTGTGTCCCTTGGATTTTTTTTTTTTTTTCTGCATGTCTTTCAAGTACAGGAATCAGCTGCCTTTGTTTGAGACTACCATTTCAAGGGTGTTCATAGCAAACACTTTTGGAAGGTAAAGATAAGAGCAAAGGGTGGATATATATACTCCTCAGTATAAAATATTTGGGTTCTATAAGCTTAGGGCTCCTACTCCAACCCAATGTATGTGCAGGTGTCATCTGACCCTTTTCACATCTCCCGGTAGGAATGGGGGTTCAGAGGAGATCAGGGAATGTAGAGCAAGAAAATGCTGATACTCCAGCTACTGCTAATGCTATGAGTAATAAAGTCCTTTGTCTTTGATTCACCAGTCTTGTGTCTGCTCCCAGCTCCATGTAAGTGGCAGGCTAACTCGTTTCCCTGCAAGTAGGGTAAAATCTTGGAACCTTCCCAATTTTTGACATTAGAGTAGTCCTTTAACTCTTATGAACAAAAGAAGCTCTTTGATGTGATTATTTTGTCATTTACAGGAAAGAAAGAAGGTATTTTGGCAGGTCACTTAAGTGATGAAGACTAAACTCTAGTTTTGGGGTTGTTTTGTTTTGTTTTTTGGGTTCAGTCAGTTGAGCATCAGACTCTTGGTTTCAGCTCAGGTCATGATCTCACAGGTTGTGAGACTGAGCCCTACCCTGGCACTCCATGCTCACTGGGGACTCTGGTTGAAGATTCCTTCTCTCTGCCCCTCTTCTGACTCACACACATGCATGTGCTCTCTCTGTCTCCCTCTCTCTCTCTAAAATAAGTAAATAAACCTCTAAAAACAAATTCTAATATTTAATAAGTGCTTTCTGTGATCAATACTTCTATGAGACTTAAAAGTCAGGACCAGTTCTATCTTTGATAAATAAAGCTTGGGATGCTAATTCTGAAACAAGATCGGTTTTGACTCTAAGGCAGAATTTTGTTTTTGCCTGTTCTAGCAAGACATTCCAAACCCTCTGCTTTGCCACCTTCACGATAGAGGATAAATACCACTTTCCGTAAAACCAGGACAAGTTCAAGCTAATAAGGTAAAACTGCAAGTTTACTGGGGACTATAGAGGGCACTTCCTTTTTTATTTTTATTAACAGAAGCAAATATGACAAGTGCTATACTTGTTTTCCTGCCTTGAACATAGATATGATACTGAGAGCTGCTGGGGAAGCCATTTCTTGATGCTGAGGAAAATTCATGAGAATCTAAGGGATCATTAACTGACCTCTCAGCCACATGGCCAACAGCAACATTGTGAAAACAACAAATTCCCATTTATTTAGGCCATTGTAAGTTGGTTTTCTGTTACTCATAGATGAGGGATTTCTAACTACTCTTCCCTTCTAGTTTTTTTTACCTGTAAAAGAGATAATGGGCTTGCTTGCCCTGCTCTTTGAAGTTTATGCTTTGTTTGGAAATCCAAACTCAGAATGCAAGTGCTGCAAATGAATTTTATTTGTTCCAAAATTTGTCAATGAAAGCCAGGAAAAGACCAATGAGATAAAATATATATTTCACTGCCACTAAATATCCATTCATAATGCTTAAAATTTGAAAGAGTTGGTAGGAGATTTAAGGCAAAAAGCAAACATGAAAAAGTACTTGCAAATATTTACAATTCAATAAGAATTCTGAGAAAAGGGGGGGTGTCAACAAAAGCAGGAAAAGAGATAATAAAGAAAGCAAATCTTAGCAGCTTCAAGGAGTGTAGTAAGCCAAAAAGATACTCACATTAAATCCCTGGAACCAATGAATATTACCTTCTATTGTAAATGATATTAGGTTAAGGATCTTGAAGAGGATCCTTACAAAATAGAGGTAGGAGACTGGACACAGACTCATGGTGGAGAAGTGATGTGAAGACAGAGGCACTCACTCCAATGAGTGATGTGGCCACAAGCCAAGAACTAAGGAATGTTAGGCAGCCACTAGAAGCTATAAGAGGCAGGAAATAGACTCCTTCTAGAACCTCCAAGAAAGTGCAGGCCTGCCAACACCTCAATTGCAGATTTTCAGCCTCCAAAATTGGAAGAGAATGTTTGTTGTTTTAAGCTACCAGGTTTGTGGTAATTTATTAGCTCTGGGAACCAATACAAGGAGTTAATTGAAGGGTCAATGTATGATAAAGGAATCTCCTGATAACACATAGAATAAATAAATAATTTCATTCAATTTTTAAAAAGATTTTATTTTAGAAAGCATGAGCAGGGGGAGGAACAGAGAAGAGAGGGAGAAGGAAAGACTCTCAAGCAGACTCTGTGCTGAGCATGGAACCGATGTGGGGCTCGATCTCATGACCCTGAGATCCTGACCTGAGCTGGAAACCTAGAGTTCGACGTTCAATCAACTGAGCCGCTTGGGCACCCCAGTGATTTCATGCATTTTAGCAAATGTTTGCTGAGTTAACCACTGTGTGATGCCCCAGTTTAGAAGTTTTAAGATGAATAAAACATAATTCTTGCCTTTGTGAAAACTCAATGTGTGAGAGAAGACATAATATTTACATATATAATTGCAATATGAGGCAGATGTGATAAATCCTTTAAAAGTAGTACAAATGAAGTCTTCTAGGGATATGAAACAACTTCTATCCTTTGGAGATCTAGGAAGCCTTAGTGACCATTTTGGAAGATGGTAGAGTTTGAATTAGACTTTGAGGAGTGGACACTGGAGAAGAAGGACCCCAGGGCAAAAGACATCTTGAGTAAAGACAAAGACAGGCACTTTCAGGGGATCCCTGGGTGGCGCAGCGGTTTAGCACCTGCCTTTGGCCCAGGGCGCGATCCTGGAGACCCGGGATCGAGTCCCACATCGGGCTCCCGGTGCATGGAGCCTGCTTCTCTCTCTGCCTGTGTCTCTGCCTCTCTCTCTCTCTCTCTCTGTGACTATCATAAATCAAAATTAAAAAAAAAAAAAAAAGACAGGCACTTTCAGGGAAGAGCTATACAACTGCTCCAGCTAGAACAAAAATTGTGAGGATCTTTGAATGCCATACGAGGAATCTAGACTTTCTTCTGTATGTGGTGGGGAGTCATTGCAAGCTTTTGAGTAGGAGCACTGCATGATCATTCAGCTCTCTGTTTATAGTGACAACCCTGGTGGCAGCATATGGGACAGACTGGGCAGAGGGCAGAGAAATCATAGGGAGGAGAGCTGAGAAGCAAGCAGATCAGCTAAGAGACTATTGTAATTACCTGAAAAAGGGCCAAAAGACCTGAACAAAGCAGAGGCAATGATAATGAAAAGGAGAAGATAAACTCAAGGAACTAGTAAAAGTAGAGTTCTTGGAATAAGAATTCTGAGTGAGCATGTAGTAAAATAAAGGAGAGAGTGAAACATTTTTAACTCTGAGTAGCTGGTTTTTTGTTGTCTGTTACTGCAGAACAAATCATCCCAAACCTTAATGGCTTAAGATGAGAAACACCTTATTATGCTCAGATATCAGATATCCATTGCTGCGTAAAAAGCCACCCCAAAGTCGATGTCACAAAACAACAATTATTTAATTGTACTGCTAGATTATGTGTACTACAAGATTATTTATATATTTTAGCTTGCTCAGTGCTTTACTGAACCAAGGCCTGAATAGATAACTCATCAAGGCCTTCAAGCACAGCCTCCACACATCCTGAGAATTGGAATCCAGATGTGGCTCTGCCCTTGATTTCATTGTTTCCATGACATTTTGTCTTGAATATTTCCAAACCTTAGAGTGTAAAGATTTTGTCCACACAGACACACATGTGCTCCTGCCATAGGCTGTCACGCTCACTGAAATGTTTCCACTCTGGTTTTAGTGTGCAGGGCATTGGGCATCCATGATTATCCATCCTTCTATCATCCATCCAACTGTCCATCTGTCCATCCACAATAAGATATAAGATAGCAGGATTTTAGACAGGGCACAGTGGGGATGGCTTGTCTCAGTTCTATAATGTCTGGGGCCCCATCTGGGAAGTTTTTAATGTCTGGTAGTAACTTAAACAGCTAGACCCAGAGCTATTTGGAAGCTTGTTTATTCACATATCTGCTACTTGGACTGGAATGATTCAAAAGCTGGACTCAGTTGGAATGGTTGACCAAAGCACCTACATGTGGCCTCTCCATGTGGCTTGAATGCCTCTCTGCATGATAGCTGGACTTTGAGTGAAAGAATCCCAAAAGGGAACATCTAGAGAACATGAGACCAAGGCAGAAGCTGCGTGCTATATTAAAACCTAGCCTCAGAAGCCACAGAGCAGCATGTCTTCTGTATTCAATTGATAAAGCAGTTGAGAGCCTATCCAGATTCAAGGGTAAGGGACCTAAATCCTACCACCCTATAGAAGGAGAACCAGTGCAGAAGATCATCTAGAATGGAAAGTTTTGTCGTAGTCATCTTTGGAAGACACAATCTGCCACACTCATGAAATCTGCGGGTCAAGAATTCGAACAGGGCACAATAGGGATGGTCTATCCCTGCTCTGCAATATCTGGAGCTTCAACCAGAAAGAGTGACATGACTGGGATTGATTTGATGGCTGGAAGCTGGAATCATCTAAAAGCTTCTTTATGCTCATGTCTGGTACCAAGTCTAGTGTGACTAATGGCTGGAGCTTATGGTGCCTCTCTCTATCTTTCCTTGGAGACTATCCATGTGGCTCCTCCATGGCTTCCTCAGGAAAGTTAGACTTCTTACTTTGTGTCTCAGGGCTCCAAGAACAAATGTTCCACTACAATAAGGAAGAAGTTCATGGCCTATTACAAGCCTTGGAAATCACATTGCATCACTTTCATGGTAGTCTATTGATCAAAGCATGTTAAACTTATGCAAATTCACAGGGAAGGGATATAACACCCCTTCCATTAAGGTGTCAAGGAATTTGAGGCTATATTTAAAATGGCCACCCTGGAAAAAAGCTATTACTAACCAAAGTCAAGGATATACAGGCTTAAAAGTTTAGATGATGAGATTTGTTTTATTAATATCAAATTTGTGATATCTCGTAGAATCTTGGCAACATGAATCTGAAGTTCAAGAGTCACTCTCAGAGAAATAATAAACTCATGAGTTAATTAAAACAATGAGGAAAATTAAGAGTAAATGAAAAATCGATGAGTGAATTAAAATTCAGCGGGAAGGGGCCAAAGAACCCAGACCCAGATAGAATTGGTTCTGTTGGTTATTCACCCAATGTTCATCCCTCAACTCTTCCTTCTGAGGGAATCTTCAATCTGCTCATGGGCCCCGTCCTGGACCCAGGGGTAGAGCCTAGTTTGTCTAAGCCAACCCAGAGAGTCCAGTTCTCTTTGGCAGTGACTGGATTTGTGACATCATTCTTGTGAGGAAACATGAGGTAAAGTCTATTGGGGGCTTCTAGGAAAGATTTCCTCACTCCTAGAAAGAGATATGGAGAGACCGCCCCTTTTTTTCCCTTTTGTGTGCAATCGTATCTGAGGATCTGAGAATAGGCAGAGAAAAAGCGTGGCAAAGAAGAGTCTGGATGATCTTTCCATAAGTCTGTACTGCTTGTTTGTGAAATAACAAATATCTGTTATTTAAGTCAGATCAAGGGGAAGATTTCTGATACTTTGAACTAAAATCATCCAACCTAAATACAGTGCCTGCTAATATCCCCAAATTCCAAAATTTCCAGGATACACTTTACCTTTGGCTCTGAAATTGAGGAGTTAAAATAATCCAGTTGAAAATAATTTTGAAAACATTTAGCAATACTTAGTATTATTTAATGACAGGTATTACAACAATATCCTCTATTTGTATAGTACTTGACACATACTTTAACACATAATTACATCATTTGTGCCTTACATCTTTTAGAAATAGGTGATGTGGGCATCATTTCTTCCATTTTCAAATGAGATAGATGAACATTCTGCCTAAATCTTTGTGAAATTAGAGATGATTTAAATAGTAAATCTTACTCTTCTCACCATATTTCACTTCGCTTGCAGATAGTACCTGTTCACTGCATATTTGCATATCTTAAATTTATAGCACTTGCTAAGATAATTTTGAAGGCAAAAAATAATGATTATGTTTAAACACTAGCCAATATAAAAAACCCTGGCAAGGTTTTATTCATACAAGGCAAAAAATTGCAAGGTTTGTTTATATTAAATGCCCAGTCAGCTTGAAAAATGGTGGTAGACATTGTTTGGTGCTTAGTAACCCTTATGCTTTATGGGAAGAGGTCAAAGAAAGAGGAGGAAGTTCAAGACATTATTCTTTGAGTCCAGCATAGTACCAGGAGCACAAGTGAGCCTATCTTATTATTTCACTGACGATAAATTTAAGTGCTGGGCTATGTCCCATGAAATGAGCATTTAGGAACATGTTATCCATTTTAAATCATCTGTTTATGATGGCTCTTTCCTTCACTGTTACAGATATTAATTGTAAAGGTAAACATTAGTTTTAATGGCTAGATCATCCTCTACCATTTTTCTTAGTCAAACTCCATCAAATTTGACAAGCAAACTTTTACAAAAAACATATTGTTTTACCATGTCTGCTAAATTAGCTTGTTGCTGTGTATTAACTTAAAAGATTACTTTAACTGTTATACCAACAGTCAAAAACAGATGGGATTGCTGCAAGATGGTGCAGAGAGAGAAGCTCTTGGGACGTAAACTGATTTTGTTGTCTTAATGAGACCTATTTGGGAATAATTCTTTTTTCAAGTCCTTGCCACAAAGGAGGCTGATTTTGTTCTGTTTACAAAAAAGTGGAAATTCTTAAACCAAAACAATATTCTCCAGTGGAAAGGTGTTATACAAATCTAAAAAAAATTAATTATTCAAAGTGTATGTTCATATTACCAAAAGCCTATATGGATCTTGAAGGGAAAGTTGCTCTCCTTAAGCAATACTTTTGTAAGTATTTGCAAATAATTTTTATGTAAAAAAAAAAAAAAAGAATAAGAGGTTTGAGAAGGCAGAAGAGATTGCAAATGAGAGAAATCCTGGGGAAAAAAACCCAAGACTATAAAAAGTGTTAAATTTCCTCCCAATGCTCAGTGACTCTGGGTGCTTCTCTGTCTTCATATTGTTGATAACTCAGCACCATGGCTATGCAGAGTTTGAGACTAGGCTTCTGACTCTAGAAATCATTTATTCATTCATCAAATATTTGTGAAGTAGCTACCATATGTCAGGCATTATAGTAAGTAAGCAAAAATGGGCACTGCCCCGATCTCATCGAGCTTATAGTCAAGGAACTAAAAACACAAATGGCATGAATCTACTGCGTCACATTTTGCTATAAAATTCTGTGAAACTTGTTTTGATTTTGGTTTTTCCTCTTTGGGCTATAATATCTACCATCTGGATTGTTTTTATAGATGTCCATTCTTTTCATTTTCCCCATTGCCTCTCATTTCTTATTTTCTACCCGTAGTCAAATCTTGTAAATACATTCTTAGAATTTGTCTCATCAGGATATTTGTTTTCTACCTAGGTATCCATCTGAGAGACTTTTTCCTCACTTGATCTTTCAACCAGTAGACATTAGGGGAAAGATCATTCCCAAACAGAGCAGCTGAAAAACACCAGGGAGCATTTCAACTTGGGATTTCGTGCCTTCCTGTTTTACAACTTTATCCCACCCTTCATTTTATTTTAAATGTTTGAGCATAAAAGAGCAGCTATGGGTACCATCTGCTTAAATCCCTCTACCTTGTCCAGATCATTAATGAAGACAATAAAAAATAGTTCTCATGAGAAAATAAGCCATTATTAAGAGGAAATCAGAATATATACACCATTTTCTATTTCTATATGGGCAACGTATTTTAGATGTAATAAATGTCATATTTTCACTTCAAAATAGGTATTTCATGCATACTAGACATCAAAGGAACTATGCTGTGTTTCATAATGGATTCTGCTTTCAAGGACCATAGCTTTTACTGTGGAAGTTAAGACATATACAAAACTATAACAACATGGAAATTGATGTGTGCATAGAGAGATTAGAGTTTTATATATTCATTTATGTGGTGCTTGTTGTGTGCCAGGCTCTCTGCAAGGCACTTGGTATACAAAGGTAGATCAGATACGGTCCTTCTGGAAGGTCTGGGATTGCTGAAGTCTATGAGAGTTCAGTTACCTGAAGCTTATAGATGGTACTTGTCTGTGCAACTCTAAATTTCATTCTCTTTGATTACTTTGAATGGATTTCATTCAGTTATTCTATTTAAGCATGAAATTCATTTTTTTTTAAGTAGGCTCCAGCACAGGGCTCGAACTCACAACTGTGAGATTAAGAGTTGAGCCAAGATCAAGAGTTGGACACTCAACGGACTGAGCCATCCAGGTGCCCCAAGCATGAAGTACTTTAAGTAACACATCCCATGAAATCTCCTGTGGTGTGTTCAAGCCTTGTAGGCTATATTGGATGGTAACCATACTTCTCATTCATAACTCACTCAAAGGCAAACTTGTGAGGGAACAAAGAGGGCCGACATATTACCAATTGGGGGGAAAATCTATTTTATTGTTTAAAAAGGGTTAGTTCAGTGTTGATAGGAAATGTTAATTGCAATATAATAGTAAAAGCCCCCAGTATTTTCTCAATTTTAACAACTAGAAGTGCTTAGCAAGTACCTGAACTCTAGCACATTCCATATCAAAGAGCCACCTTTCCTGTTCACTTGCTAACCAGATGAGAGATGACAACCCTGAAAACCCAACTAGCACTTCACACAAAACTGATGTTTTGTTAATGGGGGAGCTAATTACTATGCCACTTTCTTGGCTTAAATGTCTTGAATTCTTCTATTTGCTTATGCCTGGGGCATAAAGAATAACAAAACCCAACACAAGGTTTCCTATAAGTTACATTAATGAAATAACCCAGCTATGTTTTAGTAGAATTGTTTGTCATCAAATATACATGAAGGACCTGGTGCCCTACCTGACTAGACATGACAATTTAACTTGGTGTTTCCCATTGTGGCAACATGATCATAAACATATTAACAAGTCCCATAGTGTGATCAACAACAGATGTAGAATTAAAAGTGTTGACAAGTTTCATCAGGTATTTGGGCCTTATGTATTTTCCACCACATCTAAATCCCATTGCTCCTAAAAACTGCCCAAGCAACTGTTCTCTCTTGAAAAGCTGTTGGCTGTGAAAACATTCCCTTTTGTTTCATGCTTCGACTGGATAAGCAGACATAGATTCCCTTGAACCGGCTCTAGGGAAAAAAATCTACTTTACGATGTCAGCTCCTTATCACAGAATAGATCCAACATAATTCTTCAAGATTTGAAAGAGGCACCCCTCAACACATTTTTACCATACACACCTACTGAAAGAAACACTTTTTAAAACCAAGCTTATTGAAATAGGATTGGTGATTTGATTAATACCTATCAGAACAAAATTAATCTTTTAAATCATTGAAAGGGTGGAGTTTTTAGCAAACATCTGGTGCTTTTCCTCTTATAGCATCTTCCCCTCTGGGCAATTCCATTCTCCACCTGTGGGGCTATCTGGCCTCTGGCCTCAGGACCTCAGATACAGGGTTGAGCCAACAGCACCCAGGCTGGCTAATCAAAATCCTTCCCTCTCCAGGCCCAGAGATCCACTCCATCAATGAGCTATCGTTCCAAGGCAGAGCTATCAGAATTTTCGTCTGGGCTTTTGCTAAAGCTCTTGGGAGATGCACACTTTCTGGGTTCACTAACTGTAAGAACAATTTAAGTCCAGAGCTCTAGATTTTAATTGCTGAGTGGTATATTCGCTACCACTTGGGAAGAACATCCCTGCCAGCAAAACTAGCCTAGAGAAAAGCAGAGCTGAGGGTTGGCAGGAAAGGAAGAATGTGTAAGGCAAGAGTGAGAACAAGAATGAGACCGAGAAGAAAAATCTTGGGGACCTACTTCTAGCCAGGCCTGAAAATGTATCCACTTCTGTAATTTCCAGTTGTGTTGGCCATTTACTCCTCACACCCCATAGTGTGTGCGTGTGTGCTTAAACTAATTTAGATGGTCTAGTACTGAGATTGGCAAACTTTTTCTCTAAAGAGCCAGACAGTAAGCAGGCTTTACTTAAGCTCTGCGAGCCACATGATTTCTATTGCAACTACTGTGGCATGAAAGCAGCTGAGGACAATATATAATAAATAAGTGTGTTCCAATGAAACTTTTACTGTGGACCACAAAATTTAAATTTGATATGATTTTCATGTGTCACAAAATATAATTTTTCTTTTTGTATTTTTTCAGTCATTTAAAAAAGTACAAACCACTTTTTGCTCCTGGGCTGTAGTAAATAGGTGCTGGGTGGCATTTGGCCCACAGGCTATCCTGTGCCCGGTTTGGGCCTAGTATTTATCTTTTGGTGTCCATCAGGTATGGATTCCCCACCCCCACCCCCCGCCTCCCCTCCTTCTGCCAAAACACCCAGATTTTTCTTTAGAGAATCAACTCTTTCCTCTTCAGGGCAAAAATTTAGGACAGATTTGCTGGTAGGTTTCTATACCTTAAGATAAAAATAATCTTGACAAATTTAAAGAAAAAACATCAAAGAAAGCCACAACCTGTCTGATCCATGAAGGGTCGGATGGCAGAACAGAACTTCATTATTATTATTTTTGTTTATCAAAAGTTGTCTAGACCCTGTAGGAACTAGTTCAAATCAGACAAATGCACGCAAGGCAGTATATCTACTTATAGACAGAAATTCCTGCCCACTTAGGAAAACCTCCAAACTCCTTACTCCTGCCACTAGGTCCTGAGTGGCCTGGCTCTTCTGGCCTCCTCCCTAACCTCACCTCCAGGCACTGCCCTCCCTGCTCACTCCACTCCAGCCAGAACGGCATCCTTGTTCTTTGTCAAACACGGTCAGTAAGAAGGATGTGACAATTGCTTTTCCCTCCATCTCCATCTAAAGTCCTCCTGATTCAGATCTTAATATAGCTCACTCTCATTTTATTTAGGCGTCTGATGGCCTTTTCTTGATCACTTCATCTAAAATAACATGCTTTTCCTCACCTACTCACATACCCCATCCCTTCTATGCCCCAATTCAACTTCAGTATATTCACAGAAAAGTCACTCAATTGAAATTATATTCTCATTGTTTTTAATAATCTGTTTTCCCTACTAGAATACAAGTTCAAGGACAGGAAGCTTGTCAACCCTAGTCACCACTGTATTCTCAGTGTAGTGTCTAGAATAGTGTTGTATGCTCATAAATAATTGCAGAATGAAATGAGAGAGAGAGATTGAGAGACTGAGACAGAGAGAAAGAAAGAGAGGGAGAGAGGGAGAGAGAGAGAGAAAGAAGGGAAAAAAAGAAAGAGAGAAAGAGAGAAACAGAGAGAGAAAGAAAGAAAGAAAGAAAGAAAGAAAGAAAGAAAGAAAGAAAAGAAAATCTGTCCATGTAATCTTATTCTTCTAAGAAAATCCACAGAAGTAAACAACTGACTTGCAGAAAATATCTAAAAAATATAAGTCATATTCAAATTTTCTCACCTGGAAATCACAGATGGATAATTTAAAAACAGACCATTATCATGAATGTAAGTGTAAACCATCTCTAGAATAAAGTTCTTGCCAATAACATAATTTTACTGATTTACATGTACATAAGAATTTATAGCTTGCAAAGTACTTTTCACCTAGATCTGCATTTAATTCTTATAAGACATTCCTCAAGAAGATATTATTAAGAGAGAGAGAGAGATGTTATCTCTCTTGTATTGACATGAAACTGAAGCTCAAAATGTAAATAAGGAATAGCTTATGGTTACCAGATGATAAATGGAAAAACAAAAACAGAACCTGAACTCAGAATCCTCTGATTTTGTTCCACGGTAGTCTCCTGCCCCTTCTAGCAATGACAAATCCCACCTATAACGTGTTGATTTACTTGCTTCGATTTCCAAGGGTGACCTAAACCGATCTCCCTTTTCTGGGACTTTGCACACAAAAATTCTGGTGCATTCTGCCCCAGGAGGGCCTGAGCATCTGCATGAAGTTCCTCAGCTCCGTTCAAGATCTACTGTACTCTAGCATTTCTCAGACTTGACTGTGCATATAAGGCCCCCCTGGGAGGTGTCAAAGTGCAGATTCTGATTCAGTTGTTCTTGGGAGTGTGGTCTGGGTGGCTGAATTTCTACTAAGCTCCCATGCTCTCCATCCACAGGATTATCCTTAGAGTAGCGAGCCTAGAGGACATATTTATATGGATTTCCAAATTGCAATGGAAGTATCACAAACTGAATATTTGTGTCCCTCCAAAATCCATGTGTTGAAATCTCATCCCAATAGGATAACACTTGGAAAAGAGGTCTTTGGAGGTAATTAATGACCTTAGTTAAAAAAAAGCCGGGGGAGGGGGTGTGGAGCTAGCTAGCCCTTTCTATCATGTAAGGGTATAAGAAGTTGGTTGTCTGCCACCTGGAAGAGGGTCTTCACCAGAATCCCACCATGCTGGCACCCTGATTCCAGACTTCCAGCCTCCAGGACAGAGAAATAAACATTTGTTGTGTAAGCCATCCAGTCTGTAGTCATTCATTATAACGGCCTGAACTAAGACAATAAGTAATTAGCATTGACATCAAGATCAAATATTTATTTATAATGAAATTGAGGTTTGTCATCACTTTTTCCCCTCCACTAGCACCACCTCTCACTTTTTCCTGGTTTTCTTTGATCCTATTCTCTTTGGGCAAGGGTACCTGGATGCCTCAAAGTCACCATTTGTCACTCTGCCTCCACTGTCCCCCGTCTTCCTCAGAATCCCTACTTGTTCTAAGGAGAAATGTGCGGGCCAAGGTAGGCCCTGAGTGATGTCAGAAACTATACTGAAAGGAGGCACCATTTACCAAGGTAATGAGTTGCTACCCAATTTATAGGTAGCAGCTAGCAGGCTGTGGCACTGCAAAATCAAAACCAGTCATTGAGGTCATCCAATGACCCACTTGTAGCTGAAATGTATCTATTTGATTGTCAAATAGTGTTGCGATACGTTGTTTCATGGCATGCAATGAAATCTATAGCGTAGAGATCATCAGGTGGATCAAAAGCAGAATGTATCAGGCACCTGGGTGGCACAGTCAGTTAAGCATCCCACTCTTGGTCTCGGCTCAGGTAGTGATCTCAGGGTCACAATCTCAGGGTTGTGGGATAGAGCCCCGTGTTGGGCTCTGTGTTGAGCCAGGGTCTGCCTAAGACTCTCTCTCCTTCTCTCTCTCTCTCTGCCTCTCCGCCACCCCATATGCAAATGCTCTCTCTCTCCAAAATAAATAAATAAATAAATAAATAAATAAATAAATAAATAAATAAATAAATAAATAAATCTTAAAAAATACTAGGGTGTATCTTACTTATGAGATAACCTCCAAATATACACCATTTGTTCCTTAGTCCCCCTTCAAATTTTATTTCTGTGAAGGTCTAATTAGGGAAGCCAATCTCCCCAGAAGGTTGCTGAGTATTTTTCAGTGGAGACAAGAACCTCTTTTTCTAGGTATAACCTACTAGGGAATTTGGGGTTTTTGGTCACTTGGCCTGTTGTGCTAGTTTCCATCTAAAAAGTCATAGTCATTGAATTCATTTATCCAAGATATCAACTGATTACTGTAAAGAACTGGTGCCAAAGGAAGCTGTGTGGCCCCCTTCTGCTAGGTTGAATAGTGCCCCCCCCAAATTATTGTCCATCTGGAACCTGTGAGTGTGAATATATTTTGTAGTAGGGCCTTTGAGGATGTACTCAAGCTAAGATGCAATCATACTGCATGGGGATGGTGGGGATCTCTTATCCATAAGCCCCTCACCGCTGCCAGGAGAGGGAGAGAGGCAAGGGAAAGACTCTCCTTAGTAGTCTTCAGAAGGCGCAGACCTTACTAACACCTTGATATTGGACTTAGAGCCTCCAGAACTATGAGACAATAAATTGCTGGTTTTTTTTAAGCCACCTGATTTGTGGTCATTTGTTACAGCAGCCCCTGGGAAACAGACACACTGCTAAATAAAAATGTGTACAAACCTCACTGTCAGTTCACTACTTAAGTATAGTATGGTACTGGGATCATATCAAGGAACGACTGAGGATGCAAGCGGCAGCATGAAGAATGGTGGCTTTATAAGTAACGTAGATAAAAGTAACTCTAAACTGCAAAAGAGGAAAAAAGTTAGCTGGTGCACACCTAACTTACACCCACATTTCTCCCGGTATCTATTTTCTAATGAGCTGGATGCAAGCATTTTATAATAGTCTCTTTGAACCTTTCCAGAGATTTAATTAGGCTCCTAGGGAAGTCTACCTGCCTGGCATAATGATCAATCAAGGCATTTCATTTTATTTGTTCCACCTCCATGGTGGCTATAAGCACCCACTCTTACAATAGCACCTACTTTTATACAAGCACTTACTTTTGTAACAGACATCTTAGGAAGCTCTATAACACTCTAAAGTTCTGTTGGTTGCAGAGTATTCTTTTTTTTTTTTTTTTTTTATTTATTTATTTATGATAGTTACAGAGAGAGAGAGAGGCAGAGACACAGGCAGAGGGAGAAGCAGGCTCCATGCACCGGGAGCCCTATGTGGGATTCGATCCTGGGTCTCCAGGATCGCGCTCTGGGCCAAAGGCAGGCGCCAAACCGCTGCGCCACCCAGGGATCCCGGTTGCAGAGTATTCTTAACTGGGGTTCTTAATAAGGTCAGGATCCCATTTTGTTCCAAAACATTCCAAAACCATGTACCACCCCAAAAGGGTATCTTATCTGTCCATTTATTCATCTCTAGCTAACAACACGCCTGGTGTGCACAATAAGTACTGCCATCTGGGCAGATTTTACCACTGGCAAGAAGTCATATTCTAGAAGTAAAATCTGTTATAGCAGATTGTCTTACATTTTTCTGTTTCAGCTGGAAGGCATGACCCACGAGACAGGAGATTAAGTTTGTGTTTTCTAAAAGCATTTCTAACACATTTGAGTATAGCTAGCTCCTAACTAGAGGTTAAGTGGTCACGGATCTCCTCTTCTTCAAGTTACAGAAGAAAGATATCAGAATTCAAAATATTACAATGATATATGGAAATACACGAGCAGAAAAATAAGATTTCATTGGTGGTCAGGCTACTTGTTGGTAAATGCGTTTTCAGCAACAGACTCTACATCACAAAAGACCATCAAATTTAAAGGGAAGCCTAAGATCAAATCAGTAGAAACCTCCACTAGTTTAGGAGCTCCTACTAATGCATTTAGACAAGGTGAGTAGACTTTTGCCACTAGAAGCTGAAGAGAGAGACCACTGATCTCTGATAATTACTATGAAATTGAATCAGAAGTCCAAAGGCTTATCCATGTATCTCATATACAAATAGATAGAAAGTCTAATGACAAGTCACAAAAGTCCTGTTCATGTGTAGATTCCGAGAAATGAGCCTCCACTACCAAGGACTGGGGGGTATAAGAATTTCAGAAAAGTTGCAAAACCATTGCCTAGAGTAGCCAGTGAGCCTCAGACATCCACTTGACTGTCTCTTAGTTACTCACATAGGAAAACTGTGAACAAACTATGGTCTGTCAGAGATAAGGAATTCATTGCCTTGGGATAAATCATGTCCTAGATAACAAATTTCGCTTTGAGGAAATGGTAACTTCTCTGTGGGAAACTTTTGTCCTTTCTGAGCTAAAACAAAACAGTAAGCTCCTAGGGGAACTCAGAGTTGACCTTACCTTTGAAACACAATGAAGGTCATTCATGTATTAGATAAAATTAGAATCACAATGAAATTTATGTCCTTGAAGTAGGATGGTGCCTCAGCACATTTTTAGACCCAATAGCCCAGGTATATTGTTGACTTTCCCAGGAGACAGGGGAAAAAAATAATGACTATTTTGACTTAAACTTTAGAATCTAAAGGAACATTAAAGAAATTTCCACAGAACACTAATCTACAACTGTAAAATATGCCACCTCAAGAGGCACCAGAGATGAAACATTTGGGTTTAGTCCAACAGGGACGCAGAGAATGACTATTCTGACAGTGTCCTGAGGTCTCTTAGAAGGCCTTTAACCCCACCTACTGGGAATTTTAATGGGGAAGATCAGAGTGTCACAAGGGCTGTGTAAGGTCTGATGGATCCTTTAATTATTATCCTTTCAGCTATTAGTTTTAGTCTTTTTAAAGCTTCTAGCTTAAGAAGGTATGGTGCAAGTTGGCGTAGATTTAAAAGAATCAACCTGAACCTTGATAAGTGCAGCCCCAATAACCCTGTTTGTATCTGTGGAACTTTTTGTCCTCTTAAAAGCCTGCACCTCCTTGAGATCTTTTGTTTGGGCTTGATTTAGGCATAAAGGTGCTAGTAAATCAATGTCCAAATAAGCTATGATTGCATTATGGATACAGTGGTCCTCAGGGGCTATGAGCGCGGCATCACCAGGAAAGTATTTAACCTGGCAATAACACTTGCACGGTAAATTCTTCTCTGTCAAGTTAGCTGGTGTGGTACCACAAAGTAGGAAAGAATATTTCTTGGTAAGGGTTCAAGGGTGACAATGGCTGAGACATGGAAGGTGTCTGAAGATGCTTAGAGCTATCCGTGACCTGAGTAGCTTGTTGACTTCAAGGGCAACGTTGTGTAACAGTGGTAGGATTTAAGATTGATAAATCTATCAATATCAATTAAAAACTGCAAATTTGTCTATAAACATTCAGACAATTTCTCTTTGTGAATTCAAGGGCAAAATGGGAAATCAGGTGCTCGCTTCCCTATCCCCCAGAGCAGGGTCCAGGGTGCCTCAGATCATTATGCTGATTCTCAGGTGAGGGTCCTAGAGGTTAGTCTCAGATGGAGCCCTGGGCCCTACAAAATTGTTGAATGCTTCACATCCAGGTAGCACCAATCTTCCCACCCTCAGAATCCTGCTTGTTCTACCCCCTATAAAACCTGCAGCATCCCCTTGGAACTTCGCCTACCATGAGTTATTTTTCCATGTAAAATAACATTATGTCAATATCTTTAGACAGTGACCAGCGGAAACATAGTCTGATCTTGAAAGGAGAAGGCCAGGATATGAGTAACTTGCCGATCACTTTTCAACTGAATGACCTTTAATGGGCAATTCCTTGTCTCTGAGTTTTTTTTCTCACTTGTGAAATGAAAATAAGAAAATATAAGCTTACAACATAATAGAAGAAACTAACTAAATGTGAGCTAAATAAATTTATCAACTATAAAATACTAGGAAAAATTACTAAAACAACCAAAATAATGCAAAATTATTAAAAATGATAGCTAATGAAGTTAAGGGTAGACATTTTAGGTTCTCTACAACTGTCATGAGAAAAAAATATTTTTGTCAATGGACTACACCATTATCTGTTCCTTTATATGAATCTTTAGTAGCAATACACAGATATTTTTCAGTCTCCAATGAAAGCATAGTACCTGCCAGGTTCATTGGCTAATATTTGTGCATTCTTTGTACTACTGATTTCCAGGATTGTTATAGTTTCTCCTCTGTTATGTGTAGTCTTGGAAATGTAGCTCTATCAGTCACTGTCTTCATCAAAATGCAACTTCATGAATTACATTGATAGGAGATATTGAAAAAATCAGAGGAAGTTTAGAAAATAATTAGGTATCTCCCTTAAAACAGAAAACATAGTCTCAAAATAGCTCCCTGGTATCACTGGGTAATTTTGCTGTAGCCTTACGAAAACTCCTCTGTCCCTGCCTCCCGGGTCCATTCCTCCATCTCTTCCCTGTGAGGCATCAGAGACTGCTTTGAAGGCAACCTCTCGGGAAGTCAGTCCTGATGTTCCTCTGTCCTGATTTTCCTCTGGTGAATTAAGTATTCAGGTTACCTGAGTGACCCGTTCTTGCTCACAGCGGCTGCTGGTTTCATCTTCGCCTCTGTTCTGCCCTCAAAGGCTTGCAAGTGCCTTCTAACGAGCCTCTTTGCATCCTTCCATGCTACATGACGGCCCACTTTCCACATTGCAGCCAGCATATTTTTAAAACACAAATCTGACCATACCCCTCCTTGCTGAAAGCTCTTCAGTGACTTCCTGATGTAATAAGGCAGTAAAGCCAAGCTCCTCTTCCCAGATTACAAGTTCTGACATGATCTGCATCCTGCCTGCTTCAGATCTCGACTCCCTATTACCTGTTCCCCTGCTCAATCTGCTCCATCACACCCCCTTCTTGCTGACTCAAACACAGCAAATGTCATCCAATCTGTCCTACGTTTGCTTGCCCTCTCCTGAAAGTTTCTCCCAGAAGACAGGATCTTTATCAGAATTCAAAATCTCTATTCAAGCATCATCTCTAGAGGAGGCTCCCTGGCCACCTGCTAGAGCTGCTCCCCTTTCCCTAATTGCGCTCTATCACACTACCCTGTTTACTGCCATCTTACAACTTCCCATACTGGGCTTTTAAATTTTATTGATTGGTTCATATGTTTATTTTCTATCTCCTCATAAGAACATAAGCCCACGGGGCAGCCCGAGTGGCTCAGCGGTTTAGTGCCACTTTCAGCCCAGGGCATGAGCCTGGAGACCCGGGATCGAGTCCCACATCCAGCTGCCTGCATGGAGCCTGCTTCTCCCTCGCCTGTGTCTCTGCTTCTCTCTGTGTGTCTCTGTGTCTCTCATGAATAAATAAATAAAAATCTTTAAGGAAAAAAAAAAAGAACATAAGCTCACCTGTCTGCTTCACCATTAAATCCTCAGCATTGAGCCTGGCACAGAGTAAGTGCTCAATAAATATTTATTAAAGGAATAAAAACAATCCATACAGATAAAATTCTCAAGTATTCTTGAGAGTCATAAATAAATGCAAACTTGACTATCTGGAGACAGATACCATGTTTCCTCACTAGAGATGTTAATTCTCCCCAAATATAGCTACTTAATTAACGCAGTCACAGTTCCAACTCTGATCAATGAAAAGATTTTAAATTTTATCTAAAAATAATTGTTAGTGAAAAATAAATTTGTCAAGTAGTCAAAATATTTTTTAAAACAAAGCAAAATAAAAAACAAAGAAGCATCAGGAAGGGGGCCTTACCTACCAGACAATAAAACATGCAAATGCTGAAAGCACTAGGAATAGAAAAAACAGAAATTCCAGAGAGTCTTAAGTACATATAAGAAATAACTATTGCCTCTATCATATTGAAAAAAATCAGTAAAATTTCCCTCATGGAACTATTAACTTCTATATAACAAAAACAACAACAAAAACCGATAAAGTTGAAGTATGAAGTACAATAACATCTGCAAAATGCATTATACTCAAAAGATTACCTCCTCAGGGCACCTGGGTGGCTCAGTGGTTGAGCATCTGCCTTTGGGTCAGGCGGTGATCCCAGGGTCCTGGGATCGAGGGATCCCCGGATCCCTCCCCACAGGGAGCCTGCTTCTCCCTCTGCCTCTCTACCTCTCTGCCTCTCTCTGTGTGTCTCTCATGAATAAATAAATAAAACTTTTAAAAAAAAAAGAAAAAGACTATCTCCTCAATATGTCAAAAGCTTTTCAAATTATTAAGAAAAAAGGTAAATGCTCCAGAAGGAAACAATTCTAAAAATGCAAAGCCAGCAATGCACTGGAAGAAAAATACAAATGTCTAATAAATATTCAAAAAATTATTCTCTCTAGTGATTTAACTAAAGCACATACGAACAACAAGATGAAATTTTTATTATCGGATTGACAAGGATTAAAAATCAACTACCCAGAGTTAGTGAGCCTATAGGGAAATCAGAATCCCTTATCCACAGGAAAGCATAGAGGAATATTTTGGTATAGCTCTTATGGAAGCCATTTTTCCATTGCGATTCAAAACCTTTAAAATTGGCAACTTTGGACAATTCTCCTTTTAATAATTTATCATAAAAATTTAACTGGACAAGTTGTATATACAGGGATGTTTCTTGTCTAGTTGTTTAAAAGAATAAAAAGTTAGAGGCAGGCAGTATAGGGACACCTGGCTTGGCCCAGTGGGTAGACCATGTGGTTCTTGATACCAAGCTTGCGAATTCAAGCCCCAGGTTGGGTGTAGAGATTACTTAAAAATAAAAATCTTTTCAAAAAAATTAGAGAGGTGCCTGGGTGTCTCAGTGGTTGAGCATCTGCCTTTGGCTCAGGGCATGATCCTGGGGTCCTGGGATCGAGTCCCACATCAGGCTTCCTGCAGGGACCCTGCTTCTCCCTCTGCCTGTGTCTCTGACTCTCTCTGTGTGCCTCTCATGAAAAAAATAAATAAAATCTTTAAAAAAAAAATTAGAGACAGTGTAAATGTGTATGTCATGGGAGTCTAAAAGTAAACTATTATGCAGCAATAAAGAATGATTAAGTAGTAGTGTATGAAAAGATGCTCATGACATACTAAGTGAAAAAAGAATAGTAACAGTTTGTAGAGTTTAAACTGCAAAATGAATATAAAGATAAATGTGATTTATATTATATTTTATATACTATATTATTAAAAAAGTCTACCCACTTAATAGAAGGTTTCCAATTGTTATCTCTAGTGATTTTTTTTTCTTTGAGCCTACCTCTATTTCCTAATTATTTTATAATGAATATTGCTTACATAGTAGAGAAAGCTTGGGGGTTTTGTGGGAAGGGGGAGTTAATTACTGATCTCTACTTGGCTGCAGACAGTGTTTCCAAGTCAATTTTTCATGAGCAAAATCTAGGAAGCAGCTTTTGAGTTGAAAAAATAATAATTTCAGTACTCCACCTGCATGAGAAACTAGGCTTACAATTATAGCAGCCCCTTTTTGTTTTGTTACTACCAAGTAATGCAGCCAATAAAGAAGCTTTGAAAAGCAAAAATTAAGCAATAAGGTGTGACAGATAATGCGATTATTGTATGGTAATGAACTCCACAGGAATCAAAAGTTTGATATATTGCTGAGTACAACTATTTCCCTTGGGTATAATTAAAATCGGAAAAGCTTGCACCAGAATCACTGATATAAATAGTCCTTCTTGTAGCTAAATATGTTTCCAACTGTTGTATGGGTGCTTTAGTTGTATTCAATTATACCGCATGATAAAAACATAACTAAAGCTGATTCTGAATTAAGGTTTGGGAACAATCAGAGCAGCCCAAAAGATTAAACCTAATTCTAATAGCATAACTACACCAAATTAGTAAAAACACTACAACAACAATCACTAACACGGCATAGCTCCGAGACCTTGCAGGTTCAGTTCCAGACCACCACCATAAAGCCAATATCGCAATAAAGCAAGTCAAATGAAATTTTGGGTTTCCCAGTGCATATAAAAGTTATATTTACACTATACTGTAGTCTATTAAGTGTGAAATAGCATTGTGTCTAAAAAAAAAAAAAGTACATGCCTCAACTTAAAAATACTTTATTCTTAAAAAATGCCAACCATCCCTTGAGCTTTCAATGAGTTATAATCTCTGTGCTGGTGGAGTGTATTGCCTCCGTGTTAATGGCTGACTGTGAGCCTATCAAGGTGGCTGGGCAATTTCTTAAAATAAGACAACAGTGACGTTTGGTTTCTTTTCATAAATCTGTGTACAACGCGATGCTATTGGACCAAACGTTACATACAATAGAACATCCTTCAAAATCAGACTCACCCGTCTCAAACTCTGTTGGGGCTTCATCAGCTAAATTGAGGTAATATTCATAGTCCTTGGTTGTCATTTCAATAATCTTCACAGCATCTTCACCAGGAGTAGATTCCAAGAAACCATTTTCTTTGCTCATCCATAAGAAGCAGCTCCTCATCTGTCTTATCATGTCTGTACGTGTTTATCAAGTTTTATCATGAGATTGTAGCAATTCAGTCCCATCTTCCTCAGGCTCCCCCTCTAATTCTAGGTCTCCTACTATTTCCACCACATCTGCAGTTACGTCCTTCCCTGAGCTCTTGAAGCCCTTAAAGTCCTCCATGAGGATTGGAATCAGCTTCTTCCAAATTCCAGTTAGTGTTGACATTTGACTTCTTCCCATGAATCATGAATGTTCTTAATGGCCTCTGGAATGGTGAATCCTTTCTAGAGGTTTTCACTTTCCTGCTTTGCCCAGACCCATCAGAGGAATCACTACCAATGGCGGCTAGAGCCTTACAAAATATATTTCTTAGTAAGAAGACTTGGAAGTCCTGATGGGCTGCAGAGTGGACGGTGTGATAGCAGGCATGACAGCATTAATCTTGTTGAGCATCTCCATCAGAGCTCTTGGGTGACCAGGTACATTGTCAACGAGGACTAATATTTTCAACAGAATCTTTTTTTCTGAGCAGATCTCAACACTGGGCTTAAACTATTCAGGAAACCGCGTTGTAAACAGATGTGCTGTCATCCAGGCTTTGTTGTTTCACTGATACAGCATAGACAGCATAGACTAGCATCATTCATAAGGGTCCTGGGATTTTCAGAATGGTGAATGAGCACTGGCTTCAACTGAGTCTCCAGTTCCATTAGCCCTAACAAGAGAGTCAGTCTGTTCCTTGAAGCTTTAAGCCAGGCATTGCCCTCTCTCTAACTAGGAAAGTCCTCAATGGCATCTTCTTCCAATTGAAGGCTCTTTTGTCTAAATTTAAAATCTGTTGTTTGGTGTAGCCACCTTCATTAATTCTCTTAGCTAGATCTTTTTGGTAACTTGCTGCTTCACCTCAAACTTTTCTGCTATGGAGACAGCTTCTCTTCTTCAACTTCATAAATCAACCTCTGCTGCTTCAAACTTTTCTTGTCCAGCTTCCTCACCTCTCTCAGCCTTCATAGAATTGAAGAGAAGTAGTGCTTTGCTCTGGTTTGATCTTCTGTTCAGACCACTCAAGCTTTCTTCAGATCAGCCATAAAGCTGTTGTGCTTTCTTATCATTTGTGTATTCACTGGAGCAGCACTTTTAATTTCCTTTAGGGACATTTCTTTTGCATTCACAACTTGGCTGTTGGTGCAAGAGAGCGAGCTTTCAGTCTACCTTGGCTTTTTTTTTTTTTTTTTTTTTTTTTTAAGATTTCACTTATTCATTTGAGAGAAAGAGCATGAGTGAGGGGAGAGGGGCAGAGGGAGAGGGGAACCCATTCTCCGAAGAGCAAGGAGCCAAATGTGGGGCTCGATCCCAGGACCCCAGGATCATGACCTAGGCCGAAGGCAGACGCTTAACTAACTGAGCCACCCAGGCGCCCGATCTTGGCTTTTGACATACATACCTTCCTCACTAAGCTTAATCATTTCTAGCTTTTGATATAACATGAGAAATGCATGGATCTTCCTTTTTCTTGAACACCTAGAGGCCAGGGCAGGGTTATTCATTGGCCTAATTCCAATCTTGTGTCTCAGGGAATAGGGAGGCCGAGAGAGAGAGAGAGAGAGAGAGAGAGAGACGGGGAATGATTGGTCAGTGGAGCAGTTAGAACATGTACAACATTTATCAATAAAGTTTGTCATCTGACATGGGGGTGTTTTGCAGTGCCCCAAAACAATCATAATCCTAACATCAGAGATCACTGATCACAGATCACCATAACAAATTATAATAATAACGAAAAATCTGAAATATTATGAGAATGACCAAAATGTGAGCAAATGCTGTTGGAAAAATGATACTGACAGACTTGATTGGCACAGAATTGCCACAAAGCTTCGATTTGTAAAAAAAAAAAATAATAATTTCTGAGAAGCACAATAAGATAAATTATGCCTATTCAATTACAAATATTACAGTAATAATAACAGCAAAAGACTTCTAAACACCTGTCAGGACAGATAATCTTCTATGTCCCAGAGACTCAGAAAAGAAGCCCATTAAATATTTAACATTTTATTATTTCAAATAGAATGGATTAACCAAGCACAAATTACATCTGAAATTTTAAGCCTATTCAAACGCATGTGGGTCCTAATTGGAGCAGGTTGTTAAAAACTATCACAATAATGCCTGGGTGGCTCAGTCAGTTCAGCATCCGACTCTTGGTTTTGGCTTAGGTCGTGATCTCTGGGTTCTAGGCTCAAGCCCTGTGTTGGGCTCCATGCTCAGCAGGGAATCTGCTAGACATTTTCTCCCTCCTGCTTGTGCTCTCTCTCTCTTTCTCTGTCAAATAAATAAATAAAATCTTTTTTTAAAAAAAGATGTCATGACATAATCAAGGAAAATTTAAAACTTTAAAAAAATTTAAAAACTGGATATTTCATATTAGCCAATTTTTAACTTTTAAAATTGACAATAGTACCATGGTTATACTTTTTCAAGAGTCCTTATCCTTAAGGGATACATTCTGAAATATCCAGGGATAAATGATAGGACATCTGGGATTTGCTTCAAAATAATCCAGTAGAGGTGGGTGGCTACAGATGAAACAAGATTGTCAAAGAAGGGTGTCGAGCTGAAAAATAAAATGGCCAGTTATTTTACTTGGAGATTATATTTACTGGGAATAACGGAGAAATTGCAATCTGGGATAAATACACTATGACAAACCCTAGGTGAGTCCAGAGAGACAAAGGGAAGCTTTTTTAGGTTTTAGGAAGAAATTAGGGAGAGTTGTTTGTAACAAACAAAAGCTCATTGGGCAAGAATTACAGCTGGAGGTTGGGGCAGGTTCTCATTGGCTGCAAGTGGCAGGTGGTGCATTGTTGCAGCTGCAGGGAGAGAGGGATCTTCCTTTTCTTTCTTAAAAGCAGGAGATAAATTCCTTTATAAAAAATGTCCTCCCTTGTTAAGATAATTCTTGTGTCCTCCTTCCTCCTGATTATGCAGGCTACGGTGAGTGGTATGTGCTTCAGAGCTCCCCCTTCAGGGTTTCCCAACTCCACTTTAAATGAGGTTTTTAAAATTTATTTGTACAAGTGTGGCGAATACATGTGCGCTCATTATACTAGTCTCTTCATTTTCTGAAATGAAATCTTTCATCAGAAGTGTTTTTAAAAAACTATTCACTTCAAAAAGAGTTCCTCTATACCAATCATTCTGCATCACTGTATATCATGCACAATTTGGTGAAGGAAGTCACGAGAAGTTAAAGTTATTAAAAAATTAGCCTAATTCAGTGATGCATAAAATCTCATTTGGTTCATAAAAAAAGTCTTATGTTACTGAAAAGGGAAGCTATAACGATCATCAAAACATAAAATTAAATGAGTATAAACCACTGAGATGAAAGCAAATTAAAGTATAGAACCTGAGTGTGAGTCAGATTTCAATGTTCCAGAGCTGAGGTCATTACCAAAATGGCGGGGAGGGGGGCCAGCAGCTGGAAAGAGCATCCACTTTGAACTGAACTGAGATAATTACTGAAAGCAGTGATTTTTAAGAAATCAAATTCCTTGTGAAGGACACGTGCTGTTAAATAACAGGAGTCCCAGCGGTTGTTTATCAATGAAGTAGAAAGAATTCTATTGGCAGTATAAAGTAAATAAAAGGGCAAGATGGAGAAATAAGCAAATGGATTTGTTTCAGACATAATTTGAAAGACTGCCAGACACCACACTTTCCCTCTTTAAATGGCAATTAGATTTTATTAACATTCTGTTCCTTTTGTGTCTTACAGATGTCTTCTTAAGATCACTAAAGGGGGGGAAAAAAAAAAAAAGATCACTAAAGGGGCACAGACAAAATCAGTTTGTTCAGTTGTCCACAGTAGGTCTATGCATAAGAGAAGGCCAAATGGAGTATCACCTGGAGACTTCAGCTCCCGCTACTTCATGCCCTCATCTATGTATTCTTGTTTTTATTCTCTTAACTCTGTATTGCTTTGCCTTGCTGTGTATGAGCCTGTTGACTTGCAAGAAGAAAACACTGACACTTGGCCATAATGTTGCAGGCCGTGAGCTTCAGGCTCCCGGTTAAGTCACCAAAAACCAATGGACTAAAGTAGTCATGTATGACTTTATTCATCAAATCTAGTTTACTACACTTTAAAAATAGGGAGTTACTTGATGAGATGAGAACTGGGTGTTATTCTATATGTTGGCAAATTGAACACCAATAAAAAATTAAAAATATATATATATTTTAAAGTTCAGAGAAATTCACATTGGATGGGTTGGCACCCTCTTCCCTGAACTAAAACCTCCTCTTTCCTCTAATTGTTCTCGATTCTCCATAGTCTTCTGTTGGATTTTTATCTCCTCCTTTCTCTGAACATCCTCCCTCCTCTCTGACCCTCAGTCTCCTCCTCTCTCAGATACTCAGTTTCCCCAAATGTGCTCCTCAGTCCCCCTAGTCCCCAAACAGCTCAGAAGAGCGCTGTGTCTCCGCTATTTGTGTCCCATTCCCCCGCATAAAGTCCCCCCTTGTGTGCCCAGTCCTCCACATGGGGCAATGGGAAGCTGAGCCAGAGACAGATTAAATATTTAAATGTAGTTTTGAAAACCTATCAACTAGAACTTTTAAAAAATTCTCAAAAAAAAATCTGAAAGCATTTTATTCTACAGAAATATCTATGAACTTTGTGAATATCTTTCTTATTGTTACAAGAAACAAGTGTCTTGAAATCAGTTAGATAATTGGCCCTTGGGTGAATTGATTCTTTGATGAGTTGGCATTTGCAAATGTGGCTTGTGTTGAAATGTCAGCAGGCAAATTATGTTGCCTCCAAGTGTGAGAGAGACGCTCAGGAGTGTCGTGCGGGTGACATAAAATACATGTCCAGAACTAGAGTCACCTGACTTTCCCCAAGGGCTCCAGGCCCACCGGAGGCTCTAGGACAAGGGGAAAATGAAGACCTGCCCATTCATAGCTGAAATGACTTGGCAAATCCAGAGTGGGGAAATTATAACCAGATTCCTGCATTAAATCATCTTTTTTTTTTATTGAGGTGTAATTGATATATAGCATTATATTAATTCTAGGTATACAACACATCAATTTGATATTTGTATATCCTGCAAAATAATCACCACAATAAGTCTAGTTAACATCTGGCACCATTTGTAGTTAAATTGTGTGTGTGTATGTGTGTGTTGAGAATTTTTAAGATTTACTCTATTAGCAACTTTCAAATACAGCATATGGTATTATTAGCTATTGTCTGTGCACCACATATCCATGATTTATTTATTTTATAATTCGAAGTATGTAGGAATTTTCTTATATTAAAAGCAAGGTTCTTCTCTGGAAATTGAAAAGCCATAATCATTTAATGTAAGACAACATTTCTCAAAGCATGTTCTGCTAAATATTGTCTCTATGAGATGTTCTGCCAAAAATCAGTTTAATCTGAAATAAGTTGGGGGAGAACGTGGAACACAGAATCCTTTATTGGGGACTCATAATGTAGGATATTGAATTCCTACAATAAATTATTAATAAAAAGTCTCTACCTAAATCCTGTCCTGTTGTGATTTTTGTTGTGGTGGTGATTATTTTATTCCTCTCTCTTTGATTTAGTAAATAACTGTTACTATTTAGAGGTCAGTCAGGACATGCCCTGCCATTTTGACACGTTGGGGTTTAGTTTTATGTTCTTTTTTATTCTGAAGTTTCTCTGAGGAGAGCCTTCGCTTGGCAGCGTATGGGGGAGGGAGACAGGGAGGAAATTAGCCACACAAAGCTGTGGTGAAGGAGGAGATCATCTAAAATAATCAGAGCTCTCCTATGAACTACCAAGTGAAATACCATAAGCGATGTGATCAAAAATTCTAAAATTAACAAATTATAATTGATGCTGTGATAGCTGTAGGCAGGTGAGAGTAAACCATAGGCATGAAAAGGTGCTAATCCCATATAAGGCCCGAAAACCCCAATCCTGAGACCTGCATTGAAGAAGTTAAGCAGAATTAAGGCCAAAAAGTCATAATAGGAAAATAATGTAAGTGAGATTGTCACTTTCTCCAGGGGCCGATGAAGACCCAGAGTAAAAATAAGTTAGGTTTGATCTCCTTGCCCTGCTGTTTATACAACTCAACCCAGACAGAAATCCTGCTGACAGATTCAGGGCACACCTTCCAGCAGTTATAAGTGGCAATTGCTCCACTAGCATTGTTCCTCATTTCATTCCAAATACTTATGACTTCCATGACCTCGCTCTGTCTACACCTTCCCATAGAATTCCAAGACACCTATAACAAAAAGGCAGTCCTGATCAAAGTTATTACTTCCCACTGCCTCCTGTATCTAATCAAAAGTATTCTAGATTTTCATCAAGTTTCCTTTATGACTTCTTAATTTTTTTTCCTCTACCCACTTTTTTTTCCCCTTCTGTTGTGATTTAATTCCTACATTGTAGTAGTTTGTATCCAAATGACTCAAAATGATGAGTAAATAAATACGTAAATACAAATAAAGAATAAGTAAATAATCAGGACCCTAGTCTTAATGTGTAATTCTTGGCACTTCTATTGAGTATGAATTTGCCACTTTTGGCTTAATATTCCAATTTCTCAAACCCCTATTTTGTCCATTTTTTAAAACCACAAAACCTTAAATGAGGAAGTAAAAAAAGAAGCAAATGCCTCACTCTCACTACATTGCTTTCTACTGCTTTCTTTAATTCAGGCTCAACTCATATCAACATGGAGTATATTTGAGATCTATGCCATTTTATTCCTATATTCTTTATGTTTGGGGGGTTCCCAACAACCTCATATAATACATAATCACCTTATTGTTTTGCATCATGGAAATGTTTTTTAAGGGTATGAAATCCTCTTATTTATGTACCCAAAAAGGAAAAATAGAAGCTGTAGATGTTCAATTCTGGGATATGGAGTCAGAGCATACTGAAATACCTAAATAAATCTTTAAGTGGCTCATAAATAATTGAATAAACCAACAAGCTAGCTCAATTATACCAAAAAATGATTGCTCAGTACCCCATGTTATATCATTTGTGGTAAAAAGCATTTGAAGTTAAATATAAATTTAAACTCCCTTACCACCGCTTATGGTTTCCAAATAGGCCTGTCTGGGAAGGTGAAATTTTCCATGCTTGGTTTTGGCCCAAAGGGGAAACACTGTTGAGGAGTTGAAGAAAATGCTCAACAAAGACTAATGATTTATGAAGGGTAAAAAAAAATGGTTTTTGAAAATTTTATCACGAAGAAATTATTTTGAGGATACACAGCTAATCTAAAATATTTGTTAAAATCTCTATATGAATTTGTTACATACTAAGGAAAATTATTAAATTATTTGAGGAAATTTATTTCACTCTAAGATAAAAATCTATGTTGGTATATACTCAGATAAGGATATTGACTACGTTTGTAACCACCTGACAAATTCTCAAAAACTTGTAGACACACAAAGCTTTGGTAACAAATAGTAAAATGAATTTTGGGCTTTGCCAAAAATTGCTTTGATTTTATTTACCAGTCTCTGTGAAGCAGATAGTAAATAGGCACAATTACTTGGAGAGTGACTTTTAATATCTTATCTGCAACCCAGAGTTAATGTTAACAACGTACCTCATGGTCTTCTAATTCCCGAATACATCTCACCTCCTTCATGAAGCTTTCCCAGATTAACCTCACCTGAGAGTTTACAGGCTATTCATCCTCAAGTGCTTTTTCATGAAGTAGCCCTTAGCAATGCATTGTATCTCTCCTTTAAATGCTAGAACTCACAAGCCCAGGATTCAGATCTATCATTAATTTTGTTTCTTCCCCAAACCTCTAGTCCAGGAGAGTGATCCTGATAGACACAGACTTTGTACATCCACTCCATCTTGCTCCTGAGTTTAGAAAAACCAGCCATCTGACCATAGAAAATAATCCTCCATCTTCTATACTAGCAATCTCATAATTGAACTGGAAAAATGAAACAGAAAGGGAAACAAGATTCAGTGTTTCTAGCTAGTGTGTGATAAGTATTATCTTCCAATATATGAAATCTGTTTACAAAAAGATTCAACCTTATTTAGTGTGTTCCATAGTAACTGGAAGGAATAAAAAGTCCCACTACTTCACTTTAAGGACGAATTTCTGAAAGACTTGAAAAGTCAAGAAAAATGGAATGAGTTTCATTAAGAGATAGTAAATTTTCTCTCAACACTGGAAGACGTTGAGACAATTGGTAGACAGACAAATCCAGACAGAAGCTGGATTACCAGTCAAGATATGGTAGGAGAAACTCAAGCCTTGGAGAGAGAATTGGACCATGTGAATCACCTCTGAAGACATGGAGGCTCTTAGCGGATTCACCTCTCTAGTTTTTTAGACATCTTTGCTAAATTATTTCAGGCCTCTGATATTCAGGCAATTGCCCAACACCTGAAATTCTTTTAAAGAAAAATTTAGGGGCACCTGGGTGGCTCAGTGGGTAAAACATCTGACTCTTGACTTTGGCTCAGGTCATGATCTCAGGGTCATGAGATCCAGCCCCACATCGGGCTCTGGGCTCAGTGGAAAGTCCGCTTGTCCCTCTCCCTCTGCTCCTCCCCACTGCTTACATTCGTGTTCTCTCTCTCTCAAATAAACAAATAAAAACTTTTAAAAAAGAAAAAGTTTAAATACTCAACCATTCTTATCTCTTCTTTAAAATGCTCTTTAAAAACGTGTTTTAAAAACCTTCATTGGAATTAGCCACTGAAAAGCTTTTGGTGGAGAGCTTTTACTGGAAAGATAAGTACTCAGAAGATAATTGCACCAGGAAATCAGAGTTTTTCCCCAGTAACGTAACATTTTTCAAAAATCAATCTAACACGGCCAATTAATGTGTTGGAGAATAATATGCCTTCAGAGAGATAAATACTTGAGCCTCCTTCCCCTTGAAATAAATGGCATCCTAATGCTCACAGAAGATTCTCAGGAAATTTTTCTCTGACACTAAAATAAATATATGTGATTCATCATCAGAGAATTAAGAATGAGCACTCAGCTACTTGGTTTACTTCCACTGCAATGAACAGCTGATTTTGATACCTCTCAATGGGCAAGACTGAAAAATAGAGGCTGTTTTTCTCCAGAACCACCCTTTCTATGTACAATTTGGTTGGGAAAAGAGAAAAAGGTTCTTCCCCCTGGTCTCAGCCCCACCATCTCTTCTTGCCATCATCTCTCTTCTTTGACTTTGCCCAGACTCAAAATAAATAAATAAATACATATAAAAAATCTGTGGCATCAGCTAAGAGAACGTGATGGCGTAAGAGGGATATTTAGCAGAGGAAAACCAATTTGAACAAGCCATTCAGCCTGCAAATTTCTCCTGCATTCTCAAGGTCTTTAATGCAATAAAATGCATGCTCCTTTTAGACCACAGCTCATGACTTTTTTTTCCAGGAAATCTTCCTTGATAAAGGTCACTTAATCTTCAACCTACTAGCACTATTTTTAATCCCTTTCTTTATTTCTGTTCACTGCATTCATGTAATCACATAAGCATTCCATTTATCTATGCCAGACGCTGCACGCTTACAGTTGCGGTCTACATCTGCCGAATCTGATGCCGTTCTGTGGGCAGTGCTTTGTTCAGATTTATTATTATTATTATTATTATTATTATTATTATTATTATTATTATTATTATTATTATTATTATTATTATTATTTCAATGTCTTCGGTTTCACCATAGGTCTCACCGATCCCAGATGCCTTACATATACTAACATTCACACCTTTATATTACTTGTCTGGCCACTGTAGGCATTTGAATTTGCATCTCTGAATTTTATGCAAAAATACTTCCATATTGACCCTCGGGTTTGTATGTCTATCATATTGTGAATTGAAGGTAGGATATGTCTAATATCTGCTGCAAATTTCCGAACATCTCAAACAGTGTAGGCATTGAGTATTGTACGAATTTGGCAAACACTTAATATTTGAGAAAAAAACGATTATCAGAAAGTCTATGCTTCATAGAGTTTCTTAGGCATGTGTGGACAGAGTCAAAATATGACTTTATTTTGCCTCCATACTAAATAAAACTCCTGTTCCTTATTATGGCCTAATAGGTGGAAACATTTTTTTATAAACAGGTTTAAAATTTTTATTTTATTTTTTACAGAGGGCAAGGATTGGTGGAAGAAAGAATATGACTTTGTTAAGCCTAAAAAAAGCCTTTTTTTTTTTTTTTTTTCATCTAACTGGGTCCTGGGCTTGATTATAAACTCCCTGGAGGAGAATGCAGTGGCCATTTGACATTCTGGGCACACACAGGAAGAGATATTTTAATGAGGAGAGCTACTTTTTTTTTTCTTTTTTTCAGTGTCCAGAGAAGTCTCATGGAAATAGAGTGTCTATTTAAATAAATATGATTTCAAATCTGTCATATGAATTTGGATATGCTTCTCCCTAAGCAAGATCTATCTTGAAGTGAACCACTTTAAGTAAAATTTTAAGGATGGAAGGCTAAAGATTTAGAAGAGGTGCAAGGATCAAAAACAGGGACAATATTCAAACACAAAGAGGTCTGCCAAGTACGTGAGGATGGATTTCAAAATAAAAAGACCTAATTTGAAGTTGGGGATTTTCTTCACAAGTATGATTACCTATTTTGAGCACGTTTCCCCAATTCCTTTGTCCTCCTTTCCCGCTTTCTTGTCCCTGTTCTTTTCTGTAGGTTCCTTCCTCTCCTCCTCACCATCCATCCTATCATTTCTCTGGCTCACCTGGATGCACCAGTTTTCCAAATGACCCCAACGCCCACGTCCCCTGTTCTCCCAAACACCCACACGACTACCCTGCTCTCATGACTGCTTCCAGTTACAAGGCACACATATCAGATACCGGTCTACAAAAGCTAGTTCAGGTATAGCACTCAACCAGCACATTAAAAACAACAGGAACAAGCACATGGTTGGGAACTTTTATTGAATGGTAAAACATTTGTGCAGCTACTTCCCATAGAAATGAGTGGGTTTGGAAGGCCATTTCTCCTCTCACAGAAACTCAGATGTTCTTAATTCTTTTCCTCTCAGCACATTGGAGAGCATGCCTCTTTCATTTATACACTCAACTCCCAGGCAAGAGGCTAAATCAGACTTTCAGGGCCAGGCCGTCTCTAAACTTGCTTTCCTCGTCTTTAGTCTTATCCTCCACTGGCACATGGATATTTTTTTAGTGTTCTCAGTAACACTGTTTTTATTTAGTTGCCATGTATTTTGTAAGGTTACACGCAATCCCTCTTGATAAACTTCTGCAGTTTTCATTGCTAAAACATAGCATCTACAGCCAACTGCTAGCTTTGGAGAGAAATATACGGCCCATCTGTCATCACACGAAAGCGGAGTTGACCACATGTCCTCTGAGAGTTTTCAAACAACTCCCAGAGCAAGTACCATGACCCTTTCTCTGCCTGATTGAATTCTATCAATAGCCTTTCTTGGGGCAAAGGAATGATACGGAAACTGATTAGAAGTTATGAAAACAGTGTGTCTAACAACTCTTAAAACACCCTCAAAAGAAAAGCACTATTTAATCCATTGTGTAGATAGCTGGAGACACAAAAAATCTAGTGACTCAAGTGGCTATCTTTCTTGACTTATGGTTTCTACATCTCATCAGTCAAATGTCTGAAGGGAGCTGATATAGCATTTTTAAGTGGCCTAAAACACCAAAACGATCATTTTTCAGAGAGTTGTTTCTTCACGTAGACGCACTGTCCCAGAGTCTTTTCGTGAAGGCTTCTATCATTACTACAGGAGAGCACTCCTTTCCAAACCACTGTTAAGGAAAAGATTATTGATGAGAAACTTCCCATACCTTAAGTTTTCACAGGATCATGAATGATTTCAGAACAAGAATGCTTCAAAAGAACACATCCCTGTTGGACTCTAATTAAACCTGGAAGGAACTGTATTCAAATATTTCTTGCTATTTCACACATTTTGATGCAATGAAATTTGATGGCAAGTATATGGGCTCGGAAGTTCAAACTCAGGATCCAGCCATCTCCCCTGCAATCTGGGATAAGTTACTTAACCTTAGAGTCTTAGTTTCTTTATCAGTAAATTGGAGATAATGAGACTAACCTTGTAGATTGGCTAAGAAGGGTAAATAAGATAATAACAGGCAAAGCAGCGATCCCGGTGCCTGACGTACAGCATGCATTAACAGCTGGAGTTAACATTATAGATTTTTTTTTTAAGATTTTATTTATTTATATGAGAGACACACAAAGAGAGAAAGAGGCAGAGAGAAAAGCAGGCTCCATGCAGGGAGCCCGACATGGGACTCGATCCCAGGTCTCCAAGATCAGGCCCTGGGCTGAAGGCAGTGCTAAACCGCTGAGCCACCCGGGCTGCCCAACATTATAGATTTATATGAAAATATTACATAGTTATAATGATTTAGGTTAGACTTCCAAAACTGTGAGAGACACTTATAAGAGAATAATCTTCAGGATTCTAGGTTAGGTCTATCAATTTATCCATTGACTTCTTTATACCAATATCACCATTATGACTTTCATGTAAAAAATGTACAAAATAAAAACAAAACTATTCATGTAAACTGAACCTTAAAATGGTTTGGTACTAGAAGGGATCACGCAGAAAGAAATATATTCAGTTATTCACTTTAAATGCCATTGTCACGAAGGTGTCCCAAAAGTAGATGCTGCCCTGAGAAAGAATATGCAAGGGATTTATTAGGGAAGCATTCTCAGAAGAACCAGTAAGACAGAGGGGTGGATAGGAAAAGGAAGAAGTGAAGCAAGGAGCCACTTCAAGCCATATCCAGCCTCCCTGGTCCCATAGGGGAGCTCTGGAGTATAAATTATGCACCAGGGTTGGGTATCCTTGCTCAAGGCAAGAGGGCTGGGTGTTTCACCCTTTAGTCTTTAGAATTGGGCTACAGACTGGAGGTTGGAAGAGTGGAGAATATAAAGTCCACGCACTTTAGACTCTGTGGCAAGTAGACCAAGCAGCTCCAGTAGGCCCAAGGCAGTCCTCCAGAGAAAGTGGCAGGTGAGCTATAAAAACCCCAAACACACAGATGTGGGGGAGGTGGGTAGGAGGAGGGAGCACTGAGCAACAGGAACAAGAAGGGATAAAGGGACCCAAGAGAATCTGAGTGGAGCACTGATAGTGTCCACTACCTTCACACATCTTACGAGATGCCAATAAACCCAACTTCATAAGAAAACCTATTTGTTGGGGATCCCTGGGTGGCTCAGTGGTTTAATACCTGCCTTTGGCCCAGGTTGTGATCCTGGAGTCCCGGGATCAAGTCCCACATTGGGCTCTCTGCATGGAGCCTGCTTCTCCCTCTGCCTGTGTCTCTGTCTCTCTCTCTGTGTGTCTCTCATGAATAAATAAAATCTTAAAAAAAAGAAAAGAAAACCTATTTGTACATTCATGAGATTAAATGTTTAAAAGTCAAATAAAGAAATAAACTAGCATATGTTTCCTGGCTGCCTGCTTTGCAGTCTTTCAGGAATGCCCTCACTTAAAGAAAAGGCTGAAAATTAAACAAGTCATTGCCCCAATTTGCCCCACTCTATTCCAGTCTAAGAATGTAAGTCAAAGTATACTCCAAAGCTCCAATGGTTGATCATAGAGCCTCCAATTCTAATGCACTTTGTAGTTTATTAATCATCATCAAAAGTGTTCTCTGTCAACAACCCCATGAAATAGGAATAACAAGCATTATATACTATCTCACTCCCCAATTTATGAATGGAAAACTGAGGCTCAGAAGTTGAATGAATGACATGCTCAAGATCATGCAACAAGGGAAGAATTGGAATTCCATCCCAGGTTTGCTAATTCCAATGCTCTTTCCATCAGTCGTTTCAGTGGAAATAAACCATGTAGCTATAGAGAGCAGTAGAGAGCCACTGTTGGCCATCTGACTTGGGACGACACTCTGGACTATCTGTTGGCTGAGCCAGCGGTGCCTAAAATTTCACATGGCAAAACATGTGACTTAAACCTGTTTTCATCTCATACCCCACTTTCACTGAAAGCCACTCGCTGTGACTCTGAGACACCCAAGCCACAAATCTGGGAATCACTCTCAACTCCTCATTCCTGACAGTTGATCTATTGCTGAGACCTCTGGATTCCATGTTCTCGATACCTCACTCATTTATTCCCTCCTTCCCACCCACAGTGATGTTTGTCAGAACAACAAAATGCAACTCTGATAGTTTTGTTTTTACACTTAAACTATTAAAATTTCCAGTCACTCCCATCATCTAATGTCTAGACACGGTATGGTCTCTAAGGGTCTCCATGGTTGAACTTCTATCTACACTTCCAGCTGCATCTACATAGCTTCCTATGTCCCAGCTTCCAGCTATATACTACAGACAGTCCCCAAATATGCCTCTTCTCACACTGCTCCTTCCTCTGGTAGTACTCTCTCCTCCCCTCATTTACCTGAAATTAAGATTTTATGATTTACTTTAAGTTAATGCCCTCAATGTACTTCTATCATAGAATGAATAACAACTTTACATTTATTTTGTTTACATATCTGTATCCTCTTCCCTTTCCTCTCACCAGTCTATAATTTCTTCCAAGGTGGGTAATTAGTCTTATTTATTTTTGCATTCCAAGTGTCCAGCACAGCATTGACATTCATAGGTGCTCAATAAATTTGTATTGAAGTAATGAATTAGACACCAACTTAGAAAGCTAGATCTGTTACACAAACCATCTGATCACTATGTGACAGATGTCACAGCCATAGGCTTATCAATCTCTGTATTCTATCCTCTTGTTTTAGAAATATCCCTGTCTTTGCCAATAGACACATGGAAAGATGCTCAGTATCACTCATCACCAGGGAAATGCAAATCAAAACTACAATGAGATATCTCACATCTGTCAGAATGGCTAAAATAAAAAACACGAGAAATAACAAGTTTTGGTTAAGATGTGGAGAAAGGGAACCCTCTCGCACCATTGGTGGGAATGCAAACTGGTGCAGGCATAGTGGAAAACAGTATGGAGGTTCCTTAAAAAATTAAAAATAGAACTACTATACAACCTGTATAGTAATTACGCTACTGGGTATCCGCACCCCCTGCCCAAAATACAAACACACTAATTCAAAGGCATATGTGCATTTATTGCAGCATTATTTGCAATAGCCAAACTATGGAAGCAGCCCAAGTATCTATCAAGAGATAAATGGATAAAGAAGGCACACACACACAGTGGACTATTACTCAGCCATAAAAAAGAATGAAATCTTACCATTTGTAACAACATGGATAGAACTGGAAAGTATAAAAAAAAAAAGAACTGGAAAGTATAATGCTAAACAAAATAAGTCAAAGAAAGACAAATATCAGATGATCTCACTCATATGTGGAACCGAAGAAACCAAACAAATAAGCAAAGGGGAAAAGAAAGAGAAACAAACCAAAAACAGGCTCCTAAACTATAGAGAACAATCCGGTGGTTATCAGAAGGGAGTTGAAGGAGACAGAAATAGTGGATGGGGATTAAAAAGAACATATATCGGGCAGCCCGGGTGGCTCAGCGGTTTAGTGCTGCCTTCAGCCCAGGGCCTGATCCTGGAGATCCAAGATCGAGTCCCATGTCGGGCTCCCTGCATGGAGCCTGCTTCTCCTCTTCCTGTGTCTCTGCCTCTCTCTCTCTCCTCTCTGTTTCTCATGAATGAGTAAATAAAATCTTTAGGAAAAAAATTTAAAAAGAGTACCTATCATGATAAAAAAAATAAGATAAAAAAAATACCTTATCTTCTTACAGGAGCATGTCTATGCAGACTACTATGTGAAAAATTTGAGATAAACTTGGCTTTCATTTATCAATGGACAAATTCTTTCTCCAAAAAGTTACTCATGGTTTTCAGAGACAATTCCTGATGAGAGCTAAGAGATTTTTGATAAACATTTCCACAGAGTGAGATAAGCATCTCTACGTAATCAATCCTAAGCCACATTTTCATCTCAGCAAACAACAAAGGCTGCCACTTCCAAAAGGATGCCATGGTTCTACATCCCTTTTCTGTTATAGACATTCTTATTCGTCAGATACAAAATACTTATTGTTATAAAATTTATGAAAGTAGATTTCTTTAATATCTACTTTCCATCCACCTAGTTAAACACTAAGGTATGTTTACATGAAATTTAAAGTAATTCTAACTAGAGAGTGGGGCTCCCAGATGGTCAGATCCCTGTCTTGTGTTCCTGGTGCCCAGCACTGGCTTTGACCCCAAATACTCATTGGCCGAGTGGACATATAAATTAATGAGAGCCATAAGGCTAAAGAAAAATACCAACCATAACATGTTTCTTCAATAATTGTCTAGTTGAGAAATTAGAAAACACAGTATCTCTGCAATTCCTTTAACGTAAGTGATTCTAATTTTGCTGAACATACTTATATATAAACACCAGAACTGTAAAATGGACAGGAGGGGGTGGGAGTGAGAATCCATCTCACTCATATTGTGAGCCAAATCCAGCCCTGCTTATATGTTCATTTTCAGGAAAAGGAACAATTTCTTTTTAACTAAGTTCTCATTAGACTTCAACTCTTTTTTATTTCCCCCAAATTTTATTTTGAAAATTTTCAAACCTACAATGATGTTGAAGTAGTATAATGAACACTCATTTATTGTTCACCTAGAGTTACCAATTTTCAGTATCTTGTTATTTTTGCTTTATTTCTTTCTCAAATATCTGTGTGCATTTTATATATACACATATTATATATAATACATACATGTTTTATATATATACATATTATATATATCATATGTATACATATATGTATTTCCATTTCTTCCCAACCAATATAAAATAAGTTACAAACATGATAAGCCCTAAATTCCTCTGTATGTATCTCCTAAGAGCAAGGATAGTGTCCCTTGCAACCATAATATTATCATACTAAATAAATGTAATATTACAAAATAACATTTTAAAATGTAAGTCCACATTCAAATTTCCTTAGTTTCCTTTTCTTTCTAGCTGCTCTGTGTGTGTGTGTACAGGTCTGTGTATGTGGTGTCCAGAATCCAATCAAGGAATACACCTTACTTTTGGTTGCAATGTCTCTTTTTTTTTAAAAATGACTTCTCTAGGGGTGCTTGAGTGGCCCAGTTGCTTAAGTGACAGACTCTAGGTTTCTGCTCAGGTCATGCAGGGTCGAGAGATCCAGCCCTGCATCCAACTCCACACTCAGCCCAGAGTCTGCTTGAGATTCTCTTTCTTTCCTCAGCTCCTCCTCCCATGCCTGCATTCATGCATCTGCACACACGTTCTAACAAATAAATTAAATCTTTAAAAATTCTATAAACCTAGGATAGTTCCCCTGTCTTGTATCATCTTTCCTGACATTGATATTTTTGAAGAATCCAGCTAATTGTCTTGAAGATGTCGAAAATTTCATGACCTGGATTTTTCTGATTCTTATTTCATGATTATATTCAGGTTTCACATTCTTTGAAAGAGTACTACCTGGGTGTACTGGGTGATGGTATGTCCATCCCATGGCATCACATCAGGAGACACATCATGTGAATTTATTCCATCACTGGTGCCCTACGTTTGATCTCTTCTTTAACATGGTATCTACCAGATTTATCTATTTTAAAGGTACTTTTCCCTTGTTTGTATTTAACACTTAATCTGTGGTTAATAATTTAAGACTACGGGATTATTTTGTCCCCCCCAAAAAATGTTTACCTAATAAGTTTCATACTCATTGATAATCCTTGCCTGAGTTGGTTATATAGGTAGTTGCGGAATAGTGATTTTTTAAAAAAAAAAATTCTATTATTCCTTTTACATTTATAAACCAGTATTGTTCTGCACAGAACTCCTATTCCCACTCATTAAAAAATATCCTTATGCATTCACACATTCTTGTTTATTCATGGCTATCATACATTAATTTCTCTTGTTTTCTTTATGGATGTTCAGATTGTCCTATGTTTGGCTTGTTGGATCCTCTCTACATAGCTCTTGTACTCTTTTGACAAACACTCTTTGTGTACTCTCTTGCTTTCTGAAACAACAAAACGTTCTAGGCTTCCATTGTATTTTTCCTTGCCCCAGGCATGGAATCACCATGGAATCTCAATAGAGCCTATTTCCTTTAAAAGGATCAAACCGAATTTGGAAACCAAGATCTGTGGTGTGCTTACTACTATAACTTAAAGTCTTAAAAACAGAGAAGATTTCTAGCTTATCTTGTGTCACCAGTGCTTAAGCACATGATCCTGCTCAATGTAGGTGCTCAATAAACACATATGGAATGTTGACAGTCTATGAAATGTACACACTTAGAAAGATTACTATGTATTTTTGGAGGGTATTAGAATTTAGAATATCTTTCATCCACGGGTGTCCAATCACATTTTATGATGTCACATTGGCAATCATAGACTTGGACTTGGAATGGAATCTTAAATGAACTTATTCTTTCCCTTTATGAACATTGACCAAGTCATAAGTGTGCTCTTATTTTTAGGAGCCATTTTTGATTTTTGATAAGGCATCTCTCTCTCTCTCTCTCATATATATATATATATATGATACACACACACACACACACACACACACACACATACATACAGAGGACCAGATATATATGCAGCAAATATCACAGAAAAGAAATTTGGGATATAGTGTTAAATATTTTTTCCCCAAATTTACGAGTCATACCATTTCAAGGTTGCCCTTTCCTTAGTTGCTTGCTGATTCTCAGTGTGTCCAGATACAAGTGGAAGAGCACTATCCATATTTCTTTGCTCTAAGAAGGGCTGAGTTCTTTAAAATTATTCTGTTTGAACAACTACTGTGGATGGTGTGACTTTGACTCTACTTCTACCAAATGTTGAAAGAGTTTTAAAATAGGAATTAGGCATCTCTTTTGCTCACCCCACTTATTTTTTCCTTAACTAACATCAGTTCCAAGGGGGTGAATCAAATGGCTTACTAGTTTTCTTTTTCTTCTTCTTTCAAAAGCTACAATTTTCCGAAATGGCAGACTGCCATTGAAAGCAGAGTTGTAAGGCGCCTCTCTTGTGGATTTAAGCTGTGGCTGCTGGCTAAAAGCTGAAAGGGCCATTTTTCAAGCAGCACTTAGGTTTTAGGAGCCAACAGGGTCCTAAAATCTGAAGTGTCTCTACTTTTACTGGGGGAAAAAAGTTAATTTTTTTTGAAACCAGGAGAGAGTTGATGTTTTCACTAGTTTTTCTCTTTCACAGCCATCACAATTAAGAAAATCGTTTACCCAAGAGCTTTGACCAGCATACATTGGCACACAATATATTTTCCTGAAAGTGTCACTAGTTGAGAAGCCACCTTCACTATTCCTATTTTAAACCTAGATAGGGATGCTTCAGATATGCATCTTTTATGATTTTGTTTATGTAAATAACATTTTACATCCACCTTCAATAAATAATTATAATGCATATTTAGTTACATGCTTATAAGGGCCTTCTTTTGTAAGTCAACAAAATATACATTGCTCATGTTATAGAAGCATTTTGTTTATATAAGGGAAGGTGCAGTGCATTATGCTAAAGCAACATATTTTAAATAATGTTTTTGCTATAATTTATCATCTATAACACTGAAGGTGACCCCCTAGGACTTCCACACCTAATAAAAGGAGAAAAGGAGCTTCAACTTTTTCTAAAGAAAACACAGAGAGGACTCTGATTCTAGGTGAAATACTCTGATGCCACGCTATAATGGTTGAATGATTTGAAGAAATAACTGAACAAATATGTGATTTATAAATAGCAAACTCCAATAAGTCTTCCTTGACAACTTGGCTATTCCTGGCGCTGATTCCAGGCATTGCCTGTTCAGAGATGGCTCACAGTTAGAAAGCCTTCATTCTTTTTGTTGAGTAATTTTTCTCTCTGGGTTCAAGTTTCTGTTATCAGAAATGGCCCCTTTAATAGGACAGATCCGAGGACTGCTTTTTCTTGACCTTTACCTCTTCATATATGCATAAAATAATTCTTACAGTCCATAGTCAGCACAAATTTATTGATTGCTAATAGGATGCCAGGATGCATAGCGCTCACACTAGGTTGCCTGTTACTTTGAATTTTTTTTTTTTTTTTTTTTTTTACTGCTGCCAGTGAAATTTGCCTCTCTTCTTGCTTCAGCCAGATGCACTTTTGCAACTGCTAGAGGTCAAACCTGCTCATCTAAGAAAAGTTTAGTTTGAGTCTTAATTATAATCTACAGCAGCATTCAGCTAAAGGTGGAATATTTCATCATAATTTGTTAAAAAATGAGATAATGTTTATTAATTACATTCAGTTCATTTAGATCCTTAAAAACAATCTAAAGCATGATACGTTTAGATGATTTAAGGAAGATTATTTAATAAAAACTTGGGTTGGTTTATTTTCTGTGAGGCATAGAAATGATAAGATATGAACATTCCAGGGACCGAAGAAGAAATGTCTAGGGATTATGCCAACTGAAATGCTGTCATTAATGCCCAAAGATATTTGATCAGTTATTCATTTGACATTCTTTGTAAGAAAAAAGAACTGTTATAATTAAAATGCCCATCTACTGATGGTTAATTGCTAATTGATAACTTGTTGGTAAGAAATCGATTAATGAATATGGGCTACAGCTCTTCATAAATTGACTCTTTCAAGATATATTCTCTAGTGAAAAATATGATTTGTTGACCAGTATGCATCATATGATCTCATGTCTGATGTTATCTATATGCACATATAATTATGATCCATATTTTAAATATGAAGTCAGATCTACAATCAGTACATATATGTATGCATCCTTTTCATACACACACATATATGTATATAATGAGTATGTATCATTTTTACATTCAGAGGAAAAAAGCATTTTTTAAATAAAGAGGATTCTTTAGTAATATGGTAAAATACTGACAACACAGAAAACTTAGAGGAAAAAGTCACAAAGCAGCCATATGATGTGATGCCAACATTATAAAAGAAATGTGTGCCCACACATGCATTCAAGCAAGCATAGGGGAAAAAATGAAATAGTCACCAAAATGTGGGAAGTGCCTATTTCTCAAAGAGAGAGTGTGCTTGTTTTCCTTTTCCTTCTTTTTATTTTCTTCATTATCCTTTTCTTTATATTCCATTCTCTAATAAACATCAACTATTTTGCAATCAAGTACTTTTTAAATTTTTTAATTTTATTTAAAAATTTTTTTTAAATTTATTTATGATAATCACAGAGAGAGAGAGAGAGAGAGAGGCAGAGACACAGGCAGTGGGAGAAGCAGGCTCCATGCACCGGGAGCCCGACGTGGGACTCGATCCCAGGTCTCCAGGATTGCGCCCTGGGCCAAAGGCAGGCGCCAAACCGCTGCGCCACCCAGGTATCCCCCAAGTACTTTTTTTTTAAAAAAAAGACTGTACATAAGAGAATTTACTGAAATATTGTTTATAATAACTAAAATATGGAAAGATACAGATCAGATAGTTAACATTGCTTACCCTGGATGTGGGTGGGGATAGGGACAGGAGGATAGGAATGGAGATTATATAATGTGTATATGTGGGGGTAGGGGGCAGAGGGTATGTATATATATGTGTCTGTGTGTGTAACAGAAGACAGGAATGCCGTGAGGCCAGCCTCAGGTATTGTCTTGGATTATGTTCCTAAATACATTAGGGACCATGTTGTTGCCATTCTCTTGCTTCAAGGATCAGCTCTGCCAGGAAGTTGTATTTGTATACCTGTTACATACTCGGACATTTCTCTTGGCCTTAATTCCTTCTGCTCTGGCTTCTTCCTTTTTTCCCCCGCTGCCTGTCACAGAGGTCTCAACTGTGCAAATCTTGACACCAATGGCCCTTCCAATTACAAGATGCTTATTATGACAATTTCGTACCACATGGACTCTATCATCTTATGAATTATCATGTGTTACCTATTTCACAAATTTTGGATTTTAAATAAATGAGGACTTACATTAGTCTCCAAATCATCATTTTCCAAACTGTCTTCTACAGAACACTAGTGTATTGAAAGATGTGGACAGTGTTTCTTTAATATGAATGAATATGTCTACTATTTACTTAACAGATAGTTGATATTTCTTAATACACAGGACTAGAGGAAGATCCAACCCTAGCTTTATCATAATTTTCCAGATGGTCATAGACAGGTTCTTCTCTCTCTTTGGTCTCTAGTTGTTCACAACAAAATAACAACTTAAATAACACTCTGAAGTCATATCCACCAGGAATCTACAAATATTCAAGTAATGTCCATAATGAGAGTCTTTAAGTTATTTTCAGATAAAGAAAAATTTTCAAACAGCTAGTTTCCACAAAGCTGCCACAGAGCATACCAAATATCAAATAAGAAAGTCTGATACTTAAAGAATAAGTCCTGGCAGTTAAGTAACCAAAAGAAATCTGAAAAAGGAGTAATCAAAGCAAAATTTTGAGATATTTACACTATTCTTTGAACTTATAATAAGAAATAGCTACTTGGTCAAACTCTTGAATTTTTTGAGAATTATGATGTTTAAAGACAGCATGTCTTTCTTAAGTTCATATACTAATAGTATATATAATTCCATATCCTAAAAACTAACTCAAAAGATCTATCCAGATTTATTCATTCATTAATTTGTTTGTGAATTAGAAATGTGAAGACACCAGAACTGAGCTTGAGTCACAAGTTCTTATACTTGGGAAACCCCATTAAATCCTCTCCACTTTAATTTCTTCATTGGAAGGAGCAACAATGTCAATACCTCGTACAAAGTAGCTGATCAATAATTGGCCGTTTTTTTTTTAAGACAGATGTTTCTTTAAAAAAATATGAAGAGAAAAAAATATGAAGAGATTCAAGATGCACATAATTATGTAAAAGTCTCTATAAACTCATAGAGTGCAGAACCTGTTGGATCAGTGATTTTCAAACTTATTATTTAGTAGTAACTTCTTTAATACATCATCTATTAATATCTTATGTGATACAAATATTTCTTAGATATTCTAAACATTCCTTGGAATAAAACACAATTATAATTTTAACAACTTAACTATAATTTGATACCTTTAAATGAGATTTTAGTTTTTTATATTTTTTAGAGCAGATCCTTTGCCCAAAAATCATTAAGAATTTCAAAATAGTAATAGCAGAGCATCGAACCAATAGCCAGGGCCTTCTTAGCATGAGGCACAGTATGTCTGTACAGATTCCATGCCCACAAATGCCCAAATCTGAGAGGAAAGCCAAAGACAACAGTAGAAACTGGAAAGCTGTTAAGTGAGGAAATGATACTGTATTGATTAAGAAGAATTTGGAGAGTCCTCTATGTAGGAATGGTTTCCTCTGAGTCCTTCCTTTGGACTATGAGGCAGGCAGAAGTACTTGGAGTCCTCATAGAAAAGGGAAAAGAGAAGCTCAATTCCATGACTGAATGTATGCTCTCTGCTTATTCAAAGTGTCACAAGAAGGCCAACCGATCCCATGGGTGACTGCTGCTCGTGTAAGGAAGGGTAGTCAGTATAAAGATGAAAGGAAATTGTTTGGGATTCGAAAGGAACATTTGTAAGAGCAAGAATGTTGTTATAGTGAAGCCGTTTCTTTTTAATCTAGATGGGAGCTTATAAACATAGACATGAAAAAGAAATGTTATTTAAAAGAAAAAACACTACTATTGAAGAGGTAGGCTACCACATGAAGATACAGTATTATTTCTAAATAACCCAAAGGAATTGTGTTGTCACTTATTCTAGAAGAATGATAATATTGTAAGAAACAGCAGTCTAGAAGTGAGTTCCACTTTCAGCATGACAGTGTCAGGACTTCCAAAGACCCACTCTCTAGTAAAACTGGTGAAAATTATTGTTTTAAAAAGCCAAACAACAGTTAAATTCTCTGGAAAGGGCCTTAAAGTCATATAGCAAGTGAAAAACCATTTATTCAAGAAAATCTATAAAAACTCTGTTAGAACAATGAGAAGTTGACAAGGACTTACTCCATTCTCCCCCACTCTCAGCTCACTGACTGAAACTTTACTCCAGACTGATAGAGCCAGGAACACTGAGCTTCCTTTCCCCTCAGTTCCTAGTCGAAGGCCTATGTTCTTAGGAAGGGGATGCGGCAGGGGAGAAGCAGGATATCAGCATTTCTCAGCATGCCCCCAACTACCACAATTCTGGAGCACCATTTGCTCTGGCCCAAGCTTATAAAATGGAGGTTCTACACTTGGAGAGGCAAGCAAGAAAATCAGAACCTACAGATCTCCTGTCCACGGAGCACTCAGTTCCTAAAGAGAAGATGTAATTAAGAGAAAAGCATGCCATTGTCCCAACCCCCAGCTTCAGAGTCATGGCTCAGAGATTTGGCAGGGATGTGGGAGGGCAGGGGAGAAGAAGCAAGGTGTAAAACAGAGAACTCCATATCTCTTTCCGTAATTGGGAGGATTGGTAAATTCACTGGAGATACAGGCTACACTGTAAGCTTTCTAGTTTTCCGAAGACAGTTGAGGAATAAGACAGCTGGGAGGAGCCCTCCTGAGGTCAGAACAAATCTCAAACCCTAACCACAAGGATTATTCTGTCAAAGGAGCCTGCATTTGATTGGATCCATCTGTGTAACAATTTATGCCAGGGGCATTGTTGAAAACAATGGAGCCTGCAGTGGAGTTAACACCTGGTGTGGTCAGGAAGAGAGTCAGAAAGCAGCTTGTCAAAATCACCATCATCCAAAGGTGACTATGGGCATACCCAAGGCTTCACCTTGAAGAGAAACCTCAGAAGCTTCACAATGTGGATGGAAATAGACTTCACTATAATATTTCAGCCAGTCACTACAAATAAAAAAAATAACAAGCCCTAGTTGAGGGGAAACTAGTACCCAGTGTTGCAATATTAGCTAGAATCTCAAATTTCCAACAACAAAATTATTAGACACGTGAATAATCTGGAAAGTATGAATAATACATTGCAGTGGGGGTGCGGAAGTAGGCAACAGAAACTACTTATCAAGAGTCATCAGATATTGGATTTGACAGATAAAGATTTCAAAGTAGTCATTATAAATATGTTCAATGAGGTAAAGGAAACCATGATTAAAGAATTAAAGGAAAATATAATGATAATGTCACATCAAATAGAAAATATCAATAAAAAGAATCAAGTGGAAATTCTAAGAGTTGTGTCTATGGCAACTGATTTTCTACAAGGGCGCTGAGACCATTCAATGGGTAGAGAGTAGCTTTTTCAGGCGATCCCTGGGTGGCTCAGCGGTTTAACACATGCCTTTGGCCCAGGGTGTGATCTGGAGTCCCAGGATCGGGCTCCCTGCATGGAGCCTGCTTCTCCCTCTGCCTGTCTCTGCCTCTCTCTTTCTCTCTCTGTGACTCTTATGAATAAATAAATAAAATCTTTTTTAAAAAAAAATTAGAAACCATTATGTTTTAAATGATATCATTAAGCAAGTAAAAAGATAATCCAGGAATGGGAGAAAATATTTGCAAATCATATATCTGATAAGGACTGATATCTTACATCTAATCTTTAAAATCAAAAGACAACTCATTTAAAAAAAAAAAACAGGCAAGGATATTGGTTCAAAGAAGATATGGCAATAGTCAATGAGCACATGAAACAATGCTTGATATCATTAGTCACCAGAAAAATGCAAATTGAAAGCACAATGAAATACCACTTCATACCCACTAGAATGACTATAATGAAAAAGTCAGATAACAGCAAGTGTTGGTGATGATGTGGGCATACCCCTAGTTATGGGGGATCCTTGAAGCAAGGATTCCCAGTTCCTGGGGAGAGGAGAGCAGACCCACTTTACTGCTTTCCCCCCGGTTGGTCTCTGATCTCGCCAGGCCACCTGCTTTCATGGCCTATGTTAGCAGCCACCCAGCACAAATCAAAAGCCTGAGTTGAGTTTGCTTTCCCTTCATGGAATATAAAAGAATCCTTTTTAATTCATAAGCAATGATCATCAAAATATAGTCTTTCCACCCTCAAACCCTGTGCCTGGGATCCCTTGAAAGCACAATGATACATTTTCAACAGACGTCTTACTCACTAAATGCTGCTTTGACAGCAGTTAGTGAATCAATATAGTCTGGTACAACTTTGAAAAAAACGATAATCTTAGATCAGTGTATCTAGAAACAGTTCAAAAATCAGAAAAGAGAAGAATAAAAGAAATGCCTTTTTCTCATTGCTAGAATCTTCTCTCTAGGTTTCCAAAGTCCAGTTTTTGTTACAGGCTGATCCAGGTTTGAAGAACCAGGATTAACCTCATGACCATGTGAAAAATAAATTTCTGGAGGCAAATTCTTATGCAAGACTGAAAATAAAACCTTCTGGATAAAAATGATTAGTCTGAAAAAGGATTAATTAGTCATCTTGAAGTGGTTGGCAGGTTGTTATGAGAAATGTCAGATTTGTGCAGTCCAAAGAATACAGGAGGGACTTTGTACGTCAGGGAGTAGGATGTGAGTAGGTTTTGTAATATTCCCTCATGATCAGGAGCTGACTGACCAGCAAACCAGTGAGGCTTCTCAACCATGACACCTGCCTTTGCATCACCTTGAGACTGAATGGCTGTTGTACATCAAATACTTACCATGTATCTTGCATGTATCTACTTAATAAAAGTCTAATTTGAACTATCATCTTCTAGAAGTATTTTGAGCAAAACTAGAATATTATGTCAGAGGAGGGGGAAAAAAACCCAAAACTAAGACCTCACAAACTAAAACTTACACTAACGACCTCAGAATTTTCAAGATACACTTGAAAATGAAAATTATTGATGTCAACAAACAAAAAACGACAAAAACATCATCATTGCCAAAATGCTTCTTTTCTTCAATTGTTCATATTGGTTAAGATTATCACCATTCATTCCATTGCCCAAATTGGAAATCCCAACATCATGCTTGGTTCCCTGGCCCCATCTGACCAACCACCTGTTCCTATAGATTCTACTTTAGTGATCTCCATGTCCATCATTGCTTTCCTAGACCAGACACTCGTCCCTCATTCTTCCCTGAGTTATCATTAGGCTGCTCTTTTAATCACAGGATTCCTTCCCCTCCAACTTCCATTTGCCATATGCACCTCATCCCATCATGTCATCATGATGCTTAAAAACCTGCCTACAGTATCCAAACCCCACATGTAAAAAGCTCTTCAAAATCTGCTCCTATTGTGACTTCCCAGTCTTATTTTCCTGTCATCCACCAGCAGCACCCTCTTCTGGCTTGTTCCAGCAGCTTACCCCGCCCGCTCTCCTATAACAAGCCCTGTGTTTTCCTGCCCCCAGGCCTCTTGCCGCTGCCTAATATGATATTTCTCTCTCGCAGTCCCTCTCCCCCCACGCTGAGTCCTACTTCACTTTAGGACTCACCTTACTCATCACTTCTCATTTCCTACCTGCAGTGCCCTCCCAGCCCCCTCCCTCAGGCAGAATTAATTTCCTCCTCATCTGTATTCTCATGGCCTCATACACTTCCTTACTTATCACTTTGTGTTATGGTTATGTCACTTACGTGTCAATAACATTTTTAAAGGAAACTTCTTTCGTATTCTATTTTGGCACTGGGCCTGGTATGGAGTAGATAAAGATTTTGTTGAATGAAACTTCCAGTAAAAACAATTCAGGCATTATGATCTTCGGACCTCAAGTTCTAAAGTTTCTATTAACCAACAGTACAGTAACAGGTAAGAGGTCAAACCTGCTCAGACGGCATAGATTCGAATCATGGTTTATGTCACTCTGAGGGCTTGTCTATCTTCTCTGCGACTCAATCTCCTAAACCACACACTGTTGCTGAAACTACTATCCACTTCAAAGAACTGTCCCTAGGAGTAAATAAAATTACCCACGTCGAGCATGTTCAATAATATCGAGTACATATTAAGTGCTCAACAAATGTTAGCTACATAAAACTTATGTTGTTGTGAAGACTCTGCATTACATATTTTTCTGTCAAACTATAAGACTTCTACTATAATCAGGATTTAAGGGCATTTACCATTAAGATTAGGGTTCTTACAAAACTTTAGATAGGAGTTATCCCTGACAGTAAAAAAAGGAAAAAAATCTTTTTGAGTCAGACAGAACTGGTTTCGACTCCCAACTCAGTCAAAGCCAAGCTCTGCAACCCTCAGCAAGTCATTTAACCTCCTCTAGCTTTGGTTTCCTTACCTCTAAAACAGCTGTTATAATACATAGTCCACAAACCTGTAAGAGATAATATGAGTCTAGTGATGTCTTACAGCCTCGAAAAAATGGCAGTGATTATTACCATGAGATCACCCATCTGTGAAAGAAGCCCACCTTGAAATATGGTCTAAAAGTAGATTGTCGAGAAATGTTTAGAACCGCCAAGTCAGTCAATCTTACTGGGCACTCAGCTATAGGAAAATATGATTGCCTGGGAAAAAAACAGCAATGATTTACTAACAGAATGCGCCAACAGAAGGGTTGTAATCTGCATAGAATGTGAAATTCATGGAAACACCAGATTCAAGATTTTGACAGTGTTTATCCAACTCTGAGTCAGAAAGGAGTAAAAGAGACACTGTGCCTGGAAGATGAGTCACAACAGAAGTATACCCTGTAGAGCAGCAGAGAAAATTCACCAGGATTCACCATGACATCATTAAAATGTCATTCAAAGGAATCCAACCCCAAGCAATATTCCATTTATTAATGCATCCTCCCTTGTACCTTAATTCCAGGAACTGCCATCCTTGAGTGGCAGAAACAAATACCTGGATATTAGAAGGGCATATTCATAGAAATTAAATTATTGCTTTTAATAAAATTAGATGCTTGTCGCTGTTGTTAGCATGAGCTGGACTTGAAGAGCATGAAGACATTGGCCAAAAATCAGGATGCTTCGGTTTCAAACCAGAGGAAATGTTCTCTGGGTAGGAAAACCCCACCATGGGGCACCTGGTGGCTCAGTCATTTAAGCATCTTCCTTTGGCTCAGGTCGTGATCCCAGAACCCTGGGATAGAGCCCCGCAATGGGCTCCCTGCTCAGTGGGGAGTTTGCTCCTCCTTCTCCTTCTGCTCCTCCCCCTGGCTTGTGCACACAGGTGCAGCTCTCGCTCTCTCCCTCTCTCAAATAAATAAATAAAATCTTTAGAAAGAAAAAGAAAGAAGAAAGAAAGAAAGAAGAAAGAAAAGAAAGAAAGAAAGAAAGAAAGAAAGAAAGAAAGAAAGAAAGAAAGAAAGAAAGGACAACTCTACCATACAACTGTTTCCCTAAGAAAAGCTGTCCAGCTGGCCAGCCCACTTAGCTCCCAGACAGCTCTACTCTGACAGCATGTCTCTAACATCAACCACTAAAGTGTAGTATGAATGACTCAGTTTGATGATTTTCAGCCCTAAAAAGGACAGTCATAAGATGCCTTTCTCTTTCTCACACATACAACAAGAAGACTTTCTGAAGAATATCAGGTATCTTGCCGAAGTCCATACATCAAGTTTTAAAAGAACAGGGTTGAAAATCCTTTGTACCATCCTACACTGATGCTATCTCAAGCCCACTTTTATATGGATAGTCATTTTCCCATATAAAATATTATTTACTATTGCTGACAGGCCAATACTAGGAAACGTTACATGAATAATGCCTCAACAGGTAGATTAGTCTTGGTATACTCTACACATGTCATAAAGTAACCTACATGCCCCTAAAACTTGGGCTAGTAAAATAAAAGGAAGGCTATCCTTTATCTTTCCAGTCTGGTCCTTACTGAGATGTTTCTAACAAGTCACCCACAAAAGGTGTTTTAAAGTTGTTTAAGTGAAAATGGAATCTAGCATTCTATTTTTAAAATGTAATAAAATCAACACCACCAAACACAAGCTAAATGCTTCCCAAGTATTTTAAATCAAAGAATTACAGGGAGTTTCACAGTTTGCTTCTTGGTTAAGGATGGCATCTCAAAATATGGACCATTGGTTTTGAAAAGCTTTGCAGCAACACAAATCCAGGAGCCAAAAGGCATGCAAAACTGGGAAAAGAAAAGTGAGCCCTAAATCTTTATTTCCAAAATCTATTAAATTCAAACATATATCCTCTTACGGAAAGAGAGAGACACTCCCCTCCCCACTTTTCTCTTAAAACGAAGGATGTGTGAAGTATTACAGCCCCCAGAGAGCAATATTTGACTCACAACAGACTACATGGTTTCACACCTTTGTTACTACACTAATCCAAACAGATGCAGAAACACACAGACACTCGGTACAGTTTCTAGGTTACTCATCAAAGTCAGACATCTTCCCTAAAAATGCAAATTTCCCTTCTGCTTATCTGCTTATTTTCTACCATGGAAATATGCCACTTAATGGGCCTGCGGTCAGATTTCTTGGAAATCTTTTGTCCTGCGATTTCCTCATATATTTTTAAACCTAACGAAACAGACACGTTTAAATAAATATTTGCTAAATTGGCGTTACCGTGATCAGAGATGAAAGAGACAGGAACTCCACGTTAGTACCGCCCGGGATCTCCAGCACTGCACCGAGGGGCCCCCCCACCCCCAGGCACCCAGACCCCCTCTGCGGCCCGTGAGCTCTGCAGTCCTGCTCCTCGCGGGTCGGGTCGCGGGCGGGCTGGTGAGCGGGGGCAGCACAGTGATGCACCCGGGAGAAGAGCCAGAGGATGGCCTACGGTCCCCCCAAGACGGCGGGGTGAGCAGGGGGCAGGTCCACCAGCGGAGGGGGGTACGGGAAAGAGGCAGAGGCACACACCCAGGCCTAGAGAGGGGCCGGGAGAGGTTCCCGCATCATGCCACCCCCCTTGCCGTCCCCCCACTTGCAGTCCCCCCAGTCCCCCAGTCCCCCACTTGCAGTCCCCCACTTGCAGTCCCCCCCACTTGCAGTCCCCCACTTGCAGTCCCCCCAGTCCCCCCAGTCCCCCACTTGCAGTCCCCCCCACTTGCAGTCCCCCACTTGCAGTCCCCCCAGTCCCCCCTCCCAGTCCCCCCACTTGCAGTCCCCCACTTGTAGTCCCCCACTTGCAGTCCCCCACTTGTAGTCTCCCACTTGCAGTCCCCCCACTTGCAGTCCCCCACTTGCAGTCCCCCCTCTCAATCCCCCCCACCCCTCCACCCCTGTGGGCAGGTTTGAGTGAGTCGTGCCCTGGTCTACTCCGGCTCCGCCCACCTGCCTCTCCCAGGTCCTCCCAGGTCCCTAACCCCTGCTGCCTTCTCCCCACCTGCACCGCAGCGTGTTCCTTCCTTCTCCCCAGCCACATCCTTCTCGCAGTTTCCGGGCAGAAGCCTCTCAACATATTCCAGCAGGTGTGTCTGTTGCCCTCGCAAATGAATCAGTCTGTGTTCTTGCTTCACTCTCGAATCTGGGACTCGTAGGCCCCTTGGTGAAAAGATATTTCCTTTTAAAGTCTAGTTGCAGGGATGGGGGGAGGGGGGCTCAGTGGTTTAGCACCTGCCTTTGGCCCAGGGCGTGACCCCGGGGTCTCGGGATCGAGTCTCACGTTGGGCTCCCTGCATGGAGCCTGCTTCTCCCTCGGCCTGTGTCCCTGCCTCTCTCTCTCCCAGTGTCTCTCATTCATAATAAAAATATATATATTAAAATTTAAAAGATAATTTTTAAAAAAGTCTACTTGCTGTCATCAGAACCAGAAACGTGCAACCCACAGACTATGACCACCGGCTGCAGCACCCACCAGGCCTTCAAGCTGCTTCGCCTTCACTTGGATTCCGGGTGAGTACATCTGGGGTGCTTGTTTCCAGGCTTAAAAAAAAAAAAAAAAAAAAAGTAAAGAAAGCAAAGACCTTCTATCTGACTTCCCATATTTTTTGATTTAGCACATTTACCTGCCAAAAAGCCCAAGGCCCGAAAACCCAAATGAGGCCTTGTAATAATAGTTTGTCCTCAGAACAAACTTCCCCTCAAGAGCACCTGCGTCAGCGGGTTCACTGCATAACGAATGCCCCTAACAACCTGCGCTTCCTCAGATTCCTGCAAAACCAGAGAAGAGGATTGTGCTGGAAGCCGGCAACCAGAAGGTTCTGAGCACGGTTCAGGCCCATGCAGAGAATCAGCAGAGACAGCTCCCACCCCTGACATCATATGGATATTTTTTATCAATATAGTAATTAAAAATTGAGTTTTGGAAATTTGAATCTTTTATGAGAGGTGAGGCTCACAGGTTTTCCTAATGAGACTTTGTGGTATTCTCAAAAATACACATGAAGGTCATGAAGGGCCTCTTGGGTTTTGTTTTTTTTTTCAATATAGAGGAATGAGACATTTCGTGTCCATTCACTACGATGAACCTTCTCACAGGGCTTTTACCATGAGAGATCTTCCTCTGCCTCCTGCCAGGTGATACTTCGGAGACACCAAACTCTAACTGGCAACTGCCTTCCAGTTTAAGGGTTACTAAACAGTTGATTTTGACCCATTCTTCTCTCCCCTAAAGGAAAAAAATAAAATTAAAGCGCACGGGCTTCCAATTCAATCCAAGTGTTTTACAAAAACTATAACCTGGAGACTTCTAGACCAGACAGAGGGCTGAATTAGCTCGGTGGCGGCATTTCCCCTCCCAGGTGTCCACACCTGTTGGGAGAAAGTGAGGCGATCTGAACCGGGATGTCTGGAAGATGCTTCCAGGCATATGGTTTGATGATGAAGAACTTCCAGAGATGCGCTAACAGTTTGATTTGCCTGCCCCCCTGTTGGTGGAAACAGTCACAAATAGAAGTCAGGGGAGCGCTTTATTTAAAACTCATAGTAGTTAATGGATTTTACCTGTAAAGTTGGATTTGGGGGATTCAGGCCATGAGACGCAGTCTCCATCAGCAGGCCCTCCCTGTCTGGTCTCCTCCTCCCGTCAGGCCAGCTCGCCTCCCCCGGGCCCAGGGCTCCAGCAACGCCTCAGGAGTCTAGGGAACCCCAATCTGTGGATCCTGCCACCTTTGCAAGGGCCCCGGCCCCTCCGTGTCATCACTCTTCCCCCCGTAGCCACTCAGCTCGCCTTGTCCAGCACCATCATTGCTCCCTTGGTTAGGCCTTGGCTCCCAGGGCCCCCTCGAATTCGTCTTCCATCCTTGGCAAACCTCCAGCTCCTGCCTAATCCGGGCCTGCACCTGCTCGGCTGACTGTGGCTGCAGAGCCCGGCTGGGCTCTGGTGAAATTGGCCACCAGGACCTTCAAGGGCCCACCCCCCCACAGCTGGCAGGCCTGGCCCTTGCTCCGGAGCTGCTTTTCATCAAACCTCCAACACCTCCTCACCTATTGTCTCTCCCAGCTTGTCACCTTGCTTCCTTTTCCACTGAGAAAACAGAACTAATCAGTAGAGCATTCTAACCGACCCCCCATTTCACCATCACATCAACTCACCCCTTGTATCTGTGCTACAGACTCTGCCTTTTCCTTATTATTTCTTTCTTTTTTTTTTTTTTTTCTTTTTCTTTTTTCCTTATTATTTCGAAGAAACTGCCTATGTCCCTGGGGGCCACTCAATCCCTGCTCACCTACTGGAGAATATTCACGCCAACAAACTTCCCCCTCCCCACTGCTCCCATGTTTCCCATCTCTGCCACACGCCCCCCCACAAACACATACAACGCCATCTCTTCCATCCTCACTTACTCAACACCCCCATTGAAAACCTAGTGAGTACCTCGAACTTAACTCTTCTAAATCCAAGCTCCTGGTGTCCTAACCCCCCACCCCACACCTTTCCTCTCATAGCTTTTCCGTTGCCAATGGTATCTCCATTTTTCTAGTTGTTGAGATTAAAGTTTTTTGAGTCGGTCTTAATTCCTTTCCTTCATGGCCCCCTGCCAATCTGTCAACAAATCTGTTTTCATCTTACTTTAAAAGGCATCCAAATCGGATTGCTTCTTGCCACCACCATTGCTCCAGTCTGCCTAAACCCACCGTTTCTCAACTGGTCTGTCACAGTGGTCTCCTGACAAGCCTCCCAGCTCCCTTCAGGTTGTTTTTCAACATAACAGAGCAAGTGATCATGTTAAAACATTAGACATAGTGCGTCACACCTCACCTGCGAGGCCTCCAAAGGCTTCCCATCTCACAGAGTTAAAACTAGAGTCCAGTGAATCCCCTTCAAGACCCTAATGATTGGCATCCCCTCCACACAGGAGGGCCTCCTTTCTGTGCTTCCTGTTCCTGCCAGGCTGGCCTCCTTTCTGTGCTTCCAGCACACTCCGGCCACTCAGGCCAGGAACTGCCTTTCCCCAGTTAGCCCTGTGGCCCCTTTCCTTTCCCCATTTCTGGTCTTTATTCAAGCTCGGCAAGCTCAGCATTCTGAAATTCCAACTCCTCCCCCTTTGCTGTATTCCTCTCCACAGCATCATCAGCACCAACACTATTTCTCTAGAGATCTTAGGTCTGTGGTTATGCTGTCTTTCCCCATAACAGCCAATGAGCTGGAACACAAGCCTCACGAAGGCAGGGTCTTTGCTCGCTGCTTGCTTCCCAGCACCTGGAGCAGTGCCCGCCACACGTAAGCCCTGGAAAGCTGTTCTGCAAATAAAGGGCTGTGTTAGGTGATACCACTCTAGTTTGCGGTGCATCTCTCTCTGAGGTGGTGCCTCTGTCTTGCCTTTAAAGCAAGAACGGTGAAACGTCACTCTCACCATCTCTTCTCTTTGGATGGATATAATAATGCTTTTCCTTCCTGATATGATCATTGTGGGCCAATTCAATGCTCAAGTATGTTGCAACGTCTCATTTGCCAAAACAAAGCAAAAACACAACCTAGTAATGGAGTCTCAGGCTTCTAGTCATGATCTGATTCCTTTTTTTTTTTTTTTTTTTTGATTCCTTAGTAGTAAACAGGTGGCCCAAGATCTGCAAGTGGCCTTTCTTACTCCATCCATCCATCTGCTAAGATGTGCTGGGCTCGGGCACAAAGATGCAGCCCACAAAGCCCACAGAAGAACACTGTCCCCTGGGTTTAAGAAGCTTGAGATCTTAGAGAGGAGAAAAGACTTACACAGAGCATAGCAGCGAAAGTGATCCAAGACAGGATGACAGAGGGCAGTGGCAAATTCGGTGTCACAGACGGCGCGGGCCATAGAAGTACAGCGATTTCTGTGCAGTTTCAACTGCAGGAAGGCTCTCGGTGGCATTTCTAGGTAGGGAAGGCACGTTGGTTTTTATGACCTCAGTCAACTGATCAAATCTGCCACGTGAATTTGAAGAACAAACCGATAGAAAACAGCCCCGATGAGGATTCCAGAAACATCCCACGCCACCACTTGGTGTTAACCAGGGAGGAACGGGGAACCCCTCTCTGGACACCGGGAGGCTTTAGGAAGGAGAAGGGGCTGGCGACAGGGAAGGATGCTCTCGGTTGTACATGCAGTGTGTTTTAAATCAGGACAAAATTGTCAGTCCCCAGAGGGAATTGACACAGGAGGCAAACTGTTATCTTGTAAAGTAAATGTGTGAGAGGGCAAAATGTTTCCTTAAATATTGCTTTCACACTTGTGAACGGGCAGTGGAGTTTTTAAGGTCTTTCGGAGGAAAAAAGTGTTTTTTCCTGCCTAATTTACTGGAACGAATGCAAAACATTTGGCAAATTCCGTAGCATAATGTTTACTGCGTAACCTATATGAACATAGGAAATAAAATGCTACAATTACCTGGCTATTTTGTTAAAAGAATCCTCGCCTTATTTAGTTCGATTCTCTATCTACCGAGGGTTCATTACACAGAGGTAATGATGCAAATTTTTTGATCTTTCACTATACTGAGAAAAATACCATGTGTTCAAAGTGACCTGTTCTAAAGCCAAGAGCTCCCCCCACCCCATGTGTAAGTCCAACAGCTGTGTTTCTAAAGATATGAATGACAAGCGGGCTGTGTCGGGCTTGACACCCTGTCGCCCGGTTGTGGTTACGAGTGAACGTTTGCCCCATTTCCAGGCACCGTACTTCCCTATGACCTGAGTCCTCGTGTCCCGAGCAGCACCCATCCTACAGGAGCCCTGGGTACTTAGCAATTTATCTCTGAAAACGGTTTGATGCAACAATCGCTGAGGAATCTCCTTAGATAATAGTGAGGTTTTTAGCACCTTTCACAAAAAAAAAAGTAGAATCTTAATGGGTTATGAAAACTTGTACCAGGATCTGTTTTTATCACCTAAGAACCAAGCATTACAAACACTTTGCCACTTTTATCCCTACAACGGGGCCCTATCGGCACCATATTAGAGATTGTAGGGATAGAATGGAACACGCGGTAGTGTATGACACCCTCTGCCTTCCAGGAGGAACCTTTGGTTGTCCCCAGGACCATCGTTCCCCCATCAGGGAGGCAGCCAGTAGCGACTGCAAAGTCAGTATAGACATAATTTGGCGCCCTCCACGCACACACGTTACTAGCCCACCGTTTCCTATATTAGGCTGCTCTCAGGGCTCAAAGCCTTCTCCTTTCTCTCCACTTCCTGCCTCATTGTATGTTCCTCCTTTCCATGGATCCTAGGTTCCAGCCTGTTCTCTGCACCTCCAGGTACAGGCTGTACTTCCGCTCCTCATCACTGAAATCCTAGCCAGCCCTCTTTCACATATTTTTCATCCTGCCCCACCCTGAGAATTCAACTCCTCAACCCTTCCTAAATTCCTGCAAAGCCAATTTTAGATCCTATCAACTATTTTCATAATCATTTCAGCCTGAAACGGTTCTTCTTTTTCATAAACACCCCATGGCAATTATTGGCCGTAAAATTGATGGAGCAATCAACAGTAGATAATACACCATGGCGTGTCTTTTTGATTCCTAGCTCCCATGATTTTTAAATACTATGTTGTTGTTTGTTTTTGTTTCTGTTAACTCAAGTTTCTCTTATCTACTGCTTGTGCCTGGACAAAATCGTAAACTTCTTGAAGACGAGAACCAGGTCTCAATCGTGTATTTAATTCCCTAAAGCAATAGTCCTCAAATTGTGGTTTCCTGGGCCAGCAACATGAGCCTCAGCTTGGAACTTGTTAGAAATGTAAATTCTTATGTGACACCCAAGACCTACTGAATCAGAAATTCTGGAGTTGAGGCCCACCAATCTATGCTTTAACAAGCCTTCAGGTTATTCTGATGCTAAAGTTTAAGAACCAGTGCCCTAGAGCATTGAAAACAGTGCCCTGAACATACTATTATTTATTCAATCCACATTCACTCAATAAATATTTATGGAGTGCCTACTACATGCCGGGTATTTTGCTAGGGATATAGTGCACAAGCAGAAATGGCCCTGCCCTCATGAGTTTGTAGGCTACTTAGGAAGGCAGACATAATTAAGTAATCTCACAAATAAATATAAAATGGCAGCTGTCATAAGTTGTATAAAGGAAAAGCACATGAGGCTATGAAACCTTATAGTAGAGAATTGATCTTGTCTAAGCTGTGCTGCTGAAAAAGTGTCACGTAAGCTAGAAATGAAGGATGAATGTGTGTCTAACAGGTGCAGAGCGACTGATGCACATTCCAGACTGAGGGAACAGCATGTGCGCAAAGGCCTGTGTTGGGGGGAATGTGGCCCCTGTGGCCGGAGCACAGAAAGTCAGGAAGAGTGTGATGAAAGATGGACCTTCCATCCCAAGTTAAAAGCCAGTCTTTTTTTTTTTTTTTTTTTTTTAAAGAAGCAATTTAAGGAAGTCTAAACCAGGAAGACCAATGGGATGAGGATGGGGACATGATTAGACTTATCTCAAGCAGATCGCACAGTATGGGACATGAATTGAAGGAAGTACGAGTAGCTGTGGAGGAACCAGTTAAGAATTTTCGCTGTCATCCAAGAAAGGAAACACATAAGCTTAGACCACAGAGGTGGCAATGGTGGAGATTGATTTGAAAAAAATTGGGGGGTAAAAATTGATAGAATGTGATGATGGGTTGGATATGAGAGATGAAGAAAGCTAAGTGTTGTGGATTGCTCTAGGGTTTCTGGCTTGCATAATGGGTAAATGGTGGTGCCAGTCCCTAAAATTAAAAAAAACAAACAAACAAAAAAACAATGAAACTGGGTGACAAATGAGAAAGAAGAGGAATAAATTGCTTCATATGACCCTGAAAACACAGAGAAGAAGGACCCATATATGGAAGAACTGTATATAGGTTACATAAGCCTCCTAGGCTGTGACAGGAGAGAAGAGAGCTGGCATCCTGATGCGGCGAGGTCTGTATGGTTTAGTGTGAGTTGATGTAGTCCTGTCTGATAGTTTATATTTCCTAAGAAATAAACCAGGTCATCCTCCTACAAAGAGTGAGATGTGCAGCTGGGTGGTGTCATGGAGGAGATGATGTCAGAGGTTTGACAAGAGTGGAGTAGATCTGAATTGTTGCAGAGGGTAAGAGACTCGTGCATCAGAGGAATACTTGGCCTACCAGGAAATATTGAGGTCTCCGTTGTGAATTTATCACAAAATCTATCTGACCTACTGTGCAAATCTCTCCTGCAGAGCCCAGCTCTTTTATTGTGGTCGTGAAGAAAAAAAAATGCATAGGGAGGCTCAACCAAGGCTGAATGTTTGTCGCTCAAATGTGAGGAAAAGATGGAACAAGAGAACTTAGAGTATTAGCTAAAGTGGATGGATGAGTGAATGAGTGAGTGAATGATAAGTGATGAAAGAATTCTCTTCCGTAAATAGTTTAAACTTAGTTTCTTGAACATTCATGTATGAAAATAACCATAGCCAGACCACATTACATGTGCTTGTATATCATACTAACCTTGCTTGAAGGCAGCCCTCGTCTGACTATTCCAACATTCACTTAGGATTTTGGCTGTCACCTCCCCTCTTCATATATTCCATCTGATGAGCCAAAATTGCAGTGAGCTAGACTTTGACATCAGGGGCTGACCCTGGGGAAAGGTTCCAGGATCTCATTACTGGTGACCTGATTGGGAATGAAAGGGCCAGAGTTATGCCTGTGGCATTGATAAAAGCCACCACGTCCTTTCTCATGCTGCCTGTATTCCAGCAGGGGTTGAAACTGGCCTCCATCGGCCTCACCTAGGTGATACGTATCCTCATTCTGAGACAAAAACAGGAATATGGCCCTGGAAAAGTTAGAAAGAATGAATAAAGGGAAGGGAAGGAAGGAGAGAAGGAAGGAAGGAAGGAAGGAAGGAAGGAAGGAAGGAAGGAAGGAAGGAAGGAAGGAAGGAAGGAAGGAGAGAAAGAGATCAGGAAATCAGCAGGCCAGAAATCATATGAAAAATCATTAAGAAGTTTCATGAAAATAAAGTTACATGAAAGTACAAAAATTCAAGTTTTTTGTATACTCAGTTCTTCCATCCTTTTCCTTTCTCTGATTTCTGCATTGTGAATATCTAAGCGAAGAATTATTTTTAAAGACAAACCAAAAAGACTCCTTACTCTGGGAAACAAACAAAAGATTGCAGAAGGGGAGGTGGGTACGGGGATAGGGTAACTGGGTGACGGGCATTAAGGAGGGCACATGATGAGATGAGCACTGGGTGTTATACTATATATTGGCACGTTGGATTTAAATAAAATGTAAACGTTTTTAAAAAGAATTATTTTTAAGAGAGAGGGAAAGAAGTAATGAGGCATTTCCAAGTAGATGCACAAATTTGGGGGGCATTCAGCACTCACAGCTTCCAGACTCTGCAACAACCATCACAAACTGGGCCCTCATTTCCTGCCCATTGTGCTCTGCCGATACAGATCACGCAGTGATCCGGGCACATCCTGACTCTTTCTCAAGAGTAGAAACACCACGGGGTAGGGTTATTCAGACAAAAACGTCATCCTCCTTTTCTATGAGTGTCTCCCTGCCTCAGTGACCATGACACCTGTTCTCCCTACACCCTTGATGGAATACAAAAGGGTGGTGGGTATTACCTCTTTTCTCAAATCTTGGATCTCTGGTATTGCTTGCCACCCTCGTCTCAGTCTCCAAACCTCTCCTTCATCCCTACATTTCATTTCTACTCCCTGGAGATCTAATAATTATCCTACCATTTTGTTCTTATACAGATTTCCTGAAGAATGCCCTTCACTGAAACAAAACTCAGACAAATAGTTCCATGAAAGGAAATCATGCCATAACTTCCAAAATCAAAATGTAAGAACTCAAAGAGTACTACAGGTATTAGAGGATGATCACTTTTCAAATTCCTGGTGCGCCTTCATGTAACCAAAGGAGGACGGAAGAGCAGAAATTTCAAGAGGGAAAACAACAGCAATTACCTTGCGTGAGAAGGAAATTTCGCTATTTTAACAACCTTTTAGAACATCTGTTCTCAAACTTTAGGTCTTACCCTTAGACTTTATTTATTTATTTATTTGGGAGAGAGAGTATAAGTGGAGGGAGGGAGGGGCAGAGGGACAAGCAGATCCCCACTGAGTGTGTAGCCCAATGCAGGGCTCGACTCAGGGCTCCATCTCAGGACCCTGAAATCATGACCTGAGCTGAAGTGAGACACAACCGACTGAGCCACCCAGGTGGCCCTCACTCTTAGACTCTTAATATTTGCTGAGGACCCCAAAGAACTTTGGTTTTTGCAGGTTATTTACATCAATATTTACTTTATTATAAATTAAATGGATTCTCATAACTGCTTCTGTTTTCAATCTGTAACAATGAGTTGTTTTGCTTACAGTATATGAAGAAAATTCAGCATCATTAGGGTATGTAATTGGAAAAAAGAGGAATATTTTAACTACCTTTCAGATCGTTGTGAATAGCCTGACAATACCAAACCTTGACAATGGTAGTTTCTTCAAGGTTAGCGGCAATATGGAATCTGGAAGCATGACCATGAACTTCTCGTACTCTCTACACTCATGAGAGAATAAGAGTGAGGTTGGCAAGTCACATCTTGTATTATTATGCAAATAATGATGACTTTGTGGAAGCGCTGAGACCCCTTTGGGAACCTAGCACCATACTTTGAGAACTGTTGTTTTAGAATCTCCACAAGGAAATCGCATGAGTCCAACATGGAATGGATAGATTGAACTGTAGCATAAGGCACCGCATATTATCACCTCCATCTCTGAAGGACATGTTTTTCGATGACTGGAAGCTATAATAGGATTGTGAAGCATTAAAGTCAAAAGGAACATCGAGAGATCATCCCATTCAGATCACTTCTTTTTAAGATGAGGGAACTGTTAAAGGAGGCCAGGGCTAAGTTAATGGTAAACCTGAAGCCACTCTGGTGTTTTAGGAGAGACAGACAGACACACAATCCATCTCCCTTGTGGATTGTAGAAAGAATACTAGGAAACTTAATTGTGTGGAGTATTTTTTTTAATAAATTTATTTTTTATTGGTGTTCAATTTGCCAACATATAGAATAACACCCAGTGCTCATCCCGTCAAGTGCCCACCTCAGTGCCTGTCACCCAACCCAGTCACCCCCACCCCCCGCCCACCTCCCCTTCCCCACCCCTAGTTCGTTTCCCAGAGTTAGGAGTCTCTCATGTTCTGTCTCCCTTTCTGATATTACTTCTCGGCCTTTTGGCTAAGATCATGTGTGGAGTATTTTTATTGACTCAGCTACTCTTATCCCACAGCCCAGTGAGAAAACAACATACCCTGGTGTTACTATAATTCTTTAAATCCCAGAGGAACAAAAATCCTCCTTTTAAAAAAATTCATATCGTTTTCCAGCCATACCCATTGGTATATGTCTGATCTTTGTAAAGGAAGCCATCTTAGAGCTCCGAATGACAGGCAATGTAAAGGAAAAATATGAGAAAAAAATGAAGAACAGCCTTTTATTATCATTATAGTCTCTGAAAATACTGTCCTTGGACTTGTATAGTCCACAACCTGTGTAGCCATACGTGGCATCCCTGTCTAAGCTTCCAACAATGACAAAATGTTTCTGAAAAAGCATGATGCAAAAAAATAAAAATAAATAAATAAGTAATAAATAAAATAAAATAAAATAAAATAAAAGAATTAAAAAGCATGATGCAAAATTACACCTTCTAGTTGATCACAATGGTGTGAAAACATAGCCTTCCTGTACGGTTTGTCCAGCAGAGACCCGTTCCCTGTCTTGCCTCTCTGAGCCTGTTAACCCCCCATATTCGAGCGAACAACCACATCACGCTATTGGCTTATATTGAGTCCACCTTGATCTAAAACCAATCAAGTTTCTTTCACATTTGCTGCTGCTTAGTCACGTTCCATCCTCCCATCCCTTTCTCCCCACACTCTCCCCACCACCCCAGGGTCTAAGCGTTTTCAAGCAGTGTTTTACCAAATCACAGAGGCTCTGGAGAGAGGTGGCAAGAACTTCCACTCCCACTTCAACCAGAACAGATTTTACCTTACATATAAGAATTCTTGTAAGATTTTATTTCATGGAAGTATTGTATGGTAAAATAAATGTAAACATCACCACCATAGATTCTAATTGTGCAGGACAATTTTAGGGCCTACGTGAGTAAAAACCAGCCTTCCAATCTCAAAGTATCTTTTCAATTCTGATTTTTCCATCCACTATTTTCTGTCCCTCCCAGCTTTGTGCCATCTGCAAGTGTGATTAGCTTGACAGCTCTGTCCTCGAACTAATTCCATAATATAAATGTTGAAAAGCACAGAGTCTCTGAAAAAGCCCCTGGCCACCTCCCTCGGGGTCTATTAATTCATTCATTGGTACTCTCTGGGACTGGGTCTTTTAAATCAGTTATCAATCTCCATAGCTATATAGAGTGGCTCTCCCACCTCGAGCCCAAATTAAGATTCAAATACGTTGACTCATGTCTGGCAAAAGGGACAGGGCTGAGAAGAGTAGATTTGTAGGAGTTAGGTGTCTGAGGACTTTTGTTTGGGGCTGAGGGAGGAAGGAGGGTTGGGAACAGATCCCTGGGCATGAACGGTGGGTGATAGGAAAATGGTATTTCTCCCACACACAGTCCTGTGAGCTGGTATGGAAGTCAGGGGAGAGAAGGGACCACAGGCAGATATTGAGGGGACAACTGTGGCAAGGGGGTTCTCACAGCACTACTCAGGTGCCAAGTGACAAAGCGCACCAGTGAGTGAGAGAGAAGGCATTCTCCTCCTTTGGGAAGATTCGGGAAGTAGCACCTTTGGCACAAATGTCACATGCCCATGGTGGCCATGCTTGCTCAGCTTAAAAAGCAGAAGACACCCAAGGAAACCAGAACAGAAGGGGAGAACATGAGGGCACCTCCTATGATGTACCCAACGGACTGATAAATTAGGATGTCTAAAACATCCCTGAGGACTCCCAGATGTTTCCAGGATGGGGTGGTTAAGAGCTCAGTGGAAGTCCTTTAGAAGCACAATGTGGGGAAACATTGAAATTTAAATATTTGAAGTTAACAAGATGCCTCCATAGCCCCAGACCGAGGAGGCCTGGATGGATGCAGAAATATTCGTTTTATTATTCAGTACACATTTGGCTGCAAAGGATATTAATATTTTATTGAACCCCCAATTTTTTGCTAGTCTTTGCTACTTTCTGAAAGATTCCTGACAGTTGTCGGGATGAGTTTTGTGGAAGAAAAACACTTTTATATAATTGCCATCGCGCCATCATTCCTGCCTTCCCGAGCTGCTGCACCCTTATCAACGTAAAGAAATGTCCCCATCACAGAAGTTATGGAAGAAATAGTGGGGCTGAGTGGGATCCCAACAAAGGCTGGCGATGAATGTTTATCAAAGAAAGTATCTAAGCTTGTGTTTTGTTCCCAAATTTACGTGATTGCTTGAGAATAACTATGAAATAACAGATTTCTGAGACCTCTTGCATGGAGTAAGGGTGGGATGAGACCGTCCCCCCTTCTTTTAGCAAGCCCTCCAAGTCAGCCTTAGGATCAGCTAAGTTTTAGAAACAGGGTGGCCTTTCTTTTTTGACAGATGTTGAAACTGATACCATCTCTGTTCAAGTGATTTATTCAAGGTCACACACTCACTTAACATTTCCCTCCCTCCGATTACCACAGAGAATCAGTTTTGTTTCTCTCTGCACTTTTATCAAATCCTGTAACAGATCTTAGGACTGGATCAAAAATGCTGGCTTCTGCAGTGAGCCCCTAGAGCCCCTAGACCGCATGGCAAGGCCCAGGGTTGCTGTGTCCAATGGGGTCGGAGACAATGATAGAACTACAACTTTCCATATGCCTTTTTCTCTCCACCAGAACAAGCCCCACTCTTACCTGTTTTATATATTCAGTTCTGTGAAAAAAGTTCAGCCAGAAAGCTTCTCATGCCTAAAAGAATTTGAGAGCAACTAATCTAAAATATTCCCATCTGCAAAGTTGATCATACTTAAAAAGTGTGGGTGACCTATCATGGGCGACCTCAGTGGCTCAATTGGTTGAGCATCGGACTCTTAGTCTCAGCTCAGGTAGTGATCTTGGGGCGGTGGGATTGAGCCCCATGGGGGCTCTGCGCTCAGCACAGAGTCTGCTGGAAATTCTCTCCCTCTCCCTCTTTCCCCTGCTCCTCAACCTGCTCTCTGGCTCTTTCTCTCTCTCTAAATTAAATAAATAAAATCTTTAAAAAGAAGAAATTTCACCTATCTCAAAAAAAGAGAACTGCTTCAGAGTCTCTTATTTCAATATTAATTAACCCTTGTTGCTAATAACACCTACATGTATTCCTCTAAAGGTCATATTTACTTTATTAATGGAAAGACGGCCAACAGTATGCTGGTTAGCATTTATGTCAAAAAGTTCATGCTTAATAAGGGCTATTCACATAGATTTGGTAGAGGAAATTAATATCTGTCTTCTATTGTGAAGAATACCAAAACCAACAATCATACTTGGAAAATAGTAGGATCCATGAACACCCATGAGCTATAGCCTGTTGGGGAAAAAAGCCAACATGCTACCTTCTCTAACACGGGAGTTCTCAACCAGAATGATGTAGTTTGTGGAAGCTAGGCTGTGAATACCACAAAAGTTTGATGCCAAATTTCGATGTATGTGTAAAATTTGTTTTTGCTCTGCATTTATATACTGATAAGATAATGCTATTCGTTAGAGAGGTTTGTGAAGCCAGATACACTTGGTGCCAGTAAAAGGAGAAAATGTAGCTTAACACTAATCTGGCACCAAAAAAATATTTATGCTTCTTGAAATGCAAAAGTTGCCTTGTGACTATATTTAAAAAGTCTGGTTAGGGCAGCACACAATCTTACCCAAACCACGACTCAGTACAGAAGGATGGACAAGTGAAAGGTGCAACAACCGCATGCCTCCCTCTTCGTGTAAGGCACCATGGCTCAGTAGTACGAGTGTGTTGTCATCAGTAGTGATCAGTGCTCTTTGAGTTTTTTAATTCTTTTCAAGTGTGCCTTCAAAAACTAAGAGTGGAAAGTGCTCTTAACCAAATGGAACTTCCGAAGTAACATAACCAAATGGCTTAGGGCAAGGAGATCCCAGGCTTCCCAATCATGGCACCAGGGCTGGTCCCCTGAATGCGCTCCTTGTCAGAAATGTATGATGATGATGGGTGCTGTATGCTACATGATATGCCATATTATATGCTCATCATTCTGGAGATGTTAACTCCAAGAAACACTTATTGGTTTCGAAGAAGGAAAGCAAGACTTGAGCAAGTCCTGCTAGACCCGTATCTATAACCCTGACTTCCATCATGAAGAATCCTGAGTGCCAGCAGTAATTCAGCATAAAAGCTGCTTTTTCTCTGGAGTTCGGGTCAAAATGTCTTCTTTAGCCTATCCTATCCACTACTCTATGCTTCACAATTCAGTTTGAAAAATGTTTACCAAACAGCTGCTATTTTCCTAGCATGTTTAGAAAGACAAGAGAAAAATATGACATCATCCCTTTTCTCGAGGAAGGTATAATATTTGAGGGAGATATAAGAAATAATTAGACATGCAATGTGTATATAATAAAGACCTAATATTACTCATATCAAATGTATGGGACATACAGTGAGTTATACAATGATCAGGAAGGAAAACATGGATGATGGGTAGGTGGCTCAGTGGTTGAGTGTCTGCCTTTGGCTCAGGTCGTGATCCTGGGGTCCTGGGATCCAGTCCTGTATCAGGCTCCCTGCAGGGAGCCTGCTTCTCCCTCTGCCTGTGTCTGCCTCTCTCTCTCTGTGTGTCTCTCATGAATAAATAAAAAAATATTTTAAAAATAAAAAAATTATAAAAAGTGCTAATGAAGATAATTGTCATGGTGATACAATTAGAATAATTTAAAGAAATGCTGGTTTTGAGATTTAAATCAGTTACCATTTACTGTTTCCCATGTCTCAGGTACCACACCATGAGCTTTAACAAAATTATTATAATTTTGTAAAAAATACCAGGACTGGAAAAGAACATAGAAAAAGATTATGTAGATGCTATATGATGGTCTGGGGATATTAGTGATTTTATTTCTTCTGAAATGTTGATCTGTGAGTGTTATATGTGAAACAAATAATGAAGAAAAAGGAATTTGTAAGATGTAGATGAATAAGAAGTCACATGGTTAGAGAAGATACGGTGTGCAGAACTGTGATGGGAAGACGCCTGTGATACTGACAATGAAGGATTAGTGCTGGGAAGGAGTGAAAAATAAACTGAAAAAGTAAGACAGTCATACTATGAAGAATCTTAACTGTCTCAGAGAGTTTATATTTAATCATATTTACAATGTGAATCCATTAAAATTCCTGAGCAAGAAAGTGTAGTGGAAAGATAATATTTTGAAAGATTACCCTTGCCCCATACAGGAAGGATTCTGAGTGGAGAGAAATGAGAAGCAAAGGGACCCACAACGTTGTAATCGCAGTATAGGGAATGTGGACAAATCAGGGCTTGGGCTAGCACCTCGGGGGAAGAGGTAGGTTATGAACTCAGGTCTGTCTGTCCAAAGCCTATGATTCTGCTTCTACATACACCTGTCACATATGGTTGGAACCAGAAAGAATCTTGGAGACTGTCTGTACTTCACTACTTCTCACTCTTCCACCTAACTGTTCCCAAGGAACTGGGACCCACCTAGGGACCACAATGTTCTTTGAAATACAAGATTTTATGTTCCTAATTTGAGCAACCCTTATTTTCTCCTATTCTTTGAATATGCAATTAACAACTTAAAATTCTATCAACTAAAACTAATGATAGGTATAGTCCATTCCAGTTTTACATGGACTGTGAACACTCTCCTCCAGCTCCTCCAAATAAATGATAACCAGGCTCGTTTTACCATTGTTTAGTTCATATGATTCTACATCAGTAAGAAAGCTATTTCATCTAATTCATTTAAATATAATCTTTTAAAAGACCCCAACCAGGGCAGCCCCGGTGGTTCAGCGGTTTGGCACCGCCTTCAGTCCAGGGTGTGATCCTGGAGACCCGGGATCAAGTCCTGCATCAGGCTCCCTGTATGGAGCCTGCTTCTCCCTCTGCCTGTGTCTCTGCCTCTCTCTTTCTCTCTCTGTCTCTGTGTCTCTCATGAATAAATAAATAAATAAATAAATAAATAAATAAATAAACATTAAAAAAAAAACAACCATTGTTTCTACTCTCAGGGCACAGGAATGGGGAAGCAAAATAGTATCTGAAATATCTTCTGACCTCCTACAGAGAATATCTTCCCACAGGCTAAGAAAACCTAGTTCCGGTGAGGATAGTGGTAGCGGGCATGGCAAAAAGAGGTAGATCAGCAGGGTTGATCATAGACATACAATAAAGAAAGGAAAAATAGGATTTGGTAACAAAATGGTATGAAATAATTTTTCAAGGAGAAGGCAATGGAAAAAGTGCTTACTCGATGATTCTCAGCCTACGTGACCCACTGGGAAAAGAGTGATATCATCTGCAGAAATGAGAAATTCCAGAAGGACAGTTGGTAGAGGAGGGGAAAAAAAAAAAAAAGTGTTCTATTTCATTTATGCTGCACCTCAACTAACAGAGCAGCCAGGTGGAAATATCCCAAGAAATATATTTGGAGTCATCACTAAAAAAGTGGAGCCTTTAAGAAAGAAAGCAGTTTCGAGAGAAGCAGGCCAAGGGGAGACGCGGTGCTGGACTGTGATGTACTCGCTCTGAGTCAGCAGAGCAGGCGAGAGAAGCAGCAGGTGCGCTGCCTGTGGCAAATGCCAATCAGGGAAATCGTTTTAAAGACATGCAAGTAATAAGGGGTGTAAAATCTGGCAGGAAAGCAAATGTGAACAAAGACAGGGAAAATGGCATGATTTTGGTAAGAAAAAAAAAATCATTGCTAACTTGAAGGAAAAATGTTTCAATAGTGTAATGGGAATAGAACCGAGATGAAAGAGAATTTTAGAGGTTGGGGGTGAGCAACTGATGAGCTGAGTAGAAGCTGTGAACCTTTATAGAAAATTCCATGAAGTGGAAACCGACAATATTTTGTAATCATTGCCATGTTTCTCAATGGAATGTCGATTGCACTAACAATGCAGCAGTGGCAGATAAGAGGTATTAGTAGTGGCCACATTGCTGCAATGACACTGTCTCTGCAATGGTTTAAAAAAAAAAGAAAAAGCAAATCTGCAGAGCTTTAACCTGAAACTCTTGATGTCCATACTTTTCCAAAGAAAGTCCACAACTGTCTGCACTAAAAATACTACACACCTGAGTGCTTCCTGTTTCAGCTAAAAATAATAATAATAAGTGGGAATTTGAACCAGACAGCCTAGAAAGGCTCTTTCCAGCACACAGGGTGATTCCATGAGTTTATCCATACCTGAGTCAAAACTCAAACAGAAACAGAGCCCATGGCGATCATTTTTATTGGTAACGCCTTCCAATGCAAGGTACTCCAGAAGAATAGAGAATACCAGAGTTGAAATTGCATGCTTCACAGTGCGGCACTTAATAGTCAGGTTTTCAGGCTATTGAAGACGCATATATGGTGAAATTCTCTTGGGAGGCCTCAGAACCTAGCTCAGCCTATTATAGAACATGCATATTTAGCATACCGGAGGGTATACTTACATGGACATATATATGGGTAGATGGACCGACTTCTACTTCTCGTTCACTAATGAACTCATGGAGGTCCAGTCACCTTAACACACTAATAATGTTCAATTTCAACCAAAATATCCTCCTCAAATTATCAAGGAACGTTTGTTTCTAAGGTGCCTCTTTTAATAGATGGAGTAAATTAAACTATTCATTTCAACGAAATTTGCCCTTTGTTGTTGCTATGGTTGTTTGTGTTGATATGCTAGCATTAGTCAAACTTTGTTGAACAGAGACATTCAAAGAAGCAACATCATTCTAGTAAGAAGCAAAGTTATGGCCAAGCCCTGTGACGACAGTAACCCATGCAGAACCTAGAAAGGTTACTCATATTAGCAGGAGCACTTTCAGGGAGGATAGCTCCGTGTTCATTTAGCAAAAAAGAAGGCCTATTACAATATCTCCAACTGAAGGAAAATGGCCATTATTTTGCTTTTAATTAAAAATTGGTTTACAAGAAATGAGCCATCTTTCGTATAAATATATATCTTCTCCTGGTGTTAGAGAATATACAACACACACACACACACACACACACACTTGCATGCACTGGCTGGTGACACTTGAGAAGAAAACTGAATAAAGAGCTATATTAGAACTCTTGCAAATATAAAGATCTCATCAAAATAGCCAGAAGGAGACCTCATGTATGCACTGAAATAATAAAGTGACCGTGTAATTGTATTTATAAAATAAGCTATCTCGATTTATATCCTAGAAAAATAGCATCATTTAATTATTTACAATATACCACTTTGGAGGTTTTTCTAGCTCTTTAAAATTCCTGCAGAGCATCTAGGTCAATCTGGCAAGGTGCTACAAATATTATATTTAAAATAATGCCCCATTATATTTTTCTTCTGAAAAACTACTCTCGAATTCAAACAGCTTCTGCTGCTTGAAATGATGAAATACCTTTGTGCTTTTCAAAAAATCACACTTCATAAAGGGCATTTATTCTACAGAATTAAAGTTTACTGAATAATAAATATAACTTTAAATGATGCAAGCTGTCAAAACCCTTGAATGTCAAAGTTAAAGCAGATAGCCCTGCATGATTTTTACTACTTTGGAGAAGGAAGAGAAGGAGAATGAAAATCAGTAAAGGCAACTTCACCTTTGAATTCCTTCATCTTTGTATATTTGTCATAAATAACAATTTAAATATCCTTTGAGGTTAATATTTTCTGGTTCAGTGGGAAAATACAGAAAGAAAGTTAATATATTCATGCATAATATGAGGCAACAGAGACGGGAGCATCTTATTTGTAGCAAATTTTATTTTCAAATAACCATAAAAGGTATCCAGTTACTCTTCAGATTAATTTATAAGATCATGCAAGATGTAAACAAGAAGTTCCAAAGGAAAAAAATTGTTCCTGACAATTCTAATATGTGAAGAGAAAGTACACAGAAATGCACACCAGGAACTTTCTACATATGGCTAATACCTGGATCTTTATTCTTGCCTGCTTTTTGTCATTTCAGCACAAGATAAATGCAGTGCAAAGAAGCAAAAATTAATAATCCAAGGAAAGAAAACCTTGTTAATGTGATGCATGATAAAGGAGTGTTTACTATATTAATATTCATAAAGAAATGTTGGAAGTGGGAAGTGATGTTAGATAAAAATATCTATTTTGTGGCACAGATAAAAAGAAATTTCATTGTGGTAATTATATTGCTACTTACATCATATTCAGAGACTTTTCCTTGAGTACCATGCATGGTTCTGAGCTTTTTTAATTTTTTTTTTCCTTTTGCTTTTTTGCTTTGGAAACAGACGAAATAGACTGGAAATCTTCCCAGAGGGCATTCAAAATAATATGTTAACTTACAATTATAATTTATTTTGAAAATAAGGTAAGTGGCAATATTATTCTTAAAGAAATGCTGGAAGGGCAGAGTAGGTATTATAAAAATGTTTCAGAATCAATGGCACGTCATAAAGACAATTACGTCTGTTTTCACATTAGCCATAAGGCAGACTGTGGCTTTACATGAGAGGGCTTGTCTTTATTTGAATATTCAGAGTTGGTTCCCAATTGCTAAAAATACAAAATCCAAAAGGCCAATCCAGAGTTGATGTATGCATGGCTTCAAAGACCATACGATGCCATTTCTCTAATTTGGACTCAGTCCCAGTGCCCGTACCTAATCCTTGTGTCTAGGGACAATAGCATGTAAAAGGTATTGAATCATCCTGAGAGTCCACAGACTCTCCACCAGTCGAGCTAGCTTTGTTTAAAGCAGAGCTGAAAATTAAATCGCAAAACTTCACACCAAACTGGGTATTTATATCCATCTTTTATGACAACGGTATCATCCCTAGTATTCTCCGTAAGAGCCTAGAATGACATGACTCCACGTTTCCATTCCAGAACTTCCCACTTCTAACATTTTTCTCCATGATGCCCTTTGCAAGCACTCTGCAACAGAAAATGAGATGATAGGGATATGTGGTTTAGAAAATACTTTGACTTCAAAGAAAGTTTCATGTAAAAGAATGTGCTGTGGATTCTACAGGGGTTTTGTTCAATAAAGCTATCTATTTTGCAGGTGATGAAAAATCACCAAGGTCTTGAAAGTGTTTCCTTTGGGTCCTTTATTATAGAATTTTATCCTTATTTGAGGTATGAAAAACCCACTTACTCTGTAAGTCAGCATGAAGGTGGCCACTCAGCCAAAGCTGTCAGATGCTAACTCTCCGTAAAGTTTTTTGTGCCCGAGATCAATTTGCCAGAAGTTAGACTAACCCGGGCATCTGGGAGGTAGAAACTATGAGAGTTTAGTGCCTTGCTCCCTTCTAAGAAGTCCACATCCTTCTCTTCTATGCCCCAAAATAAGTGTGTGGTTGCCCAGACTCAAAAACCGCTGTACATCACAGGAAAGCATCACAGTCCTTCCAACTCTACGTCACATGCTTTTTTTCTCTTCCCACTCACATAATTAGCGCTCCTTTCTTTTGCTTTTTAGAAATGTGCCTGTTTCAAATTTGTATTATTTTTTTCAGATGTCTAATTGCAGTTATGTTCTTTCCCACTTTGGTCTCCTCCTGCATTTCACATACCAGACAAATATTTAAAGGTCTGTAAAACCAGGCGAGGCTCCAAAATATTTCTAACCAAAACTGCCATAGGTGACAGCCCAGGGAAAAAAGGCAAAGCTGGAGGACAGGGATCTGAATAAACTGGGTGGAAATGTATTGGAAAATCTACTTAAGTTGCTATAGCCATGGCCGAGGCTTCAATGAGGCATAAACATTCAAGTTACTGACAAAACCAACATGTTTCATGATCACTCAAAATAGTCTGCTTGTCATGGTGCATTGCTTTTTTTTTTTTTGGAAGTTGCTCTCCCTTTTTAAATTTGTTTTCCCTTTTTTAGTATTCAGGAAGTGAAAGCATTTAAGAAAACATTCAAAGTTCTGAGAATACATGTAAGTGAAATATTTAATGTCTGTCATTCATAAAAGTTACATCATTTACATATGGTTCATTTGTATATAATAAAAATTTCATCATAATGAAAAATTTTCTGGAAAGTTATATGTTAATTTGTTTAACATATGCTTTGGATATACAGCTAAATAGGAATCGTTAAAAAATTCTTTCTTCAAATATTCCTTTTAACAATTAAAAAAAACCTCATTCCTAAATATTTGTTTTTCTTTCCACTTGCTCCTTTGTTTGTAATATCATATGCAATTTGAACTATGCAAAGATTGGATCTTTTCATAGTTCGGGATATATTTGTATACTTCAATAAATTTGCTCATTGCATAGCAAACATGTAAACTTACAAAGGATCTATAAATTTTTCCTTAATAATCTAAAAAAGTTGCTGAAATTTTACATGATAGTTTATTTTAAGGATTTTTTTTTTGTAATTTGTGTTTTCTTTGTTTTTTTTTTTTTTTAATACATGGGTCGATTGACCACAACAAATAAAAAAGTCACGAATAGTTAAAAACCAAGTAAGTCACTTTATCCTAGACTACCAGAATTTAACCTCCTTCTATTGTTTGGATTTCTTTTTCTAAGGATGACAAGTTGGAAATGTATTGTGCTGCCTCTTAAGACAGTGTTCAAAAGTAATTTCAACAGTGTGTATTTAACATAAAGTTAACTATGTTTGCATCAAATAAAATGTTTATTAATGAAAGCTATTTATCATACAAGAAACAGCAAAGATAAGTCATCATACAGAGATGTACACTAGAAGTGACAGATGTAAAAGTGCATGCAGATATTTCTGTTTAAAAAGGAAGTAATAAACAATAATACTAAAATTACTGGGTTTTGATCCTATACTCTCAAATGAGTGATAGCTTCTCTTTGAATTTACAATTGGAAAATGCCATTAACAGATAGGACTAATACACATTAGCAAGCAGGTGAAATGGATGTTTTTGGACTTTATTTTACAATTACTGTGCTTGACAAATGTGTGGGATTTTTTTAGCAATAATAATTTTCTTCAAATATGGGGTGGGCATATTACTGCCAGGTTGCTCTGGTTTATACACGGCTTATCTAATCTTGTTTTAAACCACATAACTCTAAGCCTCCGTTTGTGTTAGACACCATAAAGAACAGAATTTTTGTTAACATTCAGTATATGACATTTAGGTCTCTCTGTCTCTCTGTCTCTCTCTCTTTTTTTTTTTTGGCTCAATAGATTTTAAAATGTATGATTATCATAACCTAATATTGTCTTTGTCTTCACTGCAGTGGATTTCCGATCAAACTTTTCCCCTTCTTTTAATACTTTAGGGAATTTTCAAACGTCGGGATGTTTGGCTGTAATGCCCCAAGATTTGTTCTCCCTGAAAAAAATCATAGTGACAATTTATTAACTACAGAGCAACTTGGCTTTTAGGGGTCTGCAATTTCTATTTTGATTTACAAATATCCATTTGTGCTCAATAGACCTACTATTAAATCTTAATCATAGTTAAGTTTCTTTTCATGCAATTACTTTATCTGCTAATTATCTTTTTTTTAATTCTAAAAATTGGGCGGAGTCAAATCGGTGGGGCATTACTTTTATTATAAGAAAATATATTTAAAGGTAACTCTAAGTTGAATTACATTGCATATGCAATGATGTGTACATTTAAAATGAATCAGAAGTTTGGAAGTCTGAAAACTTTTTGTATGTTTGAATATCTAAAAAATTTTCTGTATTGCCACCTTAATAGCTTTTACAGATAGATATTGGAAACACACTAGTACAGTTAAACCTTAAATAAAACTGAGGGGAAATAAAACTCCTTAGATTCAAAATGGTTTATTCACACAAATTTAATAGGATATATCACAATTGTTTGGTCCATAAATATTTAGGGGAAATAGTTTCTATACAATGCATTTATCAATAAACAAAGAAACATGGACAATTTTGCTAGACCACTTACTGTACTATAAACACGAAGCTCAATATATAAGATTATTGAATTTATCAACTATATTTGAAAGAGTGCACAACTGCTTTCTATGACATGTTTGTCCCCTCTAACAGGATACACCATAAAAAGAGTTTCGGAAATAAGAGGTAAAACAGTACAAAACTAGTGAGGTGTCAAAAGGGCTTAAAACAGTTAATTTAACAAACAACACATATATCCTGATTTTTCACAAACTTACTTCCAAGTTATATCATAAGGCACATAGGAGAACTGAGTTATAATTAGTCTACTTAATAAAGTAGATCTATAGTACCATACATTGTTCTGTCAAAGAACAAAATTTATAAGTATCAATATTTTACCTGTAAAAGTGTATTAATAAGATCTCAGCCTTACCAAGGTTGTTTGGTCTGGTTAGTGGTAAATGCCCAAAATGTAATAGAAATATGAAAAGTCAAGATTTAAGCTCCATATAAGATGATAACCACACTTGCTAAATATATAATGGCAATCACACCTTTCTTCTGTTACAGTGTTAACTTATCTTCCATCATCTTTTTTTAAAAAATAAGCTACTTTCTGTGCTAATTTTCTAAAGACCCTGAGCAAAAGTTACAATAATGCACTTTAATGTGGGCAGTGAACTGTCAATATGTAACCACACATTTATACAGCCAGAAGGACACCTTTAAAATCTATTAAATAGCCACTTTGACCACCAAAGGAGATTTAAGGGGTCCAAAAAGTGGAAAATATGTGCAAAGTTATTCTTAACAATCCACTAAAGCAAGACATATATCTTGACTTCTTTTTTATTTAGTTTTCTTTTAGGAAATCCACAATCTAATTGGTATTTAACTACAACAGAAGCATATAGATGAACATTCACCACTGCCCAGACCATTAAGATTTTAGCTTAAATTAAAAGAAAAAAAATGCTACTGTAAACTAGGAAATCTATTCAGATCAGCATCCACAAGGCTTCTGAGTTTATCTACTTCAAGACTAATAACTTTAAATCTATAATGTCAGAAAAGGTTTTCTTTTCTGATAAATATATCAACCTATGCAAAAGTAAAATAAAGCAAAACAAACCAAAGATTTCTTGTTGTTGATATTAGTCTACTAAGGTTTTTTTTTTTTAAACATTATTCATATAGAATGCCAGATACAATATCATGGTACAGCTGAAGCCAATTAATAGATCTATTAATTAAATTATACTGATTTTTTAACTTCTTAAAAAATTATATTTTGCTTATTTCCATTTTCCCTAGGAAAAAAATTAATTTAGAAAGAACGGTTTTACAACTATCATTTTTAGCTTTAGGTTAGAAGTATAGAATTTGAAACACGATATGGAATTTTCATAGATACACAGGGAGTTTAAGTAGTTTTCAAATGTTGAAAAGCCAGTAACTAACTAACAAGTTTTGCTGGGATGTACATCCCCAAAAGAAGGAAAAATCACATTCTCAGAACACATTTCCCACCTAATTGATCTTTAATATTTGGAGCTGCTATAGATAATGCTTTTGTTTAATCATATTCCTCACTTGTAAGAAAAAAAAAGAATCAAAACATGCTTTCAGTTTGGAAATTAAAAAAAAACAATGTGACGTTTTCAAAATTCCATAAGTACACACAGAGTTGCACGATTTAAAAAATGACTTTAATTAATGATCTGATTCTTTATTAGCCTAATCATTTCACTGGGAATATGATTATTTGCTCATCATAATACCAGTTTTTTTTTTCTTCGAGATTCTGGAAATAAGTAACATACAATTTTAAGAGGCACTTATTAGAATAATTCAAAAAACTCCCCTTACCAGCTGAAAGATCTAATTTAAAAAAAAAAAAAAAAAACCAGCTAATACACTTTGTAGACAAAAAAAAAAAAAAAAAAAAAAAAAAAAACACTTTGTCAAGGAGACAATACTGTAAACTCATTTGCCAAGTGGCTGCAGATGCTACACACCAAGCTGTTGTTCTTATTTCCCAAGTATCTTGTGGGTCAGGAAAAAAAAAAATCTTGCAAATAATAAAATAATAATAATTAGAAGAAGAAGAGGAAGAAGAGGAAGAATTAAGAAAAAAACAAAAAACAAAAAAAAACCAATGTTAGAAAAGGTTCGTTAAGGTAGTTTGTGAGGGGCTTCCAGATTCGTGGCTGTCCATGTTAGAGGTCACGGATGTCACTACAGTGATAGTGGGATTGGTCAGGTCTGTTAAAGTGGTCGCAGTGCCGGGTGGAGTAAGAGCGCCGCTGTCTGCTGAAGGCGGGGCCGGAAGCGACGTGCCATCAGCTTTATCAACACCCCCATTCTCCTGCCGCAAAAGGTTCCTTCTGAATTTGGCTCGAGCGTTTTGGAACCAAACCTGCAAACCAATCCCAATTGATTTCTTTACCGATGTTTATTTTATACTCCTTTTTTTTTTCCTGTCTCTTTCTTTCCTTTATTATTTTTTTTCTTGCCTTTTATTTTTCTTGCCTTTTATTTTTTTTTTATTTATTTTGGGGGGGGAGTGTGTTTTCTTTTTAAATAGAATTGTTTGTTTTTCTGGCTTTTTTTTTTTTTTGCTTCCTTTTAAAACAGAGTGAGGCTACAGATGCTCTCTCAACTGCATAGAATCTCCTCCCCACCCCACCCCAGCATTCGCAAGTGCCACTTGGGATGCTTAAGTGGAGAAACCATAGAGATGGAGGCACACAGGTAAAGGGGGGATATATATATATATATATATATATATCCTGATGCCTTGACTGTTGGTGATCTTTTGAGGATGGGGAGAGGCAGGGTCGTCGAAAGTTTCGAAAAGGAAGAATGATCCATATGAAATGGACATCACAGAAACGGATTTCAGGAAGTAGTCTTTGCATAAGGAAAAACCCAGGGCCACAGACCCCAAGCAGCCAGAAACTGGTAAAATTTTAAGGGTCTGTAATTTGTCACTAAGAAATAGAAAAAGATCACAGGTGACCCACAGCAACCCACACTAATTTCATTAGCTGTCTATTCTGACCACTATGAGTTTAGGAGAACAACTGGACAGCAGATCTAACTCCTAATATTTAGTTTCCAAATATGGTTTATTGAAACAGGAAGACACTTGCTAGAATTGGTTGCTGAGACACTGACCGCGGTTGTGGCTTTTCCAGAGTTGAAAATACAGGGTCGATCTGCATTTAGAAGGCCATGTCCTGTGAGTGAGCCTGCCGAGAGTTTGCTGCTGCCGTAAAACAGCACCAGCAGGTCCCCCTCAACTCTGCACCGAGCCTAGTGTGAATGGAACGCTCTAAAGCCACAATTTTACAAATAACATCAGCCACATTAGCAGAGCAGGGAGGCAGGCTGTGCTGGCTCTGGTGGCCCCATCTCTCCACCTACAGGGAGAAGGTGGCTGCATTTTAGAAGATCCTGGGTCTGTCTTTGGGCACCCCTCCGGGAAGCCCCTGCAAAATTTCGGCCTACCCTCTAGGGAGATAACTAAGGTAAACTAATGAAGAGCAGCACAGGAAATATCTGTATTGCTCTGAACAGGGCAGCAAACTATTTTTCCTGGCAAGGGTAAGGGAGAGGTATACACAGCCAATGATGGAGGTTTCTTACCTGCAAGACTCTTTTGGTGAGGCCTGTTTTCTGAGCAAGCTGTTTGAGGTCCTTGGCATCCGGGTTGTGGTTGATGGCAAAGTAGGATTTCATGGTCCGGAGCTGGTGGTGCTTGAAGGAGGTTCGCATGCGCTTGGTCTTCTGCGAGGGTGGGTAAGGCTGCTGATCCCGGTCCAGGTGGTCTGCCTCATTCTCGTTACAACCTGTTGTGGTAACAGCGAGCAAACAACAGCTCAGGGGCAAGTCGGGCATTAGCTGCAGTGGTGGCAGGCTGCGCGATGCTACGATAATAAAGCACCAGTGGGAAAGGCTGTCCCCCCAATTATAAGCGGTGTCTGGACAAAACAAAGAGGTTAATTGCCCAAGTCAGCCAACCCAGTCTCTTAATATGGACACAACCAAAGTTGATGTGATAGAAAAAAAAATATTAGATAAATCCTCTCTCTTGCATAATGGTTGCTAGGAAGCTCCGGAAGACCAAGAAGCCATAAGTGTGAAAGAAACACCCAAGAATGAAAAGGAAAAACTCGAATATATTTATGCACGTTGGCACCTGCACTTCCACACACACTCACAGTTTCTAGAGACCCCACGTTTTGTCTGTTTGGGAAATGAGGTGCACTATCTGAAGGCACTATTCTTTACCAGGGGGGATATGCCAACAGTAATGTCACCTCTCGCGAATCAGAGTTCCTGAGAGACCTCCAACTGCGGAAGAATGTAACTCAGTTCCAAGTTTTCACTTTTTCTGATATTCCTAGAGTCTTCGCAATCAGGGAAAAAGGTAGAAAGTGGCTGGAGAAAGGGGAGAAGTTGCAAAATACAAATTTGTAGATTTCTTCTGTAATCCCAAGGTTATCATTTTTTTAGGATTTTTTTTTTTTAGCTGTAACTGGTTAACGTTGGGCAATCCCAAGAAGAAAATAGTTTTCCCTTGGCGTTATTTTAATAAATATTTCTGAAAGAGAGGGAGCCCAGACTTCTCTTCACTCAGTTCATGCCTGAAGCGCTCCCCACAGCTCACAGTTCAGAGACGCTGATGGCACTTACTTCTCCACTTAGATCTCGGCCCTTTTCGCTGTGGATGTGTGTGAGTGGGATTTGAGCTGTGCCCCCTGGCTGGCCTGGCAGGAAGAGGGTAACATCTCTCTCCTTGCAAAAGCCCTGCTCAGCATTGAGGGCAAAACAACCCAGCCTTTGAAGCCAGCCTGAAAGTTTTTATCCCCGGGATGTAAAGTTGCTCATTTAAGAGGCTATTCCCAATAACCTACTGGCTCTGCAAAGAAACTATGATTACAAAATGAAAATATTTGGCTAAATATTTACTGATTTAGCCAACCTCTCAGCTTAAGGGGCATGGCAATTTTTTTCCCTTTGAATGCTTACTTCAGTTACCTATATGGGGCATTTTCAGATCAGCTCGCACTACATTTTAGAACATTACAATAGAATATCTAAAATAAATCTGATCATGTCACTTGGTGGGGGGCAGACAAAACCTGAATCTGAAGAAAGTAAGGCATTGCTTAATATTAGCTCTTCTGCTTGATAAAATATTATTTGTCTGCTATGCTCTGGTTAGAATTATGTTCTAGAACTTATTTTTGATAAGTCAGCATATATACAGAAACAGTAGTTTTGGTCATCAACCAAGAGGCCATCACATTTCCTCACAAAACCCATTTAACAAGAAATTCTCTCTAATGTAAGAAGACATTACATTAAGCATGAGTTAATGTCTCCTCTGTTTATATTTCCACAAGACACCTAAGTAGGAGGGCACATTTGGCAAAAGAGCAGATTAATTCGCTGAGAAAAAGGTTATGTAACATTCACCTTTGGGTCCCCTAAGTCAAGCAACAGGGCCAGGGCTCTACAGCACTCCCCGGGATTTTGAATCTCTGATCGTCAATAAAATTGAGTGGCTATTAATGAAAAATCAAGTCAACTTGAATGGAATCCAAGCTAGACACACACATACAAATGTTGAGCATAGACTTCCTAAACTGCAGCAGAAAAGTAACATGTACTCAGAGATAAGAGAAAGAATATATTTTACATTTTATCCTATTTTAGCCCAGTGGGGATATGTTGGGTTCAAATATTCTACAGAATTGTACTTTCATATCCTCCAATGGATGAAACAGCATCTTATGAGCTACCATAAAACGATACTTATCTCCAGTAAACTGAGCTATATTTCACAACCAGATTATAAATGTGCCCACAAGAAAATGGTCAAAGAGGGGCACCTCAGTCTTTGGAGGCTTCTTCAAATAAGGTTTCATTCCCATCATATGTCAGTAACACGTAACTTTTCCTGAACAGCACATCAAATCCAATATTACACTTGGGATAGAAGACTTGACCTAGTGTTGAAATAACTCCCTGAGCCACTCCCTCACCCCAAGATAATGTTTTTTAGAGATGAATATGAGTCCTAACCTCACTACGTACTTCATTGGTCTTTAAAAATGAAGTTTGTGAAAAATAATCGTAGAACAGTTTGATTAAATTGCTTTTCTGAGTATGCATCCTATATTCATTATTGGTGGGTAAAAACTCAGCAGATAACCTGAGTTCATTAAACACAATAATGAGACTTGTTTCCACGTAGACTACCATCCAGTGTATAAGGAGATTGTTAGCTGTTCATTACCCAGATATTACTGTCTGCTTTTCCTGCGACGGTGTCATCATATTATTCAACTTAAAAGAGCAATCTGTCTCTTCCACAGAGTAACTCAGTGCATTATCCTAAATTGCTTGTGTTTAACTACAAATGCATTATACAAACTTGCAAGTGATTGTGTGTCCCTAGGGTGTACTTCTAAAGCTATATGTGTTTTTCCCCCTGAATTATGACATGAAATGATAACGCTCTTAAAACTCCTTTAAACATACACCTCTAAGTACACGTCTGGCATTATAAAGTCAGTGAGAAGATCTAAATATTTTTTTTCCCAGTCACTTACGGAGTGGTCACCTATAGGAAAGAGAGTTTCTGTTCTGAAGGTGTGTAACCTTCTGAGAACTAACTGATCCCTGGGAGACCACTAGGGGTCAGTGCCAGGCTAATTTAACAACCATCAGGAGCTTTTTGAAGTTTGGAATAGAAGAAAACCTAAGGAAGGGAGATTTTTTTTAAATCCAGCAAAAAAATGTAGTCTCCCCATTAATGCTAAATTACCCAAATCAGAGCTGCCTATCGGTCAGGAAATCTTCGTCTCACCCCTGGTGGGGGAGGGCGGGGGGGGGGGGGGCTGCATTTCAATGGCATTCCAAATAAACTATGTCTCTTTCTGAAATATCTGCCCGGTATCTACACAAGGAGGCATAAACTAAATTAGGAATATTCTCATTAAAAGGCATTTGCCAGATGTCAAGCACTACGTGATCTTTGCCAAGTTTCACATCTTCTCTGGATGTCTTTGAATCCTAAACACATTTTCTGACCGTTTAAAAAAATATATATGAACATATAAATTAAATTTGTTTCGTGTCAATGTTACTCTTCCTGAGACTGGTTTACGTTTAAGCAGAGATGGCAATATAAGATCCAGAGAAAGCTAGAATAACGAGTTAAAACCATGTGGCCCATTTTACTTTCTACCCTTTAAAATGTCTTAAATTTGCTGAAGCTTTTCTTTGGCTACTTCTGTAACAAACCGGCATCGGATCCACAAACATTTAGTTTTTAGTGGTGGGTTGATTTCTAGTCGCGTATCTTTAACCCGATTTCTCCAGATTATTTTCACCTGATTTTAAAGAGGGGTCTATTATTCATTTGCATCCCTAGGGAAAAGAACCGGAAAGGATGGGGTGGATGCTAATTAAAAAAGCATCCAGTCTGGGGTGGTGTGATGTGCAAACTGAGGGTGGGGAGGCCTCAGAACCCTGTCCTCCCGCCTGAGCAAACCAGCATCACCTTTCTCAATCAACCTCACAGCAGCACTAACTTGCAAACTAAATACCTAAATGGGAGAAAATTTTCTCTTTCTTTCTTTCTTTCTTTCTTTCTTTCTTTCTTTCTTTCTTTCTTTTCTTTCTCTTTCTTTCTTTCTTTCTTTTTCTTTCTTTCTTTCCTTCCTTCCTTCCTTCCTTCCTTCCTTCCTTCCTTCCTTCCTTCCTTTCTTCCTTTCTTTCTCTTTTTTAAGAAATAAATGTGCGTGCTCTAGGTCTCCTCCAAGAAGCAGGGGAAACTAAATTGCACCGTCCTTAAGACTCCCCGGATCTTGCCAACATAAAGTAAGATCCAAGGCAAAATCCAATTTGGCTAGTTAGATGACATGACCAGGCTTGCTTCGGGGAGCCAGAAATCTCCACCCAGGGCTGAGGGATCCCCTCTCTCCGAGGGCCCTGCGCTCCTTGGGGGGGGGGGATCCCCGGCCCCTTGGTCTCAGTCTCTCGTCTAATTAGGGCTTTAGGGCCTTGGTGAGTGGCTCGAGATTCCGATGTCATCTTCCATTAATAAGGAACAATTAGTGCCCCGCCTGTCCCGCTCCCGGACCTTGCATCAAAGCAGACGAAATGATCGGCGGGGCGCTGGGGCCCCGAACCTGAGGCGCAGGCGGAGGCGCAGCAGCGGGGCAAGACCCGGGGCTGCGCGAGGCCCTAACGCGGCCTGGTCCCGGTGGGGGCCCTATGAACCCTCCCGGGTCCCTAACCCGCGGTGCCCAGCCCCAGCCGCTTGCCCGCACACCTCGGCGCTCGGAGCCCCACTGTTCCTTCCAAATGGTTCACACTGGCCTAGCTGAACCACTGATCCGAGGGCACCCCGGTCCCCTACCGCTGAGCATCAAAGGGTCAGGCACCGTACCAGGCAGGGGCCACCGGAAGGCAAACCCCAGCAAGATCTGTGTCCTGGGATGGCCACCCGCTGGCCGGTATCTGGGTGCTCCCGGTAACAGAGCGGGGTGGCCCCAGAGAGGTCCTCAAGCTCCCTCCCGATAGAATGCACCCCGAGCCTGAGTCTTCTGCCTCTGAGATTCCCACCCAGGGCCGGGGGGACCCTGCCTGGGGACAGCAGTCCTTGGTTTCCTAACAGTTAGGCTGGGGCGGGCCAGGCGCCCTTGCCCAGGGTCTGGAAGTCGGAGCCTCCGTCCTGCTTGGAGTCAGACCGACGGACAGCGGCCCTCTGCATCCGGCCTGGGGCGGGGGGGACGGCGAGCCGAGCAGACTACCAACCGCGGGAAGCCGCGAGAGACTGACAACGGGTAGGTGGCCCGCACGGCGGGGAGGGACGTGGGCTCCGGGCCTGCTGCCTGCATCTTGTCTTTACTTAGAAGGCGGGTGGAGGCCAGAGGAGCAGCCTGTCACTCCGCTGCGCCTCCTCAGCCGGCCTGCCCTGGGGTGGCCCCAGGCCCGGCTGTCGGGGCGCCTGGATGAGTCCCCTGACCTACCTGGGGGCAGCCAGCTCAGCTGTGCCAGCTGTGCCAGCTGTGCTGAGGGACTCCCACCCCTACAGCGGCTTTTCACCAACATCAGGGATTTGGTTTTCAACACTCTGGCCAACTGTGTTCATGATTAACTCTGGGCTGCTGACCACAGCCTCTGCTCCCTCTAGACGGACTGGAGTTGGGCTCTGATCACTTTTTTCTTTCTTTCTTTCTTTTTTTTTTTTTCAGTATATAGGAAAACCTCCTCCAGGATCTATAATTTGGCCTCCACACAGGAATTGCCCTGGGGCTGTTTTGCTCCAACTGGGAACCAGAAACTAATGGGCTCATTAACTAATGGGCAACAAGGATTTGGCTCCGGCCTGTTTGGGGGAAGTCACTGCAGCCCCTTGGTCTTGAATGTGTTTTTTTGCCACAACCTAAATAAAGGTCCCTCTCTCCCCTCTGCATTTCTCCTTCTTCCCCTCTCTCCCCCTCTCCCTCTCTCCCCCTCCGAGTGAAAGGGAGCTGGACCGAGGAAGCCAAACACCCTCTGGCTACCGGATCTGGATCTGGGGTCTCGGAGGGGAAAGGCGCTCTAGGGAGTCCTCCTCGGGACCCCGCAGGGCCAGGGCCCCCGCAGGAAGGACCCACCTGAGTTGTAATTGACGATGTCCACCCCCAGCGCCGGGCTCTTCCGCTTCCGCGGCCGCCCCTTCTGCACGGTGCCCGTGCCATTGAAGTAAGGCAGGGCCAAGCCGCCGCTCTTGGCCGCCAGCTCGGTGTAGCTCAGCTGCGGTGGGTACTCCCCTTGCAAGAGGGTCTCGAAGTGGGCGCGACAGTACACCAGGCTGTCCTTCATGCCGAAATGGTCGCCCGTGGTCAGGGTCTTGTTGCAAGTGGAGCAGGTGAAACAGCTCAGGTGGTAGACGGAGTCTCGGGCGCGCATGACCATCTCGGAGGCGGAGATGCCAAGGTGGCAGCGGGCACATCTCTGCACAGAGAACCTTCTGGAGAGGGAAAAAAAAAAAAGAAGTCAGGGCCCTGGGTGAGGCAAAGGCAGGGCCATCTCCCACCCTTGACACCTGGGATTTGGTCAGCAGTGGTCCAAGATTGACACCTAGGAGGCGACGGTGAGAAGAGGACACGGGTCCATTTGGTCATTAATTTTATTTGCTTAGTGACCTGCTCTGGTGAGCAGGACAAAGAACTCTTACATTAAAATTAGAAGCATCAGGGAACATCCTCAGTTTCCTTCTCTGGGAAGTTAAGATTAAAAAGGAAAACCCAAACAAACAAATAAGCCAGGAAAACAAAACAAAACAAAACAAAACAAAAAAAGCCACACTAGCGAACTCAAACGCTCCGTAAAGAATATTGAACTGTGATGCCAAAGGAAAAGAGTTTCATCCGTTAAAAAACGTTCTATGGAGGGTGGTATGATTATTATTATGATTATTATTTACGGCTGTGTGTGCATGAAGGCATTCAGAGAGACGCTTTTGCAGAGGAAATCTAATTCTTTTTAAGTCACCTCTCCCCCTTTGATTGAGAGCAGAGCTAGGTCACTTGCAGGTAGTTCTCTTCCCCACTCCAGAAAAATAACTGGGAAGCATCAAAAAAAAAAAAAAAAAAAAAGAATCCGTGGAGTTTACACTGCAGGCTAGCCGGCACGGTCTCAACTAGCAGTAAATGGAACTCAGAACTGAGCGGCTTGGGTTTCGCCAACCGCAATTTTTCCCTTTTCACGGTCCTATACGTGGTCTCCCGCCACCCCCGCGCAAACCTAACACGCGGTGTCGGCGGCCCCGGCCACCAGTTCAGGTCCCTGGTGCGGATCTCATCCAGTTCGTAGTAAACGGAAAAAAAGGAAAGAAAAAAGAAAAAACCACCCGCTTTCGTCTCGGTGGACAGACACCTATTCACTATTTCCCGGCTTCTCCAGATGCCCCGTCCTGAGCTGCGAAGTGTCGGGAGTGGGTGACAGACGCTCAGCGGTAGCTCCAGACCCTGGGTGTCCCTCCCACCCCTCCTCGGCGCCCTCCGGGGGTGGCGCGGCGTGAAGGTGTCGGCAGTGGCCCGCCGGGGCTCGGGGCTCGGGGCTCGGGGCTCGGGGCTGAGGGCTGCACCCCGAGGGGGCGAGAGGGGGCGGGCCGCGGGGAGGCTGGCTCCCAGGCTCGGGCAGGTGGCCCCGCCAGGTGTACCAGGTGTACCGGGGCGGCGGGAGGGACGGGGGCGGGAATACCTGTAGTAATCCTCCTTGCAGTAAATGCTACCGTCCTTGGCGAAGCAGGTGAGCTCGGACTCGAGGGCCAGCTTACATTCACAGCACTTCAGGCACCTCAGGTGCCACTGTTTGTCCACAGCCAGCAGGTAGTACCTGTCGGAGATCTTGCCCCCGCAGCCGGCGCACAGGGCCGGCTTCTCCGGGCTGAGCGGGGGCATGCCCTGCAAGGCAAAGCACGGCGCGCCGCTGAGCATCCGCGCAGCTCCCTCCCCGCCGCGCGGGGTCCAGCAGCCCCGGGGGCGCGGCCGGGGTCGGGGGCGGCGCGGGGCCGGGGTGCGGAGGGACGGAGGGACGGAGGGACGCAGGGACGCAGGGACGCAGGGAGCGGGCGCGAGGCTCCCCTCCCGCGACCACGCACTCCCTTTCCGCCGCGGCTCTCCGGGGACTCTTAACCCCCAGGCAGGCCGGCCGCCTCCATCCTCCCTTACGCCCTAGAGATGTGCCGTCCGCCTCGAGCCTGTTCTTAAAAATGCCAGGAGCGCACCGGAGTCTAGTTTGGCGGATGCTCCCCAACTCGAACAGACGTGCTAGGAAATTGTGGCTTTCGGCGCACACGAAATAAAACAACGGAGGTTTTTGCTGGGGGACGGAAAGGGGCTTTGAACGAACACAGATGGTCTTTAAACCATTCCGTTTCTCTAAATTCTTAGAGGCAGCTTTCGGTCGGAAGGAAGGCAGAGATGATGAGCCCTGTGCTGGACCGGGGTATTTGGGGCCGTTGTCTCATTTGCAGGGAGATGGAAGGGCCTAAAGCGCCCGTCCCCAGCAAGTCCCCCTTTCCCGGCACTAACAGACCCCGGAGAGCTGGGTCCGGACAATCTGTTTAGTGCCCCAAGCCAAGCGTCACCCGCCCTCCCGCTCACCCACCGACCCGGCTGAAGGGGAGTCCAGCCCCGCCACGCGATTCGGGTGGGGGATGCTGCCTTTTGGTGTTCAACAGGAGAGCCACAAACAAGGAAAAGGGGGAAGGAGAAAGTGACCCCCGGGCACTTCCCTCCACACTAGCAGGAACGGGGCGGACTTCCCCACAAAACTTTCGCGGGCCTGGAAAGGTAAAGTCTGGTCCTTTGCTCAGACCAGGGGCCCTGCACTCTCCCTTCGTGCTGCAAACGTGGAAGCACAAACCCCAAGCACCACCGGGCCGCCCGGGGCAGGTTCGAGCTGCAATTCCCGGGGTGATGCCCCAGGACCTACACAGCTCCGTGTGGCTGAAAGCATTTCCGGAGACTTCTGCACTTTTCCCCCCTCTGGCTCCTAAGTGGGGAAGGGAAGCAGGATGCTTGGTAGCTGGGCTCCTTTATCAAGTGCACAGGGATCTTATTACTACGAGTAGGAGTAACAGCGGGAGCCGATCACCTCGCGTGAGGGTTGTCGCGCGTGGGCTCGGGGTGTTCCTTACCACCCCCCTCCCTCCACGTTACAGCCGCCCGGGCCCGGAAGCTGCGCGCAGCCCTGTTTCTCTAGAGGGGCCGGGCCGGGCTGCCCGAGACCCCGGGAACCGCGGGGCGTCCCGGGAGCTCAAGGTGACCCCGGCGAGCCCCGGCATCACCCGCAGAGGCTAGAGCCACCTGGGCTCCCGCGGGGCCGCGCGCGCCCAGCTCGCCCTCCCGGCCGCGCCCCTGGCCCGCGGGCAAGCGGGGGGCGCCGGAGCCCCGAGTCTGAGGTCTGCAGCGGGGGACACCCCCATGCGACCCATCGTCTCGCTCCCGGCCCTCCCGGGTCTGCCGGGAGCAGCGGCGGCGCAGACGAGCGAGCTCAAGGTCGCAGTTGCGGAGACGTTTCTGGTCCGAGGAGGGGTGTTCTCAGCCCGGCAGGCAGGCGGAGCGGAGGAGAGCCACCCGCCCGCCGGGCGCGGACGTCCCGAGGCCCCCCATCCTCCGCGCGGCCCGCCTGGGACTGGAGGCCCGACCCCGCGGAGCGCGCACGGGCGCCGGGCAGCCGCGGCCCGGGGGCCCCTCCTTACCGCGTCGCGGCCGTTGAGCTGCGCGCCCTTGGCCAGGCGGGCCTCGGTCTTGGATCTGCGCTCCATCTCCTCCATGATGCCTTGGATGTGGCCTCCGGAGATCCCGTGGAAGAGCATGGCTGGGGGACGGAAAGGACACGAGTTGTCTTCTGCTCGGCACCCCACTATTTCCATATACACACGCCCGCGGCTCTCAGCTCATCCGAGGGAAGGAGCAGAGGCGCGGCCGGGAGCTGCGTGTTGCAGGAGCGCAGCGACGCTCGGGGACGGAGGGCAGGAGGGACAGAGGGAGGAAGAAAGACGCAGACGGGGTGCAAAGCGGTCTGCTTGGAAAAGGAAGGGGGGAGGAAAAGAAAAGGAAAAGAAAAGAAAAAGAAAAGAGAAGGAGGGAAAGGAGCCCAGTGGCTCCCTGAAGATGTGCAGAAAACAAACAAACAGGGGCGGAGGGAAAAAGGAGCCGGAGAAGGCGAATCTTACTGCTCCGAGAGAGATCGAGTTACTAATGTGAAACAACTGCAGCGGGGGGAGGAAAACAAAATCTGGGGAAGAAAGAAAAATAGTTTTGAACACAAAGAAAGAAAAAGAAGTGCTATTTTCAGCGGTCCCTGGCTGCTTGCAAGTTCCCAGTGCCTGTAGGTTGGGTTGGGGACTGCTCCTGCCGTAGCTGTGTCCAATTTGTTAAGAGACTAAAGCCAGCCCATTTTTGATAATTTAGTAGGAGGAGTTCTCTCCCCGGAGCTGCCACGGATTTTTATTCAGACAACAAAGACCTGTCATACTCCTCTCAACCCCCTGGTGATGGGCAAGCAGGGACAAACATTACAAAGGGGAGGGGGCTGAAGGGGGGGTAGTAGGAGGGGGTATTTGTTCCCCCCCAACATACACACTCACACACACACACACACACACACACACATCCTTCCAAGAGTTCCCAGTAATCACATTTTAAAGGGGGGGAGGGGGAAGGAGCCCTTATTGTGCCCGCCCTGCTACAGGAGGCAGAAGACGGGTCTATTTGGTCCAAGTTCAAGATCAGACAGGCATACGGAAGGTGAGCTCCAACCTTGGGGTTCCCTCCTTGTGGGCTTTGTGGTCCCTCACTTACAGCCCCCCTCCCCAATAAGTAAATGTTAGATATCCCTCCCTTCCCCTCTTCCTCAACTCACTCTTGAAAAGCAGGTCGCCTCACGTCCCCTAGAGGCCCTCCACCCTCCCGGGGCCTGGGGCACCACCCGAAGTGAAGCTCGGGCTCTGGGGCTCTGAGAACCGAAGATCCTCAAGTTTACTTTCGGGAAAAAAAAAAAAAAAAGGTTTTGTCTGAAAACTGAATGCGGAGGACAGGGCATGGACTTGGAGGGGGAGAGCGCTGCTGGGAACCAGGACTCCAGGGCCAGGTATTCTCTCCCCCGGCTCGGGCCTGAAGGTGACCTGCTGGCGAGTCGGGGGTCCCACTGGCGCCTCGGCAGCGTGGGCAGCAAGTGGAGCCCCCCTGCGGGAGGAGGGGCGCGCCCTGTTGCCCGGGCTCCCAGTGCCCTTGCAGGATGGGGGGGGCTTGTACAACTGGGTGCCCCCCACATGCAGGAGGATTGGAAAGGGGGGAAGGTGAGAGCCCACACCAACGGCCGACCTGAGCCTCACAAGGGGCCGGATTGTTCTGTCTCCCTCTGTTCCGTTCGCGGGCCCCTCTTGGCCCTATAAAAAGTGTCCACAATACTCTGATATTGTCGATTCATTCAAACCACCAGAAGCCCCCTGGGGGCCCGAGGCTCAGCAGCGACAGGAACCAGCCCGGCTTTAAGCAGAGAAAGGAGGGAGCGGGCGGCTCTCTGCAGCTCTGCAGCCTCCTGCCCGTTTCCCAGCGCTCCCCATCGCCGGCCTTCCAGCCGGGGCTCATCTCCCCATGGCCGGGGACCCCGGGCAAGAGCCTGGGGGCCCACAGCGGCCAAATCCGGGGAGACGGAGGGAGAGGGAGAGAGGAGCAAGGAGGGAGGAAAGGGAAATGGGGAAGGGGAAGAAATAAGAAAGAGGGGTTGCGAATGAGAGGGGGGGACGGAAGGAGGGAAGGGAAGGAAGGGAGGGGAGGAAGGAAGGAGGGAAGGCGGGAGGGAGGGAAGCAGGGAAGCAGGGAAGGAGGGAAGGGAGGCAGACTAGTGCGGAGGGAGGAAGGGAACTACTCGAGCGCAGTCTGACTTCCTGTCCCAAAGCATCGCCTTCTGAAGCTGCTGGAGTCACCTCTTCCATGAAACCCAAGACTCCACTGCTTCCCCTTGCTCTTTTCTCAGGGTCAAGAATAATGTTATTTGCAGACTGGACGCTGTTCCAGTCCTCCGGGTGCCAGAATGCAGCTCATAAAACACAATTTCACACAAAAATGAAGCCAATCAAGTGAACTAAGCTGGAGACCTACCCCCCTCACTTTGGCAGCCCTACCGGACAGCAGGGCTGCTATTTACTGTAAGTAATGTAATTAGCCCCTTTGGATGGAAATCAATGAGCTTTTCAAACCCACGTGCGCAAATGAAGGGGCCCTAAGAGGGGCTGGGAGCAGCAACCCTTTCAGAGACAGCAGGTCCTCTCACAAAGGGCAGATTGCCTTCCCACAAGTCAGCAGCTAAATGGACTCAGACCCGGAGGAGGAGGAGGAGGAGGAGGAGGAGGAGGAGGAGGGAAAAGAGGAGGAGGGAGGAGGAGGGGGGAGGAGGGGAAGAGAAGGGGTCTCTCAGAAGAAAATCAGTCACTTAACCCAAGGAATCTCCAAGGAAAAAGTAAACTCGGGACCTCCATCCAGGGACTTGCTTTGTCTAGTTTCTGGACTAAACTACCGTTCCCCGCCCACCCCCCCTACCAAATGGGGGTGTTTGGAATCGGGTTTGGCTGTTGTTGGATTTTGGTACGGCTCAGCAAAAACAACAAAGAACCCAGGAACACGACCCTGTTCTTGCAAGAGATGAAACTGTGGAGACTTAATGAAGTGAAAGTTTAACAAACAACTCCAGGAAAAAGCCAGAGTTCTGTGCAGTCTCCAAGGAAGCCAATCACAGAAGTGCTGTAAAGCATCCTTCATCCCTTCATCTGTTCCACAAATATTTGTTAATCGTCTATCAGGTACAGGCGGGGCAGAGCACCTTCCACAATGAGCTTCGGGGTTGGATCCCAGCTATGCCTGCTTTTTCTTATAAAACTCAGGTTATAAGTTCCTGCACCCGGTGGGAGTTGCTGCTTCCCATAAAGAAGTGAACTGCCAGGAGTCTTCCTTCTCAGCCAATGCAGGAAGTTTGCAGAAAGCTAGGGGTGGGGCAGGGGGTGCTGCTGGAGTTTGGGAGGTCCTTTTTAGTTCCGCAGAAACTGCTCCCCATCTGCCCAGCCCTTCCTCCTCTCACAGCTCCTTAAAGTGGATGCCCACGGTGGGGAGGAGATGCTCCAAGAATTGGGTGTGTGATCTGGGGTATCCTTTTTGTCTTGGAGCCTCAGAGGTTACATAAGAGCCCCCCCAACTACTCTTAGAAAGGGCAGTAAGCACTTTAAGGAGAGCACCTTTGTACCTCTGACTTTTTTCACCTCTTGAGTGGAGGGACTGGAGCCCGGTGTCCCTCAGAATAGCCCAGGAGTGCTCTAGAAAGGTTGGAGTGCTGCCTGATTCATTTCCTGGGGCTCTGCCTCTCTAAATGCGACAGGTGCTCCCCCCTACCACCACCACCCTTAATAGGATCTCCACTCTCCTCCCTGAACTCAAGGCTCTGTTCGGAGCAGTGGGTCAGAACCCTGGCCAGGCGCAACCCTCCTCACAACTGGTCACACTCGATCCATTCTCTCCTTGGCTCTGCGATCCATCCAGTCTGGCTACTGTTGCCGCTTTCAGAAAAGCGGGTGGCTGGTCTCTAGCGGGACAGAGCAGTAGGACAGAGATGGATGGTGCAAGGTCCTGGAATCTCCACATAGGCGGCAAGTCTGTCCCAGGCTCCTTGCTCAGAAAAACTCCCCAGAGGGCAGGAGAGGGGAATTCAAGGGGATGCATGGCTCTGCCCAGGGAGCAGTAGCTTTAGGATCCAGAGAGGAAGATAACCCAGGCCACCGGTCTCTGGAGAGCATTGGCAACTCAAGTTCTCTTTATACCTGACATTTGGAAGCCGAGATCCTGGGCCCTGGGTTTGCCCTTCACAGGGCACAGGTCACCTTTCCTCCTGACCCTGCTAAACTGGTTGAGGAGCCCCCTTGGTCTGAAAGGTGCAGCTCCTGAAGCCGTGTCTGGCTTTTGGCTCTCGTGAGCACCCCAGGGCCCGGGGAAGGAAGTCGGCGTCCTCTGGAGCTGGGAACCGCTCCAGTCCCGGTCACCCCGGCTGCGCCGGGCGGGGGCTGAGCGGATGGTCCCGAGCCGCCAGGCCTTTCCCTGGTCGGTGGGCTTGGGGACCCCCTCCGTTCAAACGGGTCCAGCCTGGCACTGCCGCACGGCCGCGTCCCTGGCTCAGTCCTGCTGGGAGGGCCTCCGTCCAGTCGGATGCGAGCGGCCGAGCGGAGCTGGGGCGGGGGAGCCCTCCTGCGCCCCCCGGAGCCTCAGAGCCGCGCCCCAGCTGCGCCCCGCAGCGCCCCAGGCCCTACCCTTCCGCGCGCATCCTCTGCACCCGCAGAGCCACCGACCGTCGCTGGTCCCCTTCAGGTCTCCGTCCTCCGTGGTCCCCCGTTGCTTCGGGGAAGGGGAGGCGGGGGGGGGGGGCGGGGGGGCACGGGGGCGCGGTCGCCACATCCGAAAGCCGAAGCCCCTTTACCTGACCTTGGCTGCTCCGCCGGGCCCTCGGCCCCCCCCCCCCCCCCCCGAGGAATAAAGGCCGACGTCCCGCACAGCGTCCTCTGTGGTCGCGCGCAGGACCGGCTGCGCGGGGTTTGCATTGAACAAAAAATGCGGGGGAAGCCAGTTTCCAGGCAAGCCCTACGCAGGTGGGAAAGGGTGTCAGCCCTGCCCCCCACCCCTGGCAGGAGGGGAGACGCCCCCAGCGGCACCGCGGGGCGTCCGGGGCGCATCCCTCACGCCGCCGACAACTCGCGGCTCAGCTGCGCGGTGACCTCCGCCTCCCCCTCTCCATCCTCCAAAAAGTCGACGACATTGAAGGCAAAGGCGAAAGGAGGGGACCGCGGCTTTCAGGAGCCCCGGTAGGAGACTGGGTGAGGCTGCATTTTAGAGCCTTGGAAGCGCGGTTTAGTTTGTAACACACACAGGCGCACGGGCACACGCGCGCACACCCCCTCCCCCCCCCCAGGAAAGGGGCGCAGGAAACGCGAAGGAAGCCGGCGTGGAACTCACCTGCCTCTAGCGTGGTGCCGTTCAGCATCCTTAGAGCAGAGGAGGTGATCGCGCCGGAGCGGAGGCCGCGCTGGCGGAGACGAGCGCAAGTCAGCGGGCGCGGCCGGGCTGCCCCTCCGCCGCACCGACACGCTCCGGGGCACAACCCGGCCAGACAGCCGCCCCGACGAGCCCACCCCCCGTGGGATCCTACCTTGGGGTCCAGACGTTTCCCCCCAAGCCCCCGGTCCTCGGCGAGGGAGGGCGGCAGGCGGCGGCCAGAGGTGCGGGCAGCTCCCCAGGTCTCGCCGAGGGTTCCTCTGCTAATCCAAATAATAAACCGTAGAATGGATGAGTCTCTCTCTGCCCCTCCCTCCCTCCCTCTCCCTCCCTCCCTCCCTCTCTCGGTCTCTCTCTCCTGGAATTGACCCGGGTCCCTCACCTCCGACCCGCAGCTCCTGCCACCTGTCTTTTATTTTCCGTCTGCGCTTCCAGACCCGGAGGAGGAGGAGGGAGGGGCGGGCGGGGGCGCGGACCCGGCGGGCGCTCCCAGCCGCGCTCCGAGGCTGCGTTCCGCGCTCGCGGCCCCTCCGGACCCCGGGAGGGGTTAGTGGAGGACGCGGCCGTCACCGACCCTCGTAAAGCCCCGAGCATCCCGGGGCTTGGGCGCAGCGGGGGTGCGGGCCCCCCGCCCCCCGGCCGCCTCTGCCCCCCTGGAGCTCCTACCTAAAGGATGCTGCCGCCGGCTGGAGCCTGCGTGGAGCGCGAACGGGCGGCAGCCCCCGGGGAGCCGGGCTGAGCCGCTGCTGGCGCCCCCGCCGCGCCCCCGCCGCATCCCCGCGGCCCCTCCCGGTGCTCCGCGCTCGGCCCCCCGGGCTGGGCGCCCGCCACCCGGCGCTCGGGGTGCGCTCCGCGCGCGGCCGCGGCGCTCCCGGGCGGGTCCGCGGGGGGCTGCGGGGGGCTCTCGCGCCCGCCCCGGCGAGAGCTGGGGAGATTACCCGGGAGAGCCTTGGGAGATGCGCCTCCTCGGGAACGCGGACTCGCAGACCCGGGATGGGGCGGGGGCGGGGGCGGGGGGCAGGTTACCTGATCTCAGGTTCCCGAGGGGCTGCGGCGCCCCAGCAGCCCGGGGCGCAGTCAGGCCGCGGGGAAGCGGAGGGAGAACCGGGAGGCCGGGCCGCTGGCCAATTCCTTGCTCCCTCCCCCACCCGGGGCGCTCCCGGCGGTGGGAGCGGGGGGCGGGCGTTGCTGGGAGGCTCCCGCGCCGCGGCGGGGAGGGGGTGGGAGCCGCGAGATTGGCCGCGCGGGGCTGCGGGGCCGGGGCCGCTGGGCCCCCCGCCCCCCCGCCCGCCCCTCCCCGCCCCTGCGCGCCCCTCCCGCCCCTCCCGCCCCTCCCGCCCCTGCCCGCGGTGCCACCTGAGCCGCTGCTCCGCGGCGCCCGGGGCTGGGGAGCCCGCGCTGCTCCCCGCCGCCCCAGAACCCGGCGCGGGCTGCGGGGCGCCTGGGGCCGTGCGGGGCGGGGGCCCCCACCTCCTCGCCAGACCCGCAGGTTCGGGAAGGGCTCCAGCCGGAGCCGCGGGGCCAAGCCCTCCCTGGCTCTTCTCGGTCCACGCGACCCCCGCACTGTGGCTCTGAGCCCCCAGGACAGGCACCCTGGTTCCGCCGCAGCCCTGGGCTTCACTGGCCAGTCCCACCGGCCCCCTAGAGCACCGGCGTGCCTCCTAAAGTCCCCCTCCCCGTCCGGGCCTCCTTAGCTCTTTCTCTCCTGGGGAGCCCCCCGGTTGGGTCCCGCCGCCGCCAGGGAGAGGACCAAGGACCAGCCTCTCAGGTTTAGCTCCTGCCCTCGCCCGCGAGGCCGTCGCCCAGATGCACGGCGATACTGACCCAGACACTTAGGTGCTGTCATCCACTCCTGTCCAAGGCAGCGGTTTTTATCTTCTTTGGGGTCGCGAACCGTTTTTAGATATTGGGGAGGGGGGGAGCCTCCATCCTGCGCGCGCGCGCGAGGTGCACGCGCACTGAAGCGCACCGCGGAGCCCACACTTTCCTACAAATTTTGGGAGGGGAGACTTGGTCATCACGAATCTCCCAATCCCTCTACCGGCCCGGGACTCCCAGGTTTCCACTCTCTCTTACACACATAGTCTCAAAAACTGGGGGGCCGTGAGTCTGGAGATCTTGTGTCCTGAGCCCAACGCTGAAACCCTTTGTAGGGGCGAGGAGGGTCAGCTCAGCGCCCGCGCGGGGTGCTCGGGGCCGGCCCGCAGCAGGGTGTCCAGAGACCCCAGGAACGACGTGACCTCTAGGTAGAGGTATCTGTGGCTTCCTCCCCAACCTCTTCTCAGAAATCAAGGTCTTGACAACCCCCTCCCCCTACACACAGGCGCACACGCCTAAACTTCTGACTTTTTTTTTCCCCCTTGAGGGGAGGGGATAGTTAGGGCACCAGGACGCACCTTTTAGTTGCTGCAGGGCGGTGCAATACAGCATCGACTTTGAAATCTTCCACCAGGAGCAGACGTCCACAAACTCCAGCCTTTGGTCGAATGTAGAGTAGGTGAAATGGCAGGTGTCTGTATGGAGGGTGGGGGGGTGGGGTTCCTTCTAGGCTGGCCGAGGCCGCCCGCAAGGTCTCTAAGTGCTCCTAGGAGTAGAGCACGCTGGCCGCCGTTGGCCTTGTAGTGAGCCCGCTTCCCTAGCTCTGCCTGCAGATTAATTTAAGCCCGGCTGGCCTCTCGCAGTGGAGACCCGCCCGTGGCACAGACTTTGCCTTTGGATAAGAGGCACTGCCGTGGAGCAAAGGTCCGCACCGGGCCCAGGAGCACCTCCCCTTCTCCTGGAGCCTTCTTTTCCAAACACACAGGGTTTGGGAACCCCGAATTTCACTTGGACGAGAGGGGGGAGCTCTTCTCTTCCTTTGCTCTGCAAAACCAAGGGGGCCAGTTTGTCTTCCGAAGAGAGGGAGGTGTGCGTGGAGATCCACCTGCAGGGAGGACTGCCAGGACGGGTAGCACCGCCTCTGCAGGAACCCGTGCCCATCCCCCATCTGGGAAAACCTCATTAGAAGATTCCCCAGTTTCTGTCAGGTCTTCCTAGATTGGGAACAATCGAGAAATCCCTGCTCCTTGATTTACGTGACTTGCCATAGGAGTCTCCAGGAACCATGAAAGTGGAGCAGCACCAGAGCTGATTTAAACTGAGAAGTTTCTATTTCTTGGCATCCACATGTGTTTGTATACACACACCCAATAAGAAACCTGATTTTTTACTTTACAATGTGTGAATACAATATAGCTTGAAGCTCTCACAGCGAGGCCCATTTATGTGGCCATATTGTGTTTAATGTGGGAGCACCAACCTGCCGCCACCCCTGATGTGTGGTTCACAAGCATCTCCTCGGAACCACAGCGGAGAACTTCAGGCCTTGGCTCCCTGGCCCCCTCCAGACGCTGGAGGGAGTAAGAGCGCCCCCCACCTTGAGACTGGGGCTCCTTCGGGGTTGCCTGCCTGGCTTGAAGGTCTGCCAGGAAGAATCCCCCAGGAGAATCAGCCGTGATGGACATCAGAGTCCTTTTCCCTGGGCCAGTTCCCTACCACAGGAAGTTCACAAGGAGGAGGAAAGAGCTGTCTCTAGGAAGGAGGCATCCTATAAGTTATTTCCATCTGTCAATGAGGCTTTCTCAGAACACTGCCTCAAATGGGGACCCTTTCCACAGTGAACTTCCTTTCCTCTCCCTCTTGTTTCTCCAGGAACATGACCTTTTCAGGCTCCTTTTCTTTCTCTTCTCCCTCTTGGGACTGCTGAAGAAAGCACCATCCAGCCCCACCCAGAAAATGGCCTTGGTGATCTCCAAATCTAGTGGAAAACATTGAGCTATCTGGTTGCTTCTTGACCTGAGAATAGAAAGGAAATTGGCTCCCAGGAGTCCATAAAACTGCCTCCACAATGCTGACGCTCTTCTTCTATTCACCTCCTCCAAATGGTTTCTAGAGAGGACACCACCAGACCACAAAGACTTTTTTTGTTTTTTTTTTTAATCCAGTGCAGCTGCCAACACCTCACAAGCCCACGGCAGTGTTACTTAGGGCACCACAGTGGGAGCACTAGCAAAATTGGGGAAAGCAATTAATATTTGACATGCAGATAACAACATAAATCACAATCAAGGGGAAAATCAGAACTTTGCTGGGCTTCTTTTTCACTTACTCGATAGTTTAGAATGGCTTTTACTTTAATATGTGAGAAAGCACCAGAATCTTTTGGTCGCTTCAGATCTCTAAAACTCGTATTCAGGCCACAGGCAGAGACTAAGGAAGGCCCCTGAGATGTTTGAGAGCCTTTCAGGTTCTATTGGAAGGAAAGGCTGAGGGTCAGCTCTGGGTAGAGGCAGCCTGCCAATGGGCAGCAGCCTCATTTTACTGAACAGCTTCCACCGGCAAGGCAAGGCTTTCCAGGGCCATTGTCCTCAGAGGGAAGCAGGGAAGAAAGTGCAGAAACAGTAGTCCCGGTGGGCTCCTAACCGAGGTTGGATACTGATGCCCAAAGGTGTCACTGTGGTGAATGGAATGGGTATAAAGATAATAAAATGTCCTAAGGCAGACTTGTCTGGGAAGTGCCATAAGACATGGAGAAGGAAACTGTGGGGGAGAGAAGTGAGAATGGTCTAATCAGAGGCATCGTAAGCGGCCTGACCTCCAAGTCAGAATGATTTAGAGTTTTTATTGAGAGAACAGATGGAAGATGAGAGCATTTCTTGATGCAGAATGGCACTTCTTGGGCACTCATATGCTGCACAATATAGCATTATATCAATCTTCTTATAGCTCAAGATATAAATAAAATGAAGAATGCATTCAAACTCTTGTATTTGCCAGCAACATCCCTTGGGTTGCTAACACAGAGGAGAAAACAGTAGGCGAACGGAGGCTATAAGAAAAATCGAGAGCGACTAATGTGACCCGATTGCTTCTATTTATTTAATGGAACAGTCATTATTTTCTTTCTTCAACATATGTGTCTGATAATGAAGCAAAAAGAAAGGAAAATAACTATCAATGTGCCACTTCAGAAACACACAAACATTTGCTAGCTTTTTCATTTTATTGATGTTCTTTTAATATACGTACTTATGATTAAACTAGTGCTCAAGCACTCACAGCACAGAGCAGTTCTGGATCAGGGTGTTTGTTTTTAAATCTAGGCTCAATCAGATGGAGAACAGAGATGCAATTGTTGTCAAACATAAAAATACGAATTGAATTTCTTCCTTTTAGATGGATCTTTAACATTGACTTGACCATAGGGACACTGCGGAAGAAATAAAACAAACTATGGTTAAATTATATCACAAGCATCTTGAAAAAAGTACAACACTTCTCATGGTGGAAAAGGAGCCTGCTAATCATGTTATGTAGATCATTTGATCTATTGGGTCCTGCAGACTAAGAGGAGAATAATGGCAACCTCTGGCAAATGGTCCTAATTAGGGTCCAAGAATCACTTCCTAAATGCAACCTTCCAACTTTAAGAGTTCTACTGTCAAAAACTCACTCTGAGAAAATTCTCAAGTCCTCAATTTACGCAAAGCTCTTATGCATTTGATTAGAAACAGCTAAGGGCACAGGTAGGAACACACATAAAAGTGAAGGCTTAATTTTTCAATACTGGCTACAACCAACCTATGCATTTAGTGCTTAGTCCTTAATTGTCAAGTGGGTCAGTTAAAGGAAATAATGCCTTCTTGCTCCCAAACGTAGAGTCCAAGTGGTCTGTAAACAGAGGTTGTTGCCTGTTTATAACCTCAACGCTGTAACAATTTACCTTACTAGTATGCCTTTAAAAAGTTATAGTGACAAACCGGATCCTATTTCTTTTCCTTGCTCAAGATAGGGAAGGATTAGTTCATCTTCATCAGTGAACACAGAGATAGATCCACTGAAATATACATTTTAGGAAATGTCCACCACTAAGTTTGGGGTAGGTTAACCACGTTTGTTTTTAAGCTAGAGTACAGAACAGCCACGGGAAGAATGAGAGAGAGAGAAGGAAGGGAAGAAGAAAAAAAGGAAGGGAGGGAAGGAGGGGAAAAGGGCGGAAGGGAGGGAGGAAAGGAGGAATCATTATCATTTAAAGGAAAACCACTTCCCAATGCTGGTCAAATTTCTATTTATTCAGCTACTAGTGAAGACAAAAACGCCTTCTGTGATCTAGTTTGTAATATTCTGGATTTCTTTTCCTGCCCTCTCTGTACTTGCCTAGTGAACGGGACTTACTTGAAACCTCGTGAAAAGTTTCCTTGTAATAAAGAACTCCCATGAATTTCAAATCACAGCATTTCAAGGAGCTGATGCTCACAGTGAAATGCTACAAAATTCCATTAACTTTAAAGGTCCTATGTTGGTCCTAAGGACTTCATTGTCCTTGGCTGAAGTAGCTTGTGAAAAGTGCACTCCAGGTCTATTTAGCTTTTTTATTTGACTTGTTTTTCAAATAATAGGTATTTACAAAGTTACAGAAGCACGGAAAACTGCTGCTGTAATGCGAGAATTTGCTACTCACGTGTCTGCAGGCAGAGCCACAGCATTCACCTCTCTCCAAGTGGGCGAGCTGCGTGAGCACAACATAGCCAGTAGCTGGATCCACATAGTTTAACTGGCCAGACTGAAGAATAATGAAATAAAACAATTCATTAATCTCAATATTCACCATATCTCCTCACCATAATTTCTACTCATAAAACACGGCAAACATTTTCTTTAAACAATATTGAACTTCTTCCCAGCAATTTTGGTGGCACTTGCAATTAAAGGCTGAACGCATTCCAACATTATATACAATCCAACTTTATGTGACATAAGGAGAAAATATACAGTTTGAGAAAAATGAGAAGTTGATGGAAAAACAAGAACTCCTCTATACCCAATAACTACGTAGCCACTGCTCAGGTATTTTTCATTCAGTTTCTAGGTAACAAGTTTAATAACAGGTGATTTAGATGACTTTAAGAGCTTAAGAGGCTGAAAATGAACTTTCACTCAGAAGTTGCAGTTGCAATTTCAGTACTTAAAATATGTGGATAATGATTTAAACTTACAGAAAAGGTGCTAATCAAAACCAACAGTCCTTACAGAAAAGTATTACCTTGCTATTATTGAACACTTTTCTTTACCTTCATGATGTGTTACTCCATGGCACATTTTACACTATTTTCTTTTTTGGGGACGGTTGTTAGTTCTGTTTTTAAGTGAAAAAAGTATTGTTTTAACATATTAACACTCGTTGCTTTCGCAAGTTTGATCAAAAGTAACGTTTACTACTTTACCACTTCAGATGTCAAGGAAGCATACTCTACTGACATTCAAACATGTTTTTTTTTTTTTTTTAAGTATCCCAAGTACACTGTGTGAAGGCAAAGGAAATAATGCAGCCTATTCGATGGATTTGGGCCATGTGGGTGATATTTATCCTTGAGATTCTGCAGAGGAACTGTCTCTTGGGCTTTTTATATAACCCTTTTACCGTGAAGTAACTCGGCATCACTCTTGCATAGAAACTTTTTGTGAAAATATGCATGACCTGTGAATGTCTTCTAACATATTTTTGTATGTGCCACAAGTTACTTCTTCAGGGTGTCTTCCTTAATGGCTAACAATTTTGATCTGCTTGAAAATTTAACCAACTGTGCTCCATGAATGAGGCAGGAAGCAAAAAGACATATAGAGTTCAAGTCTAGGTCTTAGACTAAGGTATTCCAGCAAAGCCAGACCCAGGCAGCAGAAATCCAGCAAGCAAGTGTCAAGGTCAGTCCATAGGGCCGCTCAAATCTTTGGGGACCACAGAAGCAGATGACATGAAACCAGGGGCACTAAACACTACTTGAGAATGACCAATTGTCAAGACCTTACTTCTTTACTTGTGAAACCTGTGTTTGAAGATTTGGAAGAAAACCCAGCAAACACTGGGGGTTCTGTTAGCAGCCTTCTTTTCACTTTTCATAGTTTCTGAGAGTCTTCTGAGGGCAATTATCTAGCAACCTGGAAGCCTAACGAACAGACTGCTCCTGCATTTGTGCTGCCTCTCCTGCTCTCCGTGTTGATTGCAAAACTTTGAGCTTGTTGGCTGCCCACACAAACTTCATTTGTCCCCAGGAAAGGAGCCTAAAGTAATAGTGGCAACAAAGATGGGACCAGAATGGTGGCTGGCAAACAAGATGTTCAGTGATGCAGATCAGCACCTGGAGAAAGGTAAGAGACCCATCTGCCTGGAGGTGTGGGGACAGGACCCTTGGGGGTGGGGGGGCTCTGATTTGTTGAAAAAGCAAAACCACAGACTTGTTTTCGGATTCACTTCTGGTCCCCAGATAGCTACTTCACCTGTGATACCGACACTGCTGAAACAAGTGTGGGTTTCTTAAGTGAGAAAAAAATCCCTCTCCTTTCCCAGGCTGACTGACCAGTCTTCACATGCTCTTTGCTCTATAAAGAATGAAACTTTTGCATATATTCGCCAAACGTATATGGTGATGATTGGCAACAAAGTACACGTTATTTTTAACCGACTATAAACAAGATCAATCAAAAGCTGCCAGTCATTTCCTGATGAATCTTTATGCAGAGGTTTCAACTCTTCCATGAGCCAAACAGTGGATTTCCAGGGCCTACTCACTGGCAGTGGGTGGGGTGGGATTAGAATTTTAGAAAATCTCCAAGGTTTTCTTCTCTACTCCCTTGGCTCAAGCATCACCAGGTAACTGTACCTACACCAGACATCAAATACTGGTCACACAGAGTGTATTAAATAGGTTACTTTTGCATCGTTTTCTACATCTTCATGCTACAAATCTTTTGCTCTCTCAAGAGAATGAAAATGCTCCCTTCAAACTGATACAATCTGAGGTGTTAGCAACTCTGGGGGGAGATGATGGTGATATCGGTACTGGTAAGTGATGGCCTGGCCCTCCAAACAGAAGACAACGGAGCTCAAGATGGGTCTGGGAAGAAAGCAAGTGCCTGATTAGAGTCTCCTTTACAGCTGTGCTGTTAGGGTGGAGAGAAGGGACGAAAGGATAGAAGCAAAAATTAAGTTTTTTTTTTTTAATTTTGCATTAAAAAAAAAGAGAAAAAAATTTTGCATTATTAGTATCATTGGATGGCTAAATGTTTAACCGAGAGGACAAACACACAGCCTGTTTCTCCCGTGACTTCTCAGCTCCTCTGCGTCCTCCACCAACGCCTTGGGACCCCCCCAGCGCGCACACACGCGCACACACGCGCACACACGCGCACACGCCGTCCCGATGGGGCCCAGACCGGGACCGGAGTTTAGCTCGGCCGCTGATCACAAAGGACCCACATTTAATACAGACGCGCGTTAGCTCTTTGCCCATCAGAGGGAACTGAGGGTCGGAGCGGGAAGCGCGAGGGCTCGTCGGAAGCCGGAGGGAGCAGGGCGCGGGCTTCCAGCGACCTCTCCCGCGGCCGGCGGCGCGCAGGCGCACGGGGCCCGGGGCGGGGCCCGAGCCGGAGCCGGGTGGGCGGGGCCGGAGCCGGGTGGGCGGGGCCCGGGCCGGGTGGGCGGGGCTGGGGGCGGGGCCTCACCGCGCAGGCGGCGGCGTGCAGGTCCGCGATCCGCCGCTCGGCCGCCGTTAACTCTTCGCTCGCCGGGCGCCTCTCCGCGCCGGCCGGTCCTTCCGGCGAGCGGGGCGCGGGGCCTCCGCGGCCTCCCCCGGGAGCGGAGCCCAGAGCCGCGCCGCGGGCCCGCGGGCACCGGCCTCCGACCCCGAGCGGCGCGGGCCGCCGTCCGAGGCTGGCGAGCGCGAGCGCCGGGCCCCGCCGGGCCGCCATGGCCGCGGGCGGCGGGAGAGGCCGGGGGCGCGGGGCGGGCGGAGGCGGCCCGGAAGCCGCGCGGAGGGCCGGCCTGAGGTCTGGGGATTCCGTGGGCCTCGGCGTGCACGGAGGAGTGCGGTGATGCCCGGCGCCGCGGCAGCGCCCGCAGAGGCCGCGGGAAGGCGGGAGCGCGGGGCCCAGGCGGGGGCGCAGGGCAGGCGCGGCCGGCTCGGGGAAGGCGGCCTTTCCGCGTGGCTCAGTAGTCGCAAAATCCAACCTGCAGTCGTGGCTCCTGTCTGCAAGGTAAACGTAGCCCCGGGCCCCCCCGCAAGACTGCACGGGGGGAAGTGAGCGCAGGGCCGGGAGGCGGCGGCAGGTGTTGCAGCGGAGCGACCTCCTCCCCGCCCCGCCCCGCCCCGCCCGCGCCCCGCCCGCGCCCCCGCCCGCGCCCGCGCTCCGGGGAAGGCGGTCGGAGAGCAAGCGCCCCTAAGTGCCCTTCGGGTTTGAAGACTTGAGGGCCACGGTTGAGCCCTGTGGCCCAGACATTTCCTGAGCTGCACCGAAGTTCCACTAAGCCACCATAGGGCCATCACTTTCTCTTTTTCTTTTTTTAAATATCTGCATGCAGATATCTGCATGCAACCCTGCAAGTGTATTTCGAATTTTCTTAGTAGGTGGAACCAACCCTATTGGTCCACTGTGAATCTCCCAGCGAATCAATAAATTCGTGGAGTCAGTCCTGTTTTGGAAATCTGGTTCCTTTATGCTGGAATAATAAATTAGGTATCAGGGTCTGGAGACTTGCCAGTGATGTGAGAAAAGAGCCTGAAACCAGGAAAACCAAAGAGGGACCCTTAGCAAAAAGACACGAAAAAGTGGACCCAGACTTGAGAAGGGAGTGCACCCCAGGTCAGGTGTATTTGTGTGTCTTCTCCAGAACCGAATTCTGGAATAAGACAAATAAGTGGAGGAGCGGGTTGATTGCATTGTCTTTGAAATTGAGGATGAGAAAGAAAGAAAGAAAGAAAGAAAAGAAAAGAAAAGAAAGAAAGAAAGAAAGAAAGAAAGAAAAGAAAGAAAAGAAAGAAAGAAAGAAATTGAGGATGAGGACCTATTAAGCGTGACATGAATTCAAAGGATGGGAACAAAGGATGGGAACGGTGTTTTACAGAAATGAAACAGACTGGACCAGGTTCAAATAGAAAATAAATACTCATCTTACAGTGGAGTTACAAGACCTTTGTACTGAGGGATGGGGTGGGTGTGAATGTAAAGAGCAGAGCAAGGGAAATCTTTGTGTTAATAAAATAGTTCTGTATTCCTTTTTTTTTTTTTTAAGATTTTATTTACTTATTCATGAGACACACAGAGAGACAGGCAGAGACACAGGCAGGGAGCCCGACATGGGACTCCATCCCGGGTCTCCAGGATCACACCCCGCCCGAGGGCAGCACTAAACCACTGAGCCCCCCAGGCTGCCCCAGTAGTTCTGTGATCTGATCATGATGGTCACACACGTCTACACATGGACTATACACCTTGTTCTCATGTCAAATTCCTGGTTTTTGTGTTGTAAGGATGTAAGATGCAACCACTGGGGAAAACCGAGTAGAAGGAACCTCTCTATATCTTTGCAACTTTTTGTGAATCTATAATTATTTCTTTTTTTAAAATTTTATTTATTTATTCATGAGAGACACAGAGAGAGAGAGAGAGAGAGAGAGAGAGGCAGAGACACAGGCAGAGGGAGAAGCAGGCTCCATGCAGGGAGCCCAACGCAGGACTCGATCCCAGGTCTCCAAGACCAGGCTCTGGACTGAAGGCAGTGCTAAACCACCCGGGCTGCCCTATAATTATTTCAAAATTTAAAAACAATACCTTAAAAAATGTGAAAATGGTTTTTTAATCACTCAGTAGCATACATCACTGGATTAACCAGAACCTTTCCATATCACCTCCGTTCCCAGGCTTAAAAATCCTTTTCAGGGGCACCTGGGTGGCTCAGTTGGCTAAGTGACCACCTCCCAGTCTTGGCTTAGGTCATGTTCCCAGGGTCGTGAGATGCAGCCCCAGGTCCCTCTCTGTGCTGTGTGGGGTCTGCTGGGGATTCTCTCCATCTGCCCCTCCCGCTCATGCTCTTTCTCTTATCTTTCTCTCTCTCAAATAAGTCTTTTTTATTTGTATATATATATATATTTAAATTTATTCATGAAAGACACAGGTAGAGAGAGGCAGAGACACAGGCAGACGGAGAAGCAGGCACCATGCAGGGAGCCCGGCGTGGGACTCGATCCCGGGACCCCAGGATCAGGTCCTGGGCTGAAGGAGGCGCTAAACCGCTGAGCCACCTGGGCTGCCCAAATAAGTCTTTAAAAAAAAAAAAAATCTGGGATCCCTGGGTGGCTCAGTGGTTTAGCACCTGCCTTCGGCCCAGGGCCTGATCCTGGGGTCCCGGGATTGAGTCCCACGTCAGGCTCCCTGCATGGAGCCTGCTTCTCCCTCTGCCTGTGTCTCTGCCTCTCTCTGTGTCTCTGTCTATCATGAATAAATAAAATCTATTTTAAAAAATCTTCCTTTTCAGTTAAGGCCTCTGGGCACAAAACAGCTGAGAAAGCTCTTTCGTACTGTTCACAGGTTACCTGTGTGTACATCCTCGTAGACTTTATTTTTAAAATAAAATGACAGAGGTCTAAGTAAGAGTTCAGTAAAATGTATTATTACGAATAATTTCCGAACATTTAATAACTGGGTATCATTTAGACACTGAATAGATTGTCTGCCTCTTTCAGTTTTCATTTGATCTTCATACTTTAGGGTCAGAGTCATTTCACATCAAGTTAAGTTTCATTCATTGGGTCTCTTGCTTTAAAAAAGCCTCCTCAGGGCTTAGGTGTGTACATTTTCTTAGATCCTCTACGCTCACAATAGACGGAACTATATGGGAGTAGGGGTGTAACGTTCTGCCTTCGAATGGTAAAGTGAGTCCTCACTTGAGTTGCAAGGCCTTTACATCCAGATTTGCTCTAGAAAGAGCTATTTTGTGTCATGCGTCTGCATGTAACATGAGATTGTATATATTTTATAATCCTTCCCATCCTTTGAGATGTTTATGTTGATACCGAACCTACTGGTTATTTTGGGGAGGAGGAGGAGAGGAATTCAAAGAAATGCATTCCCCCTAAGCTTCACCTATCTTAATTTTTAAATAGTTACGTTAGGGTTCTCTAGGTTGCAAGATACAGGTCTCACAACTTAATCTGGTGGCCTTAAAAGGAATTTGTTCACAAAACCAGGAAGCATGACTTGGTTCAGGGCCCACCAATATTAGCAGGGCCCAGTCTCCCCATTTTCTAGCTATGCCTCTTCAGTGCTACTTCCCTTTTGAGGCAGGCTCTTTTCTCACTGGTGACAGATGGCTGCAACCAGCCCCTCGGGCTTCATCCTTTCTCACCCTTGTCCACTTAAAAAGAGAGTCTCAATATGAACACCCAAACAAGAAGACGCCTTTCTGCCCCCCAAAGCCCTAAGAGCCATCGCTTCACCCTGTGTCCTTTCCTGAGCCAGTCTTTGTGAGTACCTGTTATCCATGAGCCACCCAAGGCCTTTCCCTGGAGCTGCCAAGGGGCAACCCCACCCAAACTCATGGCTGGGAATGGCCTGTAGTGACACTGGGGACACAATTAACAAATGTCCGCCACGGTGTGACTTGCAAAGGCAAAATAAACTCTACCAGCCTACTCAATTCTTTGACTATTTAGTATTTGTCATTTAAGATGTATTTTCATTGTTCCTCTGGTTCCTCTCTACATATCCTTCTTTTGATCTCCCATAATTATTGGCTACATTTTAGCTTTCCCTATGATTTTTTTTTGTTTGTTTGCAGTTTTCCCAATAGTCATAAACGAGAGAGCAAATAACATGTCGTTTTCATCTTTGTACCTCCACGGCCCCTCTAACGGTACTGTGACACGTAGTGAATAAGAAACAATGAATTTTCGAATGGATAAGTGAGTCAGCGGTTCTTCATTCTCTAATACATGTTCCTAAATACCAAGGGGCACCTGGATGGCACAGTTGGTTAAGTGTCTGACTATTGATTTCAGCACAGGTCATGATCTCAGGGTCATGAGATCAAGCCCTAGGTGGGACTTCTTGCTCAGGGTGGAGTCTGCTTGGGATTCTCTCCCTCTCCCTCTGCCCTCCCAGCCCCCCACCCCTGCTGTCTTGTGGGCTCTCTCCCTTTCTCTCTGTAAATAAATAATAAAAAAAATCCATATACCTAACTACTAGCCAAAAATTCCATATGGAATTTTTAAATTAACATTCTATACATTTGCAGATTTGAAAATATTTATAGGATTTGTTACAGATAAATACTTTAAAAAACCAGATGATAAAGACACTAACTTCGAAGTTGTATTTATTAAAGAACAAAGGGGTCATTTTACTGACAAATAGGACAGATGCATACATTATCAAATTATTTGATCTAAAGTCCCTGAAATGCTGCCTCGAAATGATTTTAAGTGTTGCCTTTGAATAAATTATGAATGTATTGCCCTATTAGTGGACAAACTAGTGCTAGAATCACACAGCTGCCCAGAGATTTCTTGTCCATATACTGCCGGTTTTGCACGGTTCTTTTTGGACACTGATTTATGTATTTGATGTTTTTCAAATAGCCAAATGGTGTGTTATGACATGTCCTGCTCCATGTAGAGTGCATTTTCACTATCAATTCTTATGATTGAGAGCAAATGTTACATGCCCCTAAGGTTGCCTATAGGGAATCTTTGTTTCATTTAATGGGACATCCAATAGCACACTTTGTTTCACAGAGCTGGTCTTAGAAAATTCTTTGGGGAATTATAAACATTTTTATTTGCAAGCCCAGCGAACCTCCGCTGACTTCACAATGGATGCACCTCCACCAATTGCTACGTGCCCAGAGCACTACCCCACTGGGCTCTTATGTTCCTATTTTGGTTTTGTTTTCTTGGGTGAGCTGTAGAAGGGCTACACGGTATGAAGTAACTTAGCCATTTACCTCTTCCATCCTCTCTGTCATTCTTTAATGAATAGTTGTTCTGTGTTCCACCCGGATTGCTAACTTACAGTGTCAGGGATGACTTGATGGTTAAAGCCAGTGCACTTAGACACTACTTACCTGACTAAAATTGCATGTTGCTTTTAAAGCAGTCCATCGTCTCCCCTTCTTCCGTAGTCCTCAGCCCTTCTTCCTGTAAAATATTTCCCTGAGTATATCTACGCTTAGGTTTTTAATCTATTACATATATGCTAATGGTCTCTGCTTCAGAGTAATTGTGTATGAGAGCAACACACCTATCTATCCATCCACCTGCTGGACATACACACTTAAAAATACCCCAAACTCCGAGAGCTGCGTGGCTCAGTGGGTTGTCTGCCTTTGGCTCAGGTCATGATCTCGGGGTCCTGAGATCGAACCCTGCATCGGGTTCTCCGCTCAGCGGGTGAGTCTGCTTCTCCCTCTCCCTCTCCCTCTGGGATCTCTCTGGGTCTCGGTCTCTCTCAAATAAAGAAAATCTTAAAAAAACAAAACAAAACCCAAACTCTTCATATCCAAAATGCACTTAATCATCATCCCCTTTGAAATCATCCCTGTTTATTTTCTATTTTAAAGATACAGCCATCCAACAATTCATCTAATTCAGAGATCTTAGAGTGACCCTTAAGTCTTCCCACATATTCCCCTGCAATCACCAAGTCCTACCAGTTTCAGTTTTGCTTGTCTGTATCTAAACCGATCCTCCTTTGCCCCCATCATTGCTCTAGTTCAGTTCATTATCACTTCTTAACCCGTGACTACAACCAGGACTGAATGATTCACTGATGTAAATAATAAATAATGAGGGCTTATTCTATATTCAGGCTCCTTTGATGAATGCCAGAGACTTCTTGTTTCATAAGTGTATGTGCTATTTATTCTGATAAAAAATACCCTTATTTTTTTTGGACTGGTGAAGTTACACCCGTCCTTAAATCTGCAGCCCTTCTGTTGCCCCCTCTGGGAAACTCTCCCTGACTGTTCTCTTTGTTTAGGGTTTCTCCGGCTCCTCTGCAGGCTGTGCTGGGCTGGGTGTACCACCTCAGTACTCCCAGTTTATCCAAAACATGTTACACTGTACTTTCTTGTTGTATAGGTTTTTTTTTTTTTTTAAAGATTTTATTTATTCATGAGAGACACACAGAGGAAGAGACATAGGCAGAGGGAGAAGCGGCTGCCTGCAGGGAGCCCGATGTAGGACTCGATCCCAGGACCCCAGGATCACAACCTGAGCCAAAGGCAGACACTCGACCACCGAGCCGCCCAGGTGCCCCTCTTGTTGTATAGTTTTATGTTCCTGAGGGCTTTTTGTGAATTGCCAGATTGTAAAATCTTTAAGCGTAAATACTGTCTTAATTATCTTTGTAATTGCCCAGTGGCACAAGTACTTAGGAAAGGCTGCACAAGAAATGCTTGTTGAAATGAGTGGGTGAATGAATAATGGGAACAAAACCTCACCTCTGAGTCACGTAGTAAAGAAATGATACAAATGCCTTCCCCCTTATTATTTCCTAGTTCAGAATCAGTATTGAGTTTTATCAACACATCAGTTGTTTCCAGGATATTGTTCTGAGACACAATATACTGAGATAATAAGGTAACTATGATTTTATTTGGCAATCTATTTAGTAAGTTCCCCCCAAACGGTCATTGAATTAATGGTAAGTGCAGTGTATGGGCTGCGTTTCAAATGAAGTAAGTTTGTGTTGACAGTGAAGTACGGCCTTGTTAACCCCGAACAATCATTCCAATTATAAAGTACATGCACACAATCACTGTCACATAAAATATCCAGACTAATTACTTCTGGCCCTTTTGTTATGCAAGTATTAGAAATGAAACCTACTCTCATGTATACTCAATATTAACAATGTAATCTGCACGCAGAAAAACATTACTTCAAAAACCCAGCAAGTATGTAATTCCATTTTTACCTTATTGCAAAAAAAAAAGGGTCGGTATTGTGATTTTATCTATTTATTTATTTATTTATTTATTTATTTATTTATTTATTTATTTATTTATTTATTTATTTTAGTATTGTGATTTTAAAATGATATGGGCAGCCACCGTTTTGTAGGATTTCCCACACACCAACACAGTTGTAAGGAGATCTTGGTGAAGGCCGTACATACAACATACAAATCAGAGCGTTGTTCTCTGCACTCCTGTTGCTGCCTGAGGGAGAAGAGCATGCCCACTGTTCCATGACTGGAATGAAAGGCACACTGAGTTTCAGGTCAAATACCCATGACATTGACGTGTAGGACTAGTCTGCCGAGTATGATACATGTTAATATCTTCCCAGTGGTGGGCCCGGCTGATATGCCTCAGCGATCAACACAGGCCGCACGGCCCCTTTAGGTCTTCTACAGGTGTAAAATTGATGCCTCTTTGAAATCCTGTGGAATGTGAATCTTTCACGTGTAGTTAAACTGTAATATCGCCATGTGAATTGTCATATTCATATAATCTGCAAGGGTGTCATCAGCGCCAGTTGCTCTATCTGATGATATCGTCTGATGGCACATTTCAGATGGCGTTGCTGCATCGTAGGAGCAGTAATCACAGAAAAATCAAAATACCATGGCTGACTGAGCACCACACGGCAACAGTGCTCTGTCCGTATTGGGATTTTTTTTGAAATCGTGGTACGTGTGGAATATAATCGAATAATTCATCCACCAGTCTAAATCCCATTATGGTAGGAATATATATATTCCGGCTGCCGTTTAATTCTGCTGTTATCAACAGCACCTGACCCATAATAAATTTATATTTATATTTATTTATAATGAATAAATCCTTGCGTGGTAGCATGTGGAAATAGTGTTGTTCAATTCCTAGTATTGAATCTTAATCTATTTCTTACTTCGGTGACATTGAGATTACTTGAATTCTCCACCCTTGGGCTTCCTCCTCTGTAGAACGTGAGAATTCTCTCAGAGCTGAATTGCTGTGAATGTTAAATGAGATATTGTATACAGAACATCTGGCATGGTGCCAGGCTCACAATCTGCTGTTACCATTGAACCAGGAAAGTGCTTTTTTGTGTTTTCAGTTCTCTTGTATGTTAGCTCCCAGCTGCTCAGTAGTTCCGTGGTTATCTTACTATCAGTCCTTTATGGCATGAGGCTTAGCTTGGTTGAACAGTTATTACTTTTTTACTAGTAAATGACAAAACCTTGTTAGCTGTGTGCATGATTAAACATTTTTCAATTAAATAAAAGAAAAATCGACATCAAGCTTAAAACCTTCTGTACAGCTAACGGAAACAATGAACAGAATGAAAAGGCAACCTGTGTGGCGGGAGAAAATATTTACAAACCAAATATTGGATAAGGCGTTCATATCCAAATTATGGAAGAAACTCCTACAGCTCAATAGCAGAAAACCGAAAGACCCATTTAAGAAATGGCAAAGGATTAAATAGTTTTACAAAGAAGACATAAAAATGTCCAACAGGCATATGAAAAGGTACTTGACATCACTAATCATTATAGAAATGCAAATCAAAACCACAATGAGGTAGTACCTCATACCTTTTAGGATGAGTGTTGTCAAAAAAGACAAAAATTACAAGGGTTGGCGAAGGTGTGGGGGAGAGGGAACCCTTGTGCACTGTTAGCAGGAATATAAAATATACAGCCTTTGTAGAAAACAGTATTGAGGTTCCTCAAGAAATTGAAAATGTACCTAGCAGTCCCACTTCTTGGTATATATCCAAAGGAAATCACTATTTTGAACATATGTCTGCACTCCAATTTTCATTGCAGCATTATTTACAAAAGCCAAAACATGGACATAACTGTTATCAGGTAGGTATGTGTTAGTCTGGTTATCTCTTTTCTAGAAAACAGCATTATTGAGGTATAACTGGCATAGAGTAAACTGAACTTATTTAAAGGGCACAGTTTGATAAGATATGCCCATTAAATCATCATGACAGGATAATGAACATATTCATCACCCCAAAGTTTCCTTATGCCCTTTTGTAATCCCTTCCTCCCAACCTTCCTTTGACCACACATCGGAATGGCACGTGTATTTTGCTGTTAGGTGGAATAGTCAATAAATATCAATTAGGCCGAGCTGTTTGTCAGTGAGTTCAAGTCCTCTATGTCCTTGCTAATTTTCTACTTTTTCGATCAATTGTTAAGAGTATTGAAATCTCTGACAATTAGTTTGGATTTGCCTATTTCTACACTTGTTTCAGCTTTTGCTTTATGGGTTTTTGAAGCTCTGTTGTTAGATGCATAAACATACAGGATTGTTATGTCCTCTTAATGAATTTAGCCCATTATCATTATATAATGCCCCTTTTCATTTCTGATTTTTTTCTTTGTTCTGAAATCTGTTTTGTAAGATATTGATATAATCATTCCAGTTGTTTTTGTTTTTTTTTGTTTTGTTGTTTTGTTTTGGTAAGTGTTGGTGTGGTGTATCTTTTCCGATCCTTTTACTTTTAACTTATTTGGGTCTTTATTGAAAACGTGTTTCTTATAGGCATCACAGACTTCGATCTTTTTTTTAGATCTGATTTCAGTCTCTGCTTTTAATTGATATTTAGACCTGTAGTGGGTTAATGGCAGACCTCCAAAACATATGTCCATGTTTTAATCTCTGGAATCTGTAAATATCACCTTCCTGCAGGGAAGAAAAGGGTGTTTCCGACGCAATTAAGCTAAAGATTTTAAGATGAGGAGATCATCCTGGATTATCAGGGGATTGGGAGTTGAGAAGAGTCTAAATCCAATGACAAGTGTCTGTAAGAGAGGAGAAGGCCACGTGGACATGGAGTGATATAGCCGTGGAATGCCGGGACAGCCAGGAGAAGCTGGAAGAGGAAAGGAATGTATTCTCCCTTAGATCCCCCAGAGAGAGTGCAGCCATCCTGGATTTTGGACTTCTTGTCCTCTAAACTCTGAGACAGTAAATTGTTGTTTTAAGTCTGATAAAATATTTTTCAGGCCCACCTAAAATACCATTTCTCCCTTCAAAAATTCCACACATATGTAAATAATGTAATCTCCATTTTTGGGATGGCTTGTTTGTAAAACTGACCTCAATGAATCCCCCTATCCATATACTCATATTCCCTCACTTTGTGATTTTTGCATCTTCTCCCACTAAGTGGTGGGGTTGAGCTTTCCCTCTTGAATTGGAACTTTTATACTACTTACTTTTGTCCAGTGTGACTTTAGCAAATGTGACACAAGCAGCTATTTGAATAGCATTTGTACATGGAGCTTCCCCTTTTTTACTTGGAAGCCTGAGATCATGATGCAGACGAGCCCGTGTTAGGATTTGGCTGAGGTCTGGAGAAGAAGAGTCAAAGCACCCTAGCTGACATCCAGCACCAACTGACAGTCATGTGAGTAAGGCCCAGCCCCAGGAAATGTGCCATATGAATACAGCCTCAAGAGTGACTTCTAGGGAGAAGAGAACGGCTTAACTGGGCCTGCCCAAACTGCTGCCCATAGAGTCAGGACCAACTTAAGTGGTTGTTGGCTTCAGCCTACTGAATATTGAGGTAATTGGTATTACATCAATGATTGACTGCAACACTCTCTTAAATTCCATGTTTTAGTCCAAGGAGGCTAATTGCAACCAACAACAAACAATACCAAGGTCTAAGTGAATTTACACAATCAAAGTTTATTTGTTACTCATGTAAAATTCATTGAGGATGTGTCTGGTCACCTCTCCTGGTCAACCCTCCTTCAAGTAGTGATGCAGGAATTAAGTCTTCTTTCGTCATTTGGTGCACTATTTTCTAACAGATCACCTCTAAGTTCACTGGAAGGTACTTGACCGTCTCAGCCTGGAAGTGGCTTCGCTCACTGGCCATATCGCCTTACCAAGATGTAAAAGTAGATAGGAAATGTGTTTAGCTATATTTGCCATCTCTGACTTATCCCTATAGCCCTTTGTTCTTCATACCTCCTCAGGACGTGAATAATTATGTGGGTCTTCTCCACAAGGAGCCATAACCTTAAAGAATGGAGTCATATCGGGGGAGGAGCAAGATGGCGGAAGAGTAGGGTCCCCAAATCACCTGTCTCCACCAAACTACCTAGAAAACCTTCAAATTATCCTGAAAATCTATGAATTCGGCCTGAGATTTAAAGAGAGACCAGCTGGAATGCTCTAGTGAGAAGAGTTCGCGCTTCTATCAAGGTAGGAAGACGGGGAAAAAGAAATAAAGGAACAAAGGCCTCCAAGGGGGAGGGGCCCGCGAGGAGCCGGGCTGAGGCCGGGGCGAGTGTCCCCAGGACAGGAGAGCCCCGTCCCGGAGGAGCAGGAGCTGCACCCACCTTCCCGGGGGAAAGGGGCTCGCGGGGAGGTGGAGCAGGACCCAGGAGGGCGGGGATGCCCTCGGGCTCCCCGGGACAGTAACAGCAACTGCGCGCCCAGGAGAGTGCGCCGAGCTCCCTAAGGGCTGCAGCGCGCACGGCGGGACCCGGCGGGACCCGGAGCAGCTCGGGGGGCTCGGGCGGCGGCTCCGCGGAGGGGGTTGCGCGGCCCCGGGAGCAGCTCGGAGGGGCTCGGGCAGAGGAAGAGGCTCCGTGCAGAGGGGGCTGCGCGGTTCCAGGAGCAGCTCGGAGGGGCTCGGGCGGCGGCTCCGCGGAGGGGGCTGCGCGGCCCGGGAGCACGATTCCACCAGCGCAGGCCCCGGAGCACAGGGCGCCGGGACACAGCCCAGGATCCGGCCTCCCCCGGGACAGGCAGAGGCCGGGAGGGCCCAGGACAGCGAGGACGCTCCTGCCCCAGCTGAGCAGAGCAGCGGCCCCGCCCCGGAGCCTCCAGGCCCTGCAGACGGAGTTCCTGCCGGAGCTGAATCCAGGTGTCCAGAGCTGCCCCGCCACTGGGGCTGTTCCTCCTGCGGCCTCACGGGGTAAACACCCCCCACTGAGCCCTGCACCAGGCAGGGGCACAGCAGCTCCCCCAACTGCTGACACCTGAAAATCAGCACAACAGGCCCCTCCCCCAGAACACCAGCTAGACTGACAACTTCCAGGAGAAGCCAAGGGACTTAAAGTACACAGAATCAGAAGATACTCCCCCGTGGTTCTTTTTTTTTTTTTTTTTTTTTTGGTTTTTTTTTTTGTTTTGTTTTGTTTGTTTTGTTTTGTTTTGTTTTGCTTTTTGATTTGTTTCCTTCCCCCACCCCCCCTTTTTTTTCTCCTTTCTTTTTCTTTCTCTTTTTCTTCTTTTTTTTCTTTCGTTTTTTTTTTCTCTTCCCCTTTTTTTTCTCTTTGTCTTTTCTTTCCTTCTTTCTCTCCTCTCTTTTTCTCTTTTTCCCAATACAACTTGCTTTTGGCCACTCTGCACTGAGCAAAATGACTAGAAGGAAAACCTCACCTCAAAAGAAAGAATCAGAAACAGTCCTCTCTCCCACAGAGTTACAAAATCTGGATTACAATTCAATGTCAGAAAGCCAATTCAGAAGCACTATTATACAGCTACTGGTGGCTCTAGAAAAAAGTATAAAGGACTCAAGAGACTTCATGACTGCAGAATTTAGAGCTAATCAGGCAGAAATTAAAAATCAATTGAATGAGATGCAATCCAAACTAGAAGTCCTAACGACGAGGGTTAACGAGGTGGAAGAACGAGTGAGTGACCTAGAAGACAAGTTGATAGCAAAGAGGGAAACTGAGGAAAAAAGAGACAAACAATTAAAAGACCATGAAGATAGATTAAGGGAAATAAACGACAGCCTGAGGAAGAAAAACCTACGTTTAATTGGGGTTCCCGAGGGCGCCGAAAGGGACAGAGGGCCAGAATATGTATTTGAACAAATTCTAGCTGAAAACTTTCCTAATCTGGGAAGGGAAACAGGCATTCAGATCCAGGAAATAGAGAGATCCCCCCCTAAAATCAATAAAAACCGTTCAACACCTCGACATTTAATTGTGAAGCTTGCAAATTCCAAAGATAAGGAGAAGATCCTTAAAGCAGCAAGAGACAAGAAATCCCTGACTTTTATGGGGAGGAGTATTAGGGTAACAGCAGACCTCTCCACAGAGACCTGGCAGGCCAGAAAGGGCTGGCAGGATATATTCAGGGTCCTAAATGAAAAGAACATGCAACCAAGAATACTTTATCCAGCAAGGCTCTCATTCAAAATGGAAGGAGAGATAAAGAGCTTCCAAGACAGGCAGCAACTAAAAGAATATGTGACCTCCAAACCAGCTCTGCAAGAAATTTTAAGGGGGACTCTTAAAATTCCCCTTTAAGAAGAAGTTCAGTGGAATAGTCCACAAAAACAAAGACTGAATAGATATCATGATGACACTAAACTCATATCTCTCAATAGTAACTCTGAATGTGAACGGGCTTAATGACCCCATCAAAAGGCGCAGGGTTTCAGACTGGATAAAAAAGCAGGACCCATCTATTTGCTGTCTACAAGAGACTCATTTTAGACAGAAGGACACCTACAGCCTGAAAATAAAAGGTTGGAGAACCATTTACCATTCGAATGGTCCTCAAAAGAAAGCAGGGGTAGCCATCCTTATATCAGATAAACTAAAATTTACCCCAAAGACTGTAGTGAGAGATGAAGAGGGACACTATATCATACTTAAAGGATCTATTCAACAAGAGGACTTAACAATCCTCAATATATATGCTCCGAATGTGGGAGCTGCCAAATATATAAATCAATTATTAACCAAAGTGAAGAAATACTTAGATAATAATACACTTATACTTGGTGACTTCAATCTAGCTCTTTCTATACTCGATAGGTCTTCTAAGCACAACATCTCCAAAGAAACGAGAGCTTTAAATGATACACTGGACCAGATGGATTTCACAGATATCTACAGAACTTTACATCCAAACTCAACTGAATACACATTCTTCTCAAGCGCACATGGAACTTTCTCCAGAATAGACCACATATTGGGACACAAATAGGGTCTGAACCGATACCAAAAGATTGGGATTGTCCCCTGCATATTCTCGGACCATAATGCCTTGAAATTAGAACTAAATCACAACAAGAAGTTTGGAAGGACCTCAAACACGTGGAGGTGAAGGACCATCCTGCTAAAAGATAAAAGGGTCAACCAGGAAATTAAGGAAGAATTAAAAAGATTCATGGAAACTAATGAGAATGAAGATACAACCGTTCAAAATCTTTGGGATGCAGCAAAAGCAGTCCTAAGGGGGAAATACATCGCAATACAAGCATCCATTCAAAAACTGGAAAGAACTCAAATAAAAAGCTAACCTTACACATAAAGGAGCTAGAGAAAAAACAGCAAATAGATCCTACACCCAAGAGAAGAAGGGAGTTAATAAAGATTCGAGCAGAACTCAACGAAATCGAGACCAGAAGAACTGTGGAACAGATCAACAGAACCAGGAGTTGGTTCTTTGAAAGAATTAATAAGATAGATAAACCATTAGCCAGCCTTATTAAAAAGAAGAGAGAGAAGACTCAAATTAATAAAATCATGAATGAGAAAGGAGAGATCACTACCAACACCAAGGAAATACAAACGATTTTAAAAACATATTATGAACAGCTATACGCCAATAAATTAGGCAATCTAGAAGAAATGGACGCATTCCTGGAAAGCCACAAACTACCAAAACTGGAACAGGAAGAAATAGAAAACCTGAACAGGCCAATAACCAGGGAGGAAATTGAAGCAGTCATCAAAAACCTCCCAAGACACAAGAGTCCAGGGCCAGATGGCTTCCCAGGGGAATTTTATCAAACGTTTAAAGAAGAAATCATACCTATTCTCCTAAAGCTGTTTGGAAAGATAGAAAGAGATGGAGTACTTCCAAATTCGTTCTATGAAGCCAGCATCACCTTAATTCCAAAACCAGACAAAGACCCCACCAAAAAGGAGAATTACAGACCAATATCCCTGATGAACATGGATGCAAAAATTCTCAACAAGATACTGGCCAATAGGATCCAACAGTACATTAAGAAAATTATTCACCATGACCAAGTAGGATTTATCCCTGGGACACAAGGCTGGTTCAACACCCGTAAAACAATCAATGTGATTCATCATATCAGCAAGAGAAAAACCAAGAACCATATCATCCTCTCATTGGATGCAGAGAAAGCATTTGACAAAATACAGCATCCATTCCTGATCAAAACTCTTCAGAGTGTAGGGATAGAGGGAACATTCCTCGACATCTTAAAAGCCATCTATGAAAAGCCCACAGCAAATATCATTCTCAATGGGGAAGCACTGGGAGCCTTTCCCCTAAGATCAGGAACAAGACAGGGATGTCCACTCTCACCACTGCTGTTCAACATAGTACTGGAAGTCCTAGCCTCAGCAATCAGACAACAAAAAGACATTAAAGGCATTCAAATTGGCAAAGAAGATGTCAAACTCTCCCTCTTCGCCGATGACATGATACTCTACATAGAAAACCCAAAAGTCTCCACCCCAAGATTGCTAGAACTCATACAGCAATTCGGTAGCGTGGCAGGATACAAAATCAATGCCCAGAAGTCAGTGGCATTTCTATACACTAACAATGAGACTGAAGAAAGAGAAATTAAGGAGTCAATCCCATTTACAATTGCACCTAAAAGCATAAGATACCTAGGAATAAACCTAACCAAAGATGTAAAGGATCTATACCCTCAAAACTATAGAACACTTCTGAAAGAAATTGAGGAAGACACAAAGAGATGGAAAAATATTCCATGCTCATGGATTGGCAGAATTAATATTGTGAAAATGTCAATGTTACCCAGGGCAATATACACGTTTAATGCAATCCCTATCAAAATACCATGGACTTTCTTCAGAGAGTTAGAACAAATTATTTTAAGATTTGTGTGGAATCAGAAAAGACCCCGAATAGCCAGGGGAATTTTAAAAAAGAAAACCATATCTGGGGGCATCACAATGCCAGATTTCAGGTTGTACTACAAAGCTGTGGTCATCAAGACAGTGTGGCACAAAAACAGACACATAGATCAGTGGAACAGAATAGAGAATCCAGAAGTGGACCCTGAACTTTATGGGCAACTAATATTCGATAAAGGAGGAAAGACTATCCATTGGAAGAAAGACAGTCTCTTCAATAAATGGTGCTGGGAAAATTGGACATCCACATGCAGAAGAATGAAACTAGACCACTCTCTTTCACCATAAACAAAGATAAACTCAAAATGGATGAAAGATCTAAATGTGAGACAAGATTCCATCAAAATCCTAGAGAAGAACACAGGCAACACCCTTTTTGAACTCGGCCATAGTAACTTCTTGCAAGATACATCCATGAAGACAAAAGAAACAAAAGCAAAAATGAACTATTGGGACTTCATCAAGATAAGAAGCTTTTGCACAGCAAAGGATACAGTCAACAAAACTCAAAGACAACCTACAGAATGGGAGAAGATATTTGCAAATGACATATCAGATAAAGGGCTAGTTTCCAAGATCTATAAAGAACTTATTAAACTCAACACCAAAGAAACAAACAATCCAATCATGAAATGGGCAAAAGACATGAACAGAAATCTCACAGAGGAAGACATAGACATGGCCAACATGCATATGAGAAAATGTTCTGCATCACTTGCCATCAGGGAAATACAAATCAAAACTACAATGAGATACCACCTCACACCAGTGAGAATGGGGAAAATTAACAAGGCAGGAAACAACAAATGTTGGAGAGGATGTGGAGAAAAGGGAACCCTCTTACACTGTTGGTGGGAATGTGAACTGGTGCAGCCACTCTGGAAAACTGTGTGGAGGTTCCTCAAACAGTTAAAAATATACCTGCCCTACGACCCAGCAATTGCACTGTTGGGGATTTACCCCAAAGATACAAATGCAATGAAACGCCGGGACACCTGCACCCCGATGTTTATAGCAGCAATGGCCACGATAGCCAAACTGTGGAAGGAGCCTCGGTGTCCAACGAAAGATGAATGGATAAAGAAGATGTGGTTTATGTATACAATGGAATATTACTCAGCTATTAGAAATGACAAATACCCACCATTTGCTTCAACGTGGATGGAACTGGAGGGTATTATGCTGAGTGAAGTAAGTCAGTCGGAGAAGGACAAACATTATATGCTCTCATTCATTTGGGGAATATAAATAATAGGGAAAGGGAATATAAGGGAAGGGAGAAGAAATGTGTGGGAAATATCAGAAAGGGAGACAGAACGTAAAGACTGCTAACTCTGGGAAACGAACTAGGGGTGGTAGAAGGGGAGGAGGGCGGGGGGTGGGAGTGAATGGGTGACGGGCACTGGGTGTTATTCTGTATGTTAGTAAATTGAACACCAATAAAAAATAAATTAAAAAAATAAATAAATAATGAAAAAAAAAAAAAAGAATGGAGTCATATCTACGAGTTTCTGTTGCAGCACCCAATCTAAATGTTGTATATGGTAGAGATGCCCTAGTAGACATTTACGATCTTATATAATTTTCAATGTACATTCAGAAACTCTATTTCATTTAATTCTCACAAAATTTTAGGGTAGTAGATATATAATTATCTTCATTTTCACAAATCGTAGAACTGATGATCAAAACTTCTGAGTAATTTGTCCCAAGTTACTATCTAGGGTATAGCCGACCTGGGACTGACACCCAATACCTAACTCTAATTCTCTATCACACTATCGGATATATTTATTTAAGTGAACTCGGTCTTTGCCTTTATCCTGTCTCCAATTCAGTCACCAAATTTTATTCATCCTTTTCTCATCATGTGTTTCCCTTCCTTTAAATCCTTATTGTGGTGTTACCTGGTTTAGGTCATTGTCGCTCTATGCCTAAGTTACTGCAAAAGACTCCTGAATTATAACTCCTGCCTCTAGTCTCCTCCTTCCCTAATTACCTAACACTTTTGTCAAAATAACAGTATTTACCACACCAATTTTATAGTCATTTTCTGGTTCAAAAAGCCCTAATGTCACAACTTTACATGTAGGATAAAATATGGACTCATTAGCTGGGCATTAATGGCACTCCCATACTGTGACCCCTGAAATACCTTTCTAGTCTTAGGTCCTGTTACACTCTAGGTCACTCTGTACTAGCCAGACTAATCTACTCAATCTCCCCTAAATTATCTGTAGTGTAGGCATCCTATTTTGTCTCCATAACAGTTATTCATTCCCTATTTCCCAAATTTGTTTCACTGTCCATTCCTCCCACGTGGGTCCCTGAGAAAAATTTTGACCAGTCTAAATCAATCTTGGAAAGATTGATTCTTCCTGCATTTATTGATTTATGCAAATTCCTGGCCAATGAAACATCAGGGGTGGGGGGGAGTCTGTAAGGAGGCTTCTGGGAATGGTTTTCTTATGCTCTGGTTTCCAGGCATATAGCACTGAAGATATGCTTTAAAAAAACCTTCACAAAAAAATCTCTATGGGAACATTTTTAAAGTGTAATTTTAAATGCGTAAATCTGAAAAAGAAGAAAAAATCCAGGTAGCAAAAACCCAAAACTGAGCCTGACATCAAAGTGGTAGTTCATCTCTGGCACTATTGTTGCTCTGAAGAAATTTGTCAGTCTTGGTAACGATAATGCCTGAGTTTTAGTGGCTGAATGAAGTCAAGAGACTTGGCCTTGGCCTATGCCAGATACGTGGTTTCAGCCAAGATCCTGTTATATAGTTTAGACATTCAAAAAGCTAAGCTACCCTTAGTCAGGGCCAGGCCCACCGTGAAGCCCATAAGGCACTTCATTTACCCTATTCATAGCCCTGCCCTTCGTGAATAAGTGGACTATAAAGCAAATCTGCCTACCAGTAGGGAGAGTCTCTCTGCCTGGGCTTCCCTGAAAATTTATAAAGAAAGGTCTACCTACCCATGAGTTAGAGGTCAAAAGTTTCATTTCCTACTGTATGGACCTGCTAGGGCTGTGATAACAAAGTTCCCCAGATTGGGTTGCTCAACCAATAGAAATGTATTTTCTCACAGTCTGAAGGCTGGAAATTCAAGTTTAAGATATTATCAGGTGTAGTTTCTTCTGAGGCCTCTCTCCTTGGCTTGCAAATCACTGTTCTCTTCCCTTATCTTCATTCACATGGTCTTCCCTTTGGGTACATGCATCCCTGGTGTCTCTTCCTCTCCTCCCTGTATGGACACCAGCCACATTGGATTAGGGCCTCACCAATATGACCTCACTTGAACCTAATAAAAAGGCCCCATCTACAAATGCAACCACATTGGGGGTTAGGATTCAACATACGAATTTAAGGGAAGTACACAATTCAATTAGTTAAACCTACTTAGTCCATTAAAATCCAGGCCAAGATAAGAATAAGAATTTATCATAAGTTAGTAGAACCCCTGGTTGTCTGATAGGAGAGAAACGAGAGAAATAAATTCTTTCTTGGGAGATAAAATTTCGATCCTGGCCCCATAAGATTTCTATAGAAAAGAACCTACTGATGTGATTGCACAGCACGAAATTACAAAGGACATGAGGAATCAAGGAATCCTGAGCAACAGCAGACATAAATAACAAACACTAAATTCTGACAACCAAAGACAACAGTGAAGTTATTGATTACAGAATATAAAATAACAATCTAAAATGCTTAAAGAAATAAAAATTGGCATTGAAAGCATGAGACGGACGCAACACAAAAGATTTTGAAAGCCAGACATTGTAATGACAACTAACTGGAGATTCACAAATGAAAAACAGAATGACTAACATTAAAAACTCATTGGAGGGAGGGGCTGAGATGGTGGCGTAGGAAGGTCCCAAGCTCATCTCCCCCCAGGGACACACCAGTTCGACAGCAGCAGAGGCACCTGGCTGGCTCAGTGGGTAGAGCATGACTCATGATCTCGGGGTTATAAGTTCAAGCCCCACGTTGGGTGTAGATTACTTAAAAATAAAATCTTTAAAAAAAAACTACAGCTACATACGCATCATATCCCTGTGAAAAAAGATCTGAAAACAGAATGAACTGTTCTTTGTAACAAAGGATAAAAGGACCCTGACATGGGTAGGAGAGGCAGAGACGTGCTCTCCCACAAAACTCCACCCCAGTTGCACTGACACCCAAGATGGAGGGATCTCCCCAGACAGGTGCTGCTCATCAGGCACCCTGGCCCCTGGGATCCACCCCGGAATGATGAGGCCCTGGAATGTCTGGCTTGGAAAACCCATGAGGCTGACTCCGGGGGATCCCAAGGTGCTATTGGAAACTGAGATTTCCCTCTAGGGTAGCCTTAGGATGGTCTCATCAGCTCCCAGAGCCAGAGTAAAACCCGCAGGTCTGAAATGCACTGAGGGAGATTCATATGCTGACCTCGGGGCATTGCAGGAGGAGGGGTACGGTTGCGACGCTCCCCGGGGTGCTCTCCTGTGCTCTCCCCAGGCTCTGCTGGCATGAGCAAATTCAGGTGGAGCAGCACCCATCACCTTGCTGGGATGAGTGGGCAGGAGGGAGCCCAGGGCTCAGAGGTCCAGTGCTGCCCAACTCCCTGGCTGGGGTGGGCAAGCAGATCTCACTTCCGAGTTGAGCTCTGTGCACGTAGGCAGCGGGGACACCCCCACCCCGCTCCCACCCAGAGCCCAAAGCCGTGCCTGCCGAAGCCAGCGGGCCTGCAGTCGAGCCCACAAGTGTGCCCTGCTCCTCCGCGCTCTGGCCACCTTGCTCAAGCCAGTGGTCACACGCGGTGCACACAGGAGTGCCCCTTGATCACTAGGCCACCAGACCCACACAGGGGTGCCCCTTGATCACTGGGCCACCAGATCCTCACAGGGGTGCCCCTTGATCACTGGGCCACCAGATCCTCACAGGGGTGCCCCTTGATCACTGGGCCCTGGTGACCTAGAGGGCTGGCATTCCAGAGCTCAGCAGGGCTCCCACCACCAGAAAGACAATTGTTGCAGGGCACCACTCCCAGGGCACAGCAAATACAGCCAACTGAGAAACGGACCTCAGTCTTTCTGTGACAAAGGTCTATTCACTTAGCCTGCAAGTTCGCATCTAGAGACGAGGGAAGTGCTCCCGGGGAATGGGAACATGACTCACAGGAAAAGATCTCAAGGTGTTAATTGAGTTTCTCAGGGTGGATGAGTTCCTCATGTTGTTCTTCTGATTAACGTTTATGATATTGCCTCTGTAATGATAAAAATAGAAGAAAATTAGAAAGAGGATATTATTGCTGAGCATTAGGTTGTTACGACTCAGTAGGTACGCCTCGCTGGTTCATAGCACTTACCAGTACGTTCCAGGACAACTAATCCTTCTTTGGATTTTGAACTTACTTTCCTTTTCAGGTAAGGATACTTGGGTGGAATGATTTGAAAGGCTTTGCTTTATGGTATGCCTCAGATTGTTACGTACCGGTACACATATTGTTAAGTCTCATTTCTAGCTCCATTTACCCGCACTTGCTTAAGTAAAAGATCTTACCAGTTTACTGTCATTGCTTTTATCTATCTATCTATCTATCTATCTATCTATCTATATATATATATTTTTTTAAAGATCTCATTTATTTATTCATGAGAGACAGAGAGAGAGAGAGGCAGAGACACAGGCAGAGGGAGAATCAGGCTCCATGCAGGGAGCCCAATGCGGGACTCGATCCCAGGTCTCCAGGATCACATCCTGGGCTGAAGGCAGGTGCCAAACCATTGAGCCACCCAGGGATCCCCCTGTCATTGCTTTTTAAATTTAACAGATGAAAACTCTTTTAAGTAATGTCATTCGTTTTAGGACTTTAAGATTTGAAATCTTCGATAAGATACACTCTAAATACATTTCTTCAGGATATTTGGTCAGCAAAGACTTAGCTCTCTGACTTCAACTGATATTTAGAGATTTATTCGAGTTCAGCTTGTTAGGGTGCTTCCTATCTCCTTATCCGATCTCGGTCTTGTTCCCCGAGAGAAAAGGGGAACGTTAAGAGCGGTTCTCAGTTGTGTGGACCTTTCACAAATACTGTTTTTTACCTTTAAAACTTTCAAGTGCATCCTTAAAGGAAGTGTTATATTTGAGTCTCCAAAAACTCCTATCAATTAGATGTAATAGATATTAAATTATTTGATTTGTTAAGTCATTTGATAGCTCAGAGAACTGAGTTGTTACAGAGAACCTAAATCAAAGTGATAATTATTTATTATCTGTATATTTATATGGTTTCTGTATATATCAGATAAAAGAACTCTTCCTGCTTAAAAAATCTGGGGGGCATAAAGATGTGCTGTTCAAATCTCTAGGGAGCACAAGTGACTGACAGCTCCTGCCACTGCCCTTCTGAGTCAATGTGGAGACCAATCGTTGGACACCACAGGGCACGTCCATTTAGGCAAGATGTAGGACTCTTTTAATGAGCCTGCGTCAACTTTTCTTAGAATGGCACTATCTGAAATTTTTCCTACCCGATCTTCTTTCCTTCCTTCTCTCTTTCCATAGTTGTCAGACCTGCATATGGTCTTAAAGCTTTCCTTGCTTTCTCCTGCTGTCTCTTCCAATAAATATCTTGCCCATCTAATGCCGTCATGGCATTTGCCTCTCAGCAGATTCAAACTACGTAGTGGTGCCAACAGTGGTCTGAGAAAACAGATAGTAAGATGGGGATTTGTGACTGGTTTGCTCACTCCCTAGTGGGGAGTAAAAAGGTAGGTAGGTGCACGGATAGTCCATGGCACAAGATGGTAGCCTAATTGCTAAATATTTCACCAGTAGTGATCCAGGAAAACATCCCAGTGACCCAGGAAAACATCACAGGGGTGGAGAATGCCCTTGGATGTGTGATAATTAAGGTATTTGAAATAAACTAGGGGAAAATGCTTATAGACAGTAAAATTGGCTGGTTATGACCATACTGAACTGGTGCCCTGCAGAGGGAAAATGAGAAACTGAGAGCCATTAACAGTCCGTTAAAGGCCAGGTGTGAGAACGAGAGGGACTCTGGGGTACCTTATAAAGAGGCTGTTATCTCCTGTAGTAGGAAGCAGATGTAGCTGAGCAACAGATTGTAGGTCGTCTAATGGGATCCATTTGGATGCTCAGCCTAGGCAAGTCTGGCATATTAATGTCATTACTCTGGCTGGGAAAACCTGGAACCTTTAAACATGGGGTGGAGATGTCTAGGTGGGTGCCCCTGATATTCTAGAGAGTGACTTGAAACCTCAGAGCTCTCTAGTAAGAGCTAGAAATTCTCTTGTGCTGAGAAGATGCCTTAGCAATTTCTCTTCTACAAGGCAACAGGTGCCTCCCTCAGAAGTTGCCCCAGCTTCCTTTCCTGGCTGCCAGGTTGATATCTAGAGTTAAATTTCAGCATAACCCACCTGAGGATAAACTGAGAAGTGAGGAAAGGGACTAGTCACCAGGGAGGTACAGGAATTAGTAATAAGGCATACCAGGAGGAGTCAATGAGTATCCATAGGATTGGATTTTTTTTCATGGCCAGAAAGTAAGACAGACTAAATAAGAATTCTTTGCCATGAACGATCACTCTTGGAGTTTAATACCCTTTCAATGATCCTAGGATTTGGCAAACTCATTGCTAGGATGGCTTTTAGAAGTCTGAAAAAAAGTAAGGAATGCTCAAGATGGCCTAGGAGAAGGAAGAAGGAATAAAGATGCTAAGGGAAGTAAATATGCTGGGAGTTAATTTTGTGAGGCCAGAAAATCTCCAGAAAGAATATGTTCAATGGCATGACCCAGAGGAGATACTATTCACTGAGGCCACTGGGAATGCACCGGTGAGAGAGGTACCAACATTATCATTGATGTGTCTCCTCCTTAAACCAGGGAGAAGGAAAGAATTATGGTACTGAGCTTGCTGAAATTCATGGACATGATGGAGCTTTGACATAACAGAGGCCAGGTGATGATACTTAAGCCCCAGAAGCCAGAAGGTCACAACTACTGTAATGTCCGGCTGGGTTTGAGGGACAGCCAAGAGAGTTTGAACTACAGGAAGTTGTGGAGATAGTTAATAATTAATAGATAGTTAATAGATAACAGCATCCTGGGGGGCAGGAAGCCAAGAAAATGGCTACTTAACATGTACAAACAAACAACAAAAAAATGGTAAGAGTGGGAAAACATAATGCTCAGGATGGTCACCCCAATGAAATGTCTAATCAATCAATTTTTGGATCCAGAACCCATTAATGAAGAGGTTGCCAGGTTCCTAGGAAGCAGAACCATGCAACTCCATGACGAGCATATAGTGTAGTAATTCCCTTGGTTCTTCCCTAATGAGAAGAGGTTGGTATCTAGACTTTATAAGAGTCTCCTGGATGCAGAGTCTGAGCTGACTTTAATACTGCAGCTGAAGCACTGTAGTAGCTGTGCCTGGAGAGAATAACTAGCTGACAGCCCCACTGGCTGAGTGCTAAAATCTAGCACCATATTCATGCTGAGGCTATGCTTTCCCTGGGTGCTTGCAGCCAATGACTCAGCATGGCAGAAATACTAAGTTAGGACCATTCCTGGGAGGTGAAGGACTCCCCTCACAGGGGAGAGAGAATCCCCAGATAGCCTTGCCAAACTTTGCTTACGATGACAGCAGGACTGACACCTCACCCGGCCTTCCTGCCCCCTCTCCTTCACTTGGGGTCAGAACTACATCCTGGTCTATTGGTTCTCCCAGCCTCTCTTGGCTCCCCATCCATTTTTTTGCCCAAATTTTCTCCTCAAATAAATTTCTGGCTCCCAGGGAGTCTGACCCACTGAGGACACAATGGATCTGCAGATCCACTCAGTAGTCACTTCCCCAAGTTCTGAATGTGTCACCAGTCTTGATATACTTGACAACTGGAGTAACCCCAACATAGGGTTCTAAACCTATGGAGTAAAATCTCTTACAGTGATGAAGACCAAGTGGAAAACTGTGCAACAACCCTCTTCTCCACCAAAATAGATAACCAACACCATTATTGATCCCAGGGGTCATGATAGAGGTTAATGCCATCATTAAAAGCCTAAAGGATGCAGGCATAACTTTCCATATCATAACATCCCAGCAGTCTGGCTCCTATAGAAACTGAAGAATGACTACACACTACTGTAAAATTAACAGGCCTCAACTGTGCTGCTATGCCAGATGTGGTACCAAGGCTAGAACAGATTTGTAAGGTCACAGGAAAATGGTATGTGGCTATCGAAGTAGTGGATGTACTGTTTTCCATTCTGATTAGAAAAAAGAAGGAATAACAAAAATATAACCTGTGGATCAACTCTGGTCAGCTCTCTGCTTTGTAAATAAAGTTTTACTGGAACGTGGTCATGCTCATTTATCTATTGTTTGTTTTCACATTATAATGATGGAGTTGAGTCATTGCAGCAGAGACCATATGGCCTGCAGAGCCTCAAATATTTACTATTTCCCTTTATAGAAAATTTTGCTGACCCCTGGAAAAGAAGACCAGAATCAGTGTGAATTGACATTGGATGAACAACAATTATAATTTGCAGTTTTGCATCACGGCTCTTTAACTCTTCCACTTCCCATCGTAAGATAGTCCAAAGAGATTTGGGCTGCCTGAACCTGCATAGGTATCCACGCAATCATTGTAATGATTGGACAAAATGAACAAGAGGTTGTGAGTAATCCGGAGGCCTTGGCAAGACACATATACTCTAAGAAGTGGGACATTAATCCTATGCAGATTCAGAGACCTGCCACTTTGGTGATGCTTCTAGAAGTCCAGTAATCAGGAGAATGTTGGGATATCCCCCACAAAATAAATTACAAATTGCCACATTTTGCGTCCCCTACCGCAGAGCAGGAAGCACAATAGCTGACAGATCTCTCGGGTTTCTGGAGGCAACATATCCACATGTAAGGATACCGCTCCAGGTGATCTGTTGGGTGACCCAGAAGACTTCTTGCTTTGAATGTGGCCCAGAGCATGAGAGTTCCATAGCATAGCGGGTCCAGGCTACAGTGCAAGCAGCAGTGCTACCATTTGAGCCATAAAATCCAGCAAACCTGATTATGTTACAGGTGTCAGCAGAGGGAAAAGAGCCCCAGGGAAAGAGTCATAACACAGGCCTCTGGGATTCTGGAACAAGCAACATCTGTAGCAGAGCATGATATGCTTTTGAAAAATAGCTTCTGACACATTCCTGGACTCTGATAGAGAAGTAGTACTTGAACATGGGGTCCTAAGGGACTATGCATTTAGAGTAGCCCATTATAAACTGTGTTGTATCAGACCCACCAAGTCATAAAGTCAGATGGGACCAGTGACAGCAAGTTATAAGATGGTAATGGCACACCTGAGATCAAGTTTAAGCAGGGCCGAAGGGCATGGGTAAACTGCATGAACAGACATCCCAGACCCCATGTTACTCCCAACACTTGCACCAGTGCCCCTTCCACAGTCATACTTATGGCCATATGGAGGGTTTCACGTGACCAGATGAAGGGGGAGAAAAGGCCGATGCTTAGTGTGCAGATGGGCTGGCTTGTGAGTATAGGCAGAAAATGGATGGTGTCTGCATTTAGCCACATTTCAGGTGTGGTCTTAAAAGACAGTAAAATGGAAAAATCTTCTTAATAGTCAGAACTGTTAGCAGTGCACCTGGTCATTCATTTTGTGTGGAAAGAAAAGTAGCCTGAGGTTAGAATGTACATTGACTCATGGACAGGGGCCTGTGACTTTGCCATCTAGTCAGGGGCCAAGAAGGAAAAGAAGAGAAGATCGGAGATGAAGTTTGAGCTAGTCGTGATGGACTCTGGTAATAGGCAGAGAGTGTGAAGATTTTTTATGATAACCACAAGAGAGAATTTACCATGGAAGAGACACTGAACAACCAACCAGACAAAATGACTTACCTAGTTAATAGAGTTGGTGTGATGGACACATAAATGACATGTTGGTAGAGAGGGAGGCTATGTACGTAGGCCCAACAGAATAGACTCCCACTTGTAAGACTCAACTAGCTATTGCTGCTTCTGAATATCTGTTGTTGGTCTCAGCCACAGAGACCAATGCTGAGCTCCTGATGTGGCATTAGCCCTCAAGGAGACCAACCAGCCACTTGGTGACAAGTCAACTCCACGGGGACCTTTCCATTCTGGAAGGTTCAGGGGTTTATCTCCAAAGAGATAGATGATAGATAGATAGATAGATAGATAGATAGATAGATAGATAGATAGATGATAGATAAATAGATGATAGATGATAGATAGATAGATAGATAGATAGATAGATAGATAGATAGATAGATGGGAGGGGCTTGCATTTCTGCCCTCAGACCCTCAGTCAGCACCGTAATCCAGGGGTTTACAGAACTCCTGATCCCCAGCCATGGAATAACATACAATATAGCACCCAACCCAGGGACTCAGTTCACAGTGAAGGAGGTGTGGGAGGGGTCCATAACCAGGGGACCCACTAGAATGGATAGTAAAAAGTGAGCTGTGAGCCACCAGCTATGACCAGGAGACCAACCAACTACAACAATGGGAGGTATAATTTGTCCCACTATCCTCCCTTTACTAAGTTTACCCTCAGAAGAAGAAGCCTCCAGAAACCATGGAGTAGCTAGCTGTTTCCTAAACTTGCCTGGAGTGATGGTCTTTGAGGCACAAAGGTGGATTGCTGTAGTCATGGAAACATGCTGCTGGGATCTCCTGCTACAAGGAGCAAAACTGAAGACAGGCCTAGTTGCTGCTCCACTGGGTCCACCCCTGTGTTCTCATAGATGCCGTGTTTCCCACAAGCCTCTCCTCGCCAATGGCTAAGCATAATGAGGCTACAGAAGCAGGCCCATTCCAGTGAGATGAGGAATCCCTTTCACAGGTCACTCTGGGCTGTGAAACCCAGAAACCTGTGAAACTTTCACAACCCATCTTCCTGGCTGAACTTTTCTTAGAGCTGAGCTGTAGTCTGAGACTTTTCTCACCCATTCCTCCTTTCCACTCCTTCTACTCAGGTCAAACCAGCATCTGCTCCTTCCCTCAGCAAATCTCTTGCATGTCTAATCCTGTCTTGGCAGCTGCTTCTAGGAGCAACCTGAACTAATACACTTACGTGCTTACAAAATACTTCAGAGTTTATGTTATTATACCACAGTGCAGATGCAGATGAAGAGCCTAGTTGTAAAGAGATTAGATGACTTGCCTGATATCACTGAAGCCCAAATGCACCTCAGACATCTTTCCAACATTCTTAGTTGGCATTTGAAAGAAAGGCTGTGTTGTAATACTAGAGAAATGCTTCTTAATTGGTTTGTTTCAGGAAAATAGGATTCTTCTACCCCAAATATGTCAGTAATTGGAAGTCTTTTGAAATGAGAATCTTGGACTCGTTTCCCTCTGTGTCTTCCAATTCCATGAGCTTATAGTTTTTCCCAGTAGATAAAGATTATTTTTTTTATTTATTTCTCTGGCTATTTGAAGAAATGGATCTCAGTGCTATAGACTAAAACTGTAGAATGATCCAGAAAAAAGAAGATTCTATTTTCAATATATTTCCATAATTTGCAGATTTGAAACCTACCAAGCTCTCCTATCCCTTTTCATCTCTTAACTTCATTTGGCTCTACAGGTTAGTCGAATCTGCCTTTATTGTTCTCAACCCCATACTCCACTAAACCTTCTCTAAAACTGACTCCTCTCCCCCTAGCATTTTCTATTATTTTACTGCTTTATTTCCTTCTTAGTGATTATTACTACATATTTTTGTGTATTTGTTTACTTATTGTCAGTAGTCTCCAGTAAAATGTAATATCTGATACTAGGCAGTTTTTCTTCTTCGTTATGCTTATAGTAGGTTTTTAATAAATTTTTTTTGAATTAATCATTAACACAGAAAATACATACCTTGCTCCTTTGGCAGGACTCTTTCCCAAACTTTCCCCCCCTCTATTCCCTTGCCAGTCACCTTTTCATATAGGTAAAATCTGGTTAAAATAAACATACATTTTGAAGAAATAAGTAAGTTATTAAACATGCAGCTATGTGCTATGCAAAAATAAATGTAAAGAGGTAACAGGATGGAGTGAGTGGGTGAGTACTTGAATTAAATAGTCAGGGACGATCTCTTTGAGAAAATTTGCAGAAAAAAAGCATTCTAGAGATTCATTTCAGAGTTCAAGAGACCCTTAGAAATTTCCAAAGTGGTTGTACCAATTTACACTCCCTCTCTCAATTTATGAAAGTACGGGGGGGGGAAAGAGCCCATGTAAAGGCCTAAGGCAAAAATGAACTTGGGGAGTGTGAGGAAGACAAGAGGAGAGAAGTGAGTGAGGGGGAGAGTGATCATAATGGTGCTAAGAAAGACAGGCAGCAGGATGAAGATCCCGTAGGCTTTTGTTAATCTGGGTAAGAGGATTGGAATTCAATGCGGAGATGGGAAGGCATTGAGGGGTCCTATATAAGAACTAACATAATCTTGTTCATATTTTAAAATGAATGAAAAGTAGAAACAATCCAATTCAGAAACAGGCAAAAGAGGAGTATTCTGGGAAAATAGTGGAGTAGGGAGTACCAGAAATCTTTCTCTAACCCAGACAATAACTTGCACTGGAAGAATCTGTCTGACATAATTATTTCGGAACTCTACAGTCTACTGGAGATTGAAACTTGCAAGGGAAGTCTCAAAGAGTAAATTGCAGTTTATTTTGCTCAATTTTGAATCTTAGCACAGTAGCAGCTACCCATCCCCCACCTCTCAGCCCTCTGGCAGGCAGCCGTGCATGTGTTTTGGATGTAGCTTGCAGGAGCCAGGGTGGGCCAAAGGACCTTGTGTTCCAAATGTAGATCTGTGTTCTGATCTCTGAGTGCTGCTTCTGCTCACAAGAAGGCAGACAAAGAAGCAGTGGCCGTTGTTGTTGCACCTTCCCCTATTGTTGCAAGCCCCTCTCACTCTGGCCGAAGTGGTTTCCAGGGGGTTTAAAGTGATGGTGCCTTTCGCCCTTACCCCTTTCATTTTTCTTTTTCTCCTCTTGGGAGCCAAACATTGAAGAATAGATAATCCAAAAGCAACTACATATATAGGGGAATTTAGAAAGTCACCATGCAGGTCCAAGGAAAGGTGTATGCTCACAAAAGACTTGAGGTCTTAAGCTCCCACATTGGGCTGATCCTTGACACAGAGACAACCTACTACAATAAAACCAGAAACAAAAATGAAAACAAAATCCAGTAAATCTGAGCAATGAAGAGAATCTAATTTCGAGTTCCCATATTATGAGATTCAAATATCTACTTTTTGACAAAAAAAAATCACAAGAGGTACAAAGGAAACAAGAAAGTATGGCTCATTTAAAGGCGGGGGGGGGGGGGAACAAGCCAACAGAAGCTGAAAAACATTTGATGGTAGATCCACTAAATGAAGATGCCCAAAGAACTAAAGGAAAACCTAGAGAAAGACAAGAAAAAGATGTACATATGACCTAGAAATACCAACAGTGACATGGAAACCCTATAAAGAAACAAGAAATTCTGCAACTGGAAAATTCAATAATTGAAATGAAAAATTCACTAGAAGGATTCAAAAATTTGAAGAGGCAGAAAAAATAATCCTCAATCTTGAAGATGGGACAATGGAAATTATTGAGTCTGAGGAACGGAAAGAAAAAAAATAATTGAAGAAAAATGAACAGAGCCAAAGAAACCTGTGGGATATCATAGAACATACCAACATATGCATTGTGGGAGTCTCAGAAAGAAAAGAGAGAATACTTAAAGAAATAATAGCAGAAAACTTTCCAGATGTAAGGAAAGACATGACTATAAATGTCCAAGAAGCTTGGTGAAATCCAAGTAGGATGAATTCAAAGAGACTCACACTAAAACACATTATAATCAAACATCAAAAGAAAAAGACAAAGAATTTTGAAAGCAGCAAGAGAAACAATTTATCACATACAAGGGATCCTCAATAATTGTCAGAAGATTTGTCATCAGAAACTTTAGAGATTAGAGGGAAGTAAGCTAATATGTAAAAAGTACTAAGAGAAAAAAGTGATTGACCCATAATCCTATATCTGTAAAACCTGTCCCTCAGAAGTGAGAGAGAAATTAATATGCTTCCAGATAAATAAAAGCTGAGGGTGTGTATTACCACTACCTACCCTGCAAGATAGCAACTCTAAGCTGTATGAAGAAACAAAGATCTCTCTAAAAGTAACTACATGAGGAATTATAAAGTTAGTATTATTGTAACAGTGGTGTTTACCTCCACTTTTTATTTTCTACATGATTTAAGAGACTAGTACATTTTAAAAAAACTATCGGTCTAAAAGCAACTACTATTGTAACTTTGGTTTGTAGCTCCTTATTTTGTTCCTTGTTTGTTTTTACATAATTTAAGAGGCTAATGCATTAAAAATTGTTAGTTTATGTTTTGGGACACATAATGTATAAAGATGTAATTTTGTAACATCAACAACCTGGGGACAGAAGTGTTAAAGGAACATAGTTTTTGCACATTACTAAAGTTAAGCTAATATAAGTTCAAATGAAAGTGTTATAATTTTATGATTTTAAACTTTATCCTCAGATAACCACACGCACACACACACACAAAAAAAAAACAGCTAAAGAATACACACGAAAGAAAATGATAAGGGAATTCAAGTAATCCACTATGAAGAATTTCAATACAAAAGAAGACGGGAAATGAGGGATAAAAAAAATGGATAAGGCATATAGAAACTAAAAAGCAAAATGGCAGATGTCTCTCCTTATCAGTAATTGCTTTAAATGTAAGTGAATTAATCTCCAATCAAAAGGATGGCAGGATTGGGGACATCTGGGTGGCTCAGGGATTGAGCATTTGCCTTCAGCCCAGGACCTGATCCTGGAGTCCCAGGATTGAGTCCCACATCGGGCTCCCCACATGGAGCCTGCTTCTCTCTCTTCCTGTGTCTCTGCCTCTCTCTCTCTATGTCTCTCATGAATAAATAATTTTTTTTTTAAAAAAAAAAGATGGGAGGATGGATTAAAAAATGATCCAACTGTATATTGTCTACATGAGACTCCTTTTAGATCCAAAGACACAAACATGTTGAAAGTTAGAGTGTGGAAAAGGATATATCACGAAAACAGTAATCAAAGGAGAACAAGGATGGCTATACTATTATCATACAAAATAGATTTTAGTTCAAAAAAACTTATAAGAGACAAAGGACATTATGTATTAATAATATATTAAGTATATATCAATCAAGGTTCAATACAATAAGGTGTAGCAATTATAAATATTTATGCACCTAATAACAGATCACAAAAATATATGAAACCAAAACTGACAAAATTAAAGGGAGGAATAGAACTACAGTTATCTTTGAAGACTTTGTAGTTCACTCTTGATAATGGATGGAACAACTAGTTAAAAGTAAGGAAGCCGAGGACTTAACACCACAAAAAACTAGATCTACCATGTATAAAATAATCAACAACAACAGGATATACATTTCCTGAAGGGTATATGGGGCATTTTCCAAGGCTAAACCATGTTAGGCCATAAATTCTTACAACATATTTAAAGACAGATATCACACAAAGTATCTTCTCTGGCTGCAATGGGATGAAGTTAGAAATTAATACAGAAAGAAAAGTGGAAAATTCACAAATTTGTGGAAATTAAACTACATAGGGCAAAATATGATCCAGTAATTCCACTTCTGGATATTAATTTGAAGGAAATTAAATCACTATCTCATAAAGATGCCTGTACCTTCATGTTCATTGCAACACTATTCGTAATAGTCAAGACCAAGAAAAAAAAAAACCTAAGTGTCCACTGTTGGATGAATGAATAAAGAAAATGTGGTATACGTGTGTGTGTGTGTGTGTGTGTGTGTGTGTGTATGTGTGTGTGTGTATTTATATATGTATAATGGAATATTATTCAGCCATAAAAAGAAGGAAATCCTGCCATTTGTGACAACATGGGTGGAACTTGAGAGCATTATGCTAGCGAAATAAGTCAGAGAAAGACAAATATGATATGATTTCACTCATATGTGGAACTTAGACAAACACCAAATTCATAGAAACAGAGAACAGATTGATGATCACCTCAGGTGGGAGCTGGGGGGTTGGCAAAATGGGTGAAGGTGGTCAAAAGATATGAACTTCCAGTCCTAAGATAAATATGTCCTGGAATGTAAAGCACAGCATGGTAACTGTATAATATATTTGAAAGTTAAGAGAAACTGTATAATATATTTGAAAGCTAAGAGAGTAGGTCTTAAAAGTTCCCATCACAAGAAAAAAAAAATGATTGCAATGATACATGGTGCTGGATATTAACTAATTGTGGTAATCATTTTACAAAAAAAATATATATATATATCAAATCATTGTGTTGTGTACCTAGAACTAATACAATGCTAGATGCCAATTATATATCAATTAAAGAAATGTCCAAAGATAGACAATCCCCTGTATATGTTCTACAGGAATATTTGATAGAAAAATTCAGATAAGTAGGCACACTAATGGTTATGTATTTATGTATAAAACAGTGGTTCAAGAGTTTATATATTAACTAATTTTCAGTAAAGTACACACTTTATTTTTACTTATTATTATTTTAATTCCAGTATAATTAG